>NW_015386436.1:933220-1005725 GCF_001527695.2 Protobothrops mucrosquamatus
CCTGAGACTGGTGGCCAGCAGGCAATCTTTGTCTTGCTCAAAGGGCTGCTGCTCATCACTGCCCTCACCGCATCACTTGGGCTACAAACAGTCCATTTTAATCTCTACCAGTTAAATTTCTACTCTCCCGCCTCCCAGACATTCATTTCATATTTAGGGGATTCGTACCCACAACTCAGAAGCTTTCTTATGCAACAGCTCACGAGAAGCGACTTAATTTAAATGCTTTACTTATGTACAAGCAAGTTATGAAACATGAATACTTAATATAAAAGTCAATGAAAACTTTAATACTTTTATGCTGAATAGCATTTACAAAAATGAAAATAACTTTTAAGGGCATCACAAAAGCACGTAAGAAGGTTTAAGGTATTGTCTGCTTTGGGGCCTTGGCAGTGTCATGATTCCAGGCCTCTTGCCGGCTCCCGGCTGGCCAGGAATAATACAGGAAGTAGAATTTTTAGAACCAGCCGAAGTGCTTTTGCAGGCTTTGTAACTCCTAGGAAGAGAGAAGAACAAACAGGCTATTAGAGCATCTTCATATATCTTGTTTCAAAAGATCACAGGGGCTTCTGTCAGACAGTTTAGTTAAATGGTCATTTGCAGACAGAGAAAGGAAACATTTACATAGCGACACCAGCAGAGAGAGACTCCTTTTCCCATCACCTTTTCTGAATCCTCAGTGCTCAGGGGGTGTTTATACCTCTGTGGCTCTTACAATGGGGAGGCGGGGGTGGGGGTGGGGGTGGAAGGAGAGGCACAGCCAGTCAGTGGCCCGAGTTAAAGAATTCCGAAGTGATTGCCAATGACAGAATTCAACTCGCAGGCCTACTAGTGGCTATCTCCAAGGAACTTTTCATGATGTAATAGTTAAAAGGTGCTTCATTAGCACTATGTCACAGTTTGATTCAACCTTTATGAAGAATCGAAAAATGTACCTCTTAGAATAAGCCTGCTGTCCCCCAGATCCTTTTTTCTTCTTCGATTCCCTAAAAAAATTAGACTTCTTCCTCTTCCTTCCCTTGCCATTTTTGGTTTGGAAATAGTGGGACGTCGTATTCGTTGCTTCTTCCTCATCTTCACTATCACATCTGCTAAAGTCAGTCTCTGTGGCTGCAAGAGGCTTGTTTTCCGCTGCAGAGAAAAACCCAGTATTCCTTAATACAAACTTTTTTCTTAGTTCTGACAGCATTTCTGCATTAGGGGTCCCATTTGCATGACTGCCACCAAAATACTTGAGGAGCTTGTCTAGACCAAAGCAACTGAGGTGTGTTAGTGATAAGGAAGGAAAAAAGTCAACAGGACAGAAATTAACGTTTTAGCACGATTCTGTGGCAATGTGACCAGCCAATGCATTAAGTAAATGAAGCTATTTAAATACCTGGTAGTATCTTTGAACAATACTTCTGCATCACTTCTATTATTTCTGCTCCATATTTCTCTAATTTGTCTTCTGTCACACCATCAATCCGAAGCAAAACTGCTGGATCTGAAGACAAAGTCTCTGAAAAAAAAAAAAAATCTCAATACAGCTTTTTTGGCATCCGCAATACCAAACTGGCTTGTCATCCCTATCTTCCAAGAACTTTTTTTTTAACTTCCCAGTTTAGGCTACAGTACAATGTCTCGCTTCCAAGTCTAACCAACCAACACTCCTGCTTAGCTTTTTTGAGATCAGCCAAGAGCTGCTAGATGCTGCTGTAAAGGGCTCCCTGTTGACATCATGGAACATCCTTGTTACTCCACTACAACACAGAAAAGCCTTGCCATTTCTGCCTTCAGGGGTGTGATTTCCAACACCCTGTCAGGACTCAGTGACATCGAAAGTTTGACTGACTTTTTCATCACCCTGATATTGCCTGAAGGTCATTAGACAGAGATGAAGAAATCTGCATGAAAAGGAGCTATAGAAACAGGGCACTTTGAAAGCTGGAAAATCTGGAGACAGACAAATTTTACAACTCTTTCAGCATCCTACCAAGTAACAGATTTTTAAATGCCGTCAGGTATCATGGCCTTTTCTTATGTAATTCAAACTTATGCAGAGAAAACAAGTGAGAAAAAAGGTGGAGATGGCAAATAAAGGAAGATAAAATACTGAGGATTGCTATTTGAACAAGTGTTGCATTTGTCGTACATAAGCTGAGCATTGCACTGAAGTGTTGGAAATTGTACATTTGGCATGTCAGTGACTTTGATAATGACAACACGCTTGTTATTTTTATTGTAACACATATGGTAGGACTTATGCTCAACTATATCATACACATTTTCCCATGAAGTTATAGATTACCTGCTATTCTTTTTAACGTGGCAGTGTTAAAAATATTAAAATAGTGGACATTAAACACTTTCCCAAGGTTTTTACAGACATCTGTGAGTTCAGAGAGACATTTCTTAATCATCTCTTCCCGTAGGGACATCTTGGTCTCCAAAGCCCTCTGCTTCCGAATATTGCTGGCACTTTCTGTTTCACAGAACTCCACCTAAAGGGCACGAAGAGGCAGGTTGGTGTGTAATAAAAAGAAGCGTGCTTCTGAAACGTCGTTTACAAGAGAAGAGAGAAGAGGGAACGGTCCAGCACAACGGATGGCTGACAGCAGGAAAGCCCCTTTTCAGCAGCCCCCTTTGCTGTTCTGTTTTTCTGAACCATCCCACAGCAGCTTCAATCCACGCTGAGGGACGGAAGAAACTTGGGCGGCTGCCTCTGCAGCCACGCACCTGCAAGAAGCCATTCAGCAGAGCACCAGCTTTTTCCCCCAGCTGGATGTACGCTATCGCTTGATCGTTAGCACTAATGTACAGGTCTTCGTCCAGAATCTTGTCCAGCACCAGCTTCCTAAAAAGCCGCTCGGCATTATGGCGTGAGTAGGCTGCTCCCTTGCCAAAGAGGCCACGCTGAATCTTTGCACTTTTTGAACCTAGGAAAAGGAGGAGAGTAGTATAGCCTATTTTTATGCCCAAGCCCTTCTTCAGAAAGAACAGTCCCCGGGATTGGAAACCTCTGGCACTGTACGAAAGAGTAGGGTCCACATCTGGATATAACCCGCTGTGAAGGTATGAGCAAGAGTGTGCTGACTGGGCAGCCTGGAATAGGCGCATCTCTCTGGGTTTCTCATCAAAAGGGACCCTCCTCAGGCAATTCACTCTGCTTCACTGTGGCTGAAAGGGAGAGAAGACACCCCTCCCTCCATCCCACAGGCAAATATGGAAGGAGGGAGGGTCGTTGCTAGGGCACAAATTCCACCCCACCATCTCTATCACGTGAACAGACTGCTATACTCTGAGCCCCAACAGAAGACAAGGAGGGTGATAAAGTGAGCCATGGGATACTCATGGAAATGACTGCGCACGAGACCAGGCCCATCCTTCTTTGGCAAAAGGGGGGGGGGCTGGGGAGAAGAAAATGTCCCAGCCAGTTTTACGACCTATCCAGCTCCCAATGTTAAAAAAAATATACAGGAGTTGCACACGTATATACAAATATGTATAATATAGACCTTACCCAAGAAAATGTCAATCATCATATTGAGGGTGTATCTTCCTGCAGTTCTCTTGATATTTCTAGTTCCTTTTTCACCACAATGTTCCTTAACAAACATCACAATGTTTTTTACTTCTTCAGTCACATTCTTCAACTTGTACGCCTAATAAAAATAGTTTTATTAATTCTGTATCACGTATGAACCAATAGACTGCAGAATTTTCACATACCATTTAAAATGTAAACCATGTAGTTGTAATTAATAACATAATAGGAATATCATCTAATAGCTTTTGGGGTATGAAAAACAGCGATAATGAGGAAAAATGATACGCCATCATTGGAAAACCAACTTTTCAGTTGGCTGCTTTCAGCCCTTCCCAGGAAGATTTATTTGTTTAGTATTTATATTTCG
Organism: Protobothrops mucrosquamatus; assembly: GCF_001527695.2. Classification (NCBI taxonomy): domain Eukaryota; kingdom Metazoa; phylum Chordata; class Lepidosauria; order Squamata; family Viperidae; genus Protobothrops; species Protobothrops mucrosquamatus. The sequence goes on from NW_015386436.1 coordinate 937,120, forward strand.
TGTTTCTGAACTGCCCACTCCCTCAGAGAGGGGCTTGATCCAGCTGTTTAGAGGCAAACTTTGAGGCAGAGCTGCTTACCTGTTGCTTGGAGCAGTTGTCACAGCTTACTTCAGGGTGCTCCTTACAAAATCTGGGATTAAACCCTGTTTCTCCAAAGTAGGCCAGCAACTGTATCCTCCGGCATTCCATGATGTTCTCGCAGTAATGGACCATGCTGTAGAGGTTGTTGAAGTGCGTCTGCCGGGTGTGGCTGTTACCTTCCCTTTCCACTGAAATGCAAGCAACGTGGCCCTTGTGAGAAAAGGTTCCAGAGGAGCAATACCTGGAACAAGCAACTGAAGTTTCACAAAGCTGCTGCAAAACCTCTGATGAACCTGGTGAGGATGGAAAGAAAGACCCCACAGACCTTGGAACTCCCTTCGTGGCCATTTTCCTGGAGCAAGGGGATCGCTTAGCTGCCAGATGGTCCTGCTGGATCAGATTAGGTTGTGACAAGGACCGTCCCAGAGCTTGCTGGGAAAAGCAGCTGGCAATTGTGGTGCCTTTTCCATTTTTAAAAAAAATTAATTCTAACTGTTAAAACCCAAACTGTTCCCAGTCCTCATCCTAGACACACAGATCCCTTGACAAACAGGAAACAAAAGAAATCAGCCAGGCATAACTAGCTAGATTAATTCTGGCTGACTTTAGAGGTAATAAAAATGAAAGCCAAATTGTGAAATACTGGAATGCAACAGCTTTTCGTATAATAGTCCAAGCAAGATAAAGTCAGTCTTATTTTGGCTCTGAATATTGTTGGAGTGGCAGGCAGCGAGCGTTGCTCCAGGAAGGGCTGCTTGCACAGTGAAGCCCAGAAAGAAGAACGTCAGTGCGTCATCGGCTGGACACTCTATTCAGGTTTAGGGTTTTCTGTTAAGCGTTGACCAACTGGAACCTTTGGGAGTGAGCAGCACCGTGAGTGGGGCAAGGGAGAAAAGGCCTCCAGCTTGAAAACTCCGGGGCCTGCTTGACATGGCCCAGGGCTTGAAACGACACTTACTCAGGATGAGCCGTCTCAGTCTGGTCACGTCGCTATAGCTGTAGAAAAGCAGGCAGTGGGAGACTTCGCCATCCCGCCCGCTTCTGCCAGATTCCTGATAATAGCCTTCAATAGATTTAGGGAGGGAGGCGTGGATCACAAAGCGCACATCGGGCTTGTCAATCCCCATTCCAAATGCAATGGTGGCACAGATAACCTGGAAGACAAGAGAACAAGCCCCTTACTCCAGGCGAGGGAAGCACAAGGGCGCTGAACCTTGGGGGGCTGACCCCCAGGAAGCTGCCTCTGATGGGCTCGCATGTGCCTGTTAGATTATCTCACTGGACTGACTCTGGCTCTTGCCGATCGCTCCTTCCATCCTTTCTCTTTGCCCAAAGCTCAGGCTGGGCAGAGCGCTTGCCATCCTCTGCCATGTTCCCTGCCCGTGGTCCTGACTGCCTCTCCTATCGCATCGTTCCCTGTTGTGCGTGTGCCGGTGTGGCTGGGAATCAAGGTGAATCCATGGCCTTGCTAGGGAAGAACCAAAGGGAGAGTCCAGCCAACTGACTGGCAGAGCCGGTCACTAATTCATCCCCGTTGGCCTATCCCTCATTGCTGGCCCAGAGAGACGCTGCCAGGACTGCAGGCAAGCCCTCCCTCTCTCCAGCTCTTCTTCCAAGCCGTTCCAAGGAGGGCAACGTCTAAGTACACCAGCAGCTTTATCAAGGGTGAGGGATCCAATCAGGGAAGGCAGCCCAATTGCTACGTTTGGCAGTGTCACAAAATGATGGCATACTATTTGATCACCTGACCATGAGGATGCTGCAACAGTCATAAGTGTGAAAAAGTTATAAGTCATGTTTTTCAGTGCTATTGCAACTTCAAACAGTCGCTAAATGAACTGCTGCAAGTTGAGGACCGCCTGCATTATGGAGGTACCAAAACCGGAAGCAGCATTCTAAGTGTTCTTAAGGCTTCTGGTCTTCCCAATCACCCTGTTCAAGCCACAGTATTAGTCAAACAATGAAAAGCCACGTTTAGCTGTACGCCAACAGAATCTGTGCCAGTCTGAGCTCTTGAAGCTCCCTGCACCTTCTTTGTAGAGACTGTCACGTGGGCCCCCTCCCCTCCCCCCGCTTTAATTGCCGACATGGTTGCGTGACTTGATCTCACTTTCTCACGGGTTATTCTTTCTACCTGGCATCCATCCTGGTTAATCCATTTCTGCTGCACGAGATCTCTGGTGCCGTCAGGGAGACCAGCGTGGTAGGCCAGGGCAGAGAGGCCGCCCCCTTGCAGAGCGTTGGCCACGGAGTCACATTCATACCGCGAGAGACAATAAATGATTCCTGAGTCACCTGCAACACACAGGAAAAGGCTCTAAAGATCTGTTCCAGTGTTTCTCAACCTCAGCAACTTTAAGATGGGTGGACTTCAACTCCCAGAATTCCCCAGCCAGCTTTTTTCCCAGCAAAGCTGCCTGGGAAATTCTGGGAGTTGAAGTCCACCCATCTTAAAGTTGCTGAGGTTGAGAAACGCTGGTCTATTCAAGAGGGCGATACAGTTCTGAATTCCATCTGTTGGCTTTCCTTAATGGCAGCTTGTAACTACTCATCGTTAGATAGAAACAAGCCCAACTGTCTTTAAACTTGACATTGTTCCTTTATCTCCTTCCAGAAAGGAGGGACCTGCCCAAATTCCTAGCCTTCCCAACAAAAAATACATTTGAAAAAAAAGTATGTATAAAATCATTTATCCCCTTCTTGAGTGTCTCCAACTGGAAGCTGGACAGCCTTCTCTCTCAGATGCCTGCGTTTGGATTTTTGCCTTGAGTAGGCAAAAACCCTCAGTGGGCCTTTCTAACTCCAGAAAAGCCATAAAGGGAGGGAAATAGGGTATTTCCAGCCTTTTGTAGCTGGCACATCCCTTACATTGGTGCTATTACCCAAATACTTTTCAAAATTAAAGCCCCCCAAATTCCAAAAGGATTGGAGAAACTTGCATTAGGCACGTGGCACCACTTTATTTATCAATAAGGGACATTTTTGAATAGGTTTTAGATGTCTACAGAATCATTCCACAAGGCTTACCTATTTTGTGCCTATTTCACTAAGGAACACCAAGATATCAAATATCTAATCTCTGGGTTTAAAATAACCCCATACAAGTAGACGTTGGCCACGGAAGAAGGGTTGATAACTTACCAGGGTGGTATTTCCTGATCCACTGTAAGCAATCTAGAGCAACAGTTTTGGGTTTCTTGGGTAGTACGTCGTATTTCAAGTTGTGCCTGTTAAAGCTCATAGTAAACCTGGAAGGATATTAGCAATTTAGTTGACTAAAAGGATTATTGAACAACTACGTATCTCATCTGTGCAGCAGCCCCAGGAAAGCCATCCCTTTTCCAAATTTCCCAGGAAGGAAATCTCTCCTCCGCCTCTGAATCAAACTTACACCTGGGGCTGGTGCATCTCCAGCTGGTTCAGGATGTCCTTCTGCACTCTGGGGTTGGCGGTGGCAGTAAGGGCCATCATGGGAACCAAGGAGAACTTCTTTCGGAGCATGTTCAGCCGCTTGTAGTCTTGACGAAAATCATGACCCCACTAGTAAAAAGATTTCTAAAAGTTACATTTACATTTATTTATATGGTCAGGTGAAAAAAAGTACACCCTCTTTGTGTTCTACAGTTTTACATATCTAGACACAGTAAAAATCATCCGATCCTTACCAGTTTTTAAAAATAGGTAAATACAACCTCAGATGAACAGGAGCACATGTCCCGATACGTAAAAACATAGAATTCAAACAGGGTGTACTTTCTTTATTGTATGGCTGTATTCTGCCTCTACTATTTTTGCAAATAACACAAAGCCACAAACATATCCATTCCTACAACAACAACAACCCTGTGAGGTGGACTGGGCTGAGGGAGGGGGACTAGCTCAAAGCCACTCAGCTGGCTTTCATGCCAACGGTGGGAGTCGCAGGTCTCCTGCTTTCCAGCCTGGGGCCTTCAACGCAGGTGAAAGGGACGCAACTGTTGTGGCCATCCGCCCCCTTTTCAGTGAAAACAGATCACCTGACTGACGCAGTGGGCCTCGTCAATCACAAAGCGAGCCAAGAGCTGTCGCTGGTAGAGATTCTCCAGCGCTGACATCAGCTGACCACTGGAGCAGACCTGGGGAAAGCAAGTGCAATAGGAGGCCCAGATGCCACAACTTCATGGCTCTGGCACGTCTCCTTCACCCCCAGGCCCCCTCAGGCAGGCGAGGGCAGCCAAGGCCTCCCTGCCTTCGGAAGGATCCAAGCCCCTTGGGCCAGCTGGAGCATTGCCTCCATACAAACCTTCTCTGGAGTAACGTAGAGGAGTTTTATAATGGGGTCTTTCTTGGAGAGCTGCATGTAAATTCGGGATGCTTCGGCGCCAGTCTTGTCACCTGTGAGGTACGTGGCTGGGATCTAGACAGAGAGGACAGCAGCTAGCAAGGCTTCCACGCGAATTTTGGTTGCTGTTGACCACTTCTTTTGGAAACTTTTGGAAACTGCTTGTGCTCGGAGTGGGGAAGGCCAGACCTGTGGTCTGCTGTTGGACAGTGCCCGCTCCTTTGGACTCGGAACCAAATTGTAAGAAGCACTGCACAATTCTAGCTGGACCTGTACTTATAACTCTGTGAATAATATTTGGAAGTCACTTCTATCTATCATTTTTCTTACTTTTCTACTGTTCCTCAATGTTTTTTCTTTGTCCTAGTCTACATCTTTTCGCTTAAAAGTTTCAATAACAATTATATGTAAAAAAAACCAATCTAGCTGGACCCATAAGTGGGAGGAGGCCAAGGCTACGTTGTTCTTTTGCTGAAAGCAGTTATACACCAGGGTTTTTTTTCCTAGTTTTTAAACAGGACCAACCCACTAAATTTTGTATGGATACAAATTCTACAAGAATTTAGAGGTTTATTTTTTGCACAGTCACACTGCAAAGAGCAGAAATCCAGATGCCTGTGACAGATACAAATTATCTTAGTATGGCTTTACATTTCAGGCAATTTACAGAGAATCAATCAGGAAGCCATCTTGAACTCACATCCATGGAGGTCAACTTCTGAACTTGATCCACTATCAGGGACCTCAAGGGAGAGATGACGATGGTGACTCCCACTGAAACACAGGCCGGCAGCTGATAGCACAGACTCTTGCCACCTCCTGAGCAGAGCAGAAGCACAGGATGAAAGCTCTACTCATGTTCTACTCCATTACTAGTTCCAGACACAGGAGTTCTGCACACACAACCACAGGAGGAGGCGCAACGCTTCCACCCACACTTTCTCCATCACCCGTGTTACCGTGAAGATTAAAATATGGTCCGAGAACTGAGATGCAAAAAGAACCACTAAGCTCAATCTCCTGTTTGGTGCAGGAGTGAACCATTCATGGAAGGTCCTTAACCCTGGTTAAGTTATTTCTTATGAAATTCATTTTAAATCATTCCTTAGGTTTTTATTTAAAGCGCAGCCAAAGATTTGATTGCTTATGAATTCAGTTTGTTACACACACCGACCGAAATCCTGAAAATGATTTCTAATCATAATAAACAGCAATTCATACATTAATATCAAAATAGAAAATAGCTTTATAATGGGCAGAAGAGCGTTCAGCCTGGGCTTGTGCAGGGAAATGTGTAATTCAACAAAGTAAGAAATCCAAGAGTTTCATTTATTCTGAGTAAAGTTTAAAATTGATTTAGAGTATGATTACTTCTTAGAAAGTTACAAAAATAGTTAACTCCCCCCACCCACCCCCCATGCCTTGACGTGTTGGGAGACCTCTCCCACTTTAGTGGCTTTCAGAGCAGCACTGGCAGGACTGTAAGATCCAAGGAGGAGGGGCAAAGCAAAACTCCACCAAGGAACAGCTAGCTGGATGGCAAATAACTCAACAAAGCAGGCGAAGAAAACTGATATGGCTGATAATTGTGGATGTTCACCTCAAAATAAACAAATGCCAGCATACCGTAGATAACCTCAAGCAGCACCTGGAACAAACCATGACTCCAGAACACACAAAAATGCTGACAATCCCCATCAAGATTACATCCCTCAGACAAGCTGGGAAAGGGAAAACGAACTCCAAACCAAACTGCCCAAGCTAAAAGCCAGGAGCAAAGAGGTACCTGAATCTAAATGGTTTGTCAACATGCCCAGACGCCCAATCCACCACAGAACACAATATCCTAGGGAAGGGCCTCAACTGTAGATAATGCTAATCAGTTAGAATTTTTTTGCGCTTTAGAAGCAGCATTTTAAACCACAGGACTTGCCACAGAGACCCGAGGAAACGTAAGCCAGGCAACCACACCACAGACCAGGAGAATGCATCAGCAACTTGATTTAAAACCAATTATTATAACTGCTTTTTTCTCGATTATTTCAATCACAGCTTAATATGTTGTTTGTCAGCCTTGATTCTCCCTGCCTCTTTCCTTGAAAGCAGTGGCCCCTGAGAGGGGGCCTCTGCTGGAAGACTCACCTGTGGGCATCAGGATGAAGCAGTCTTGACCCAGCAAAGCAGCATTAATGGCTTCAAGCTGATTGGTCCGAAAATGATGGAGGCCAAACTTTTTATGAAATATCTTCAGCATCTCATTAGAATGCGGAAATGCTAAACCTCTGAATGGTTCCAGGGTGGCATTTCTGGAAGGTGTGTTCTTAATTAGTGGAAGAACTAGGAAGAAAACAAGTTTTTATTATGAGACTGAAGACAAAATATACTTGCTGTTTCCAGGATTTGCAGCCAGCCAATCAGGTGCTGAAACTTAATTTCATAAACCTGAAAATATATAAATACATTTCAGGGGTGGAAGGAGGGAGGGAGGGAGGGTGTCACTAAACCACGTCAATGATTAAATCTCAGGAGATTTCACCTACTCTGTTTCCAATCATATATGTACCGAACAATGTGAAATCTTGAAGAGGACCCAATTTATGTCTTGACACGCAGACGTGCCTACGGCTGGCCAATTTGTGAACTGTGGGAAGCATCGCTAGCAACTACGTGGTGAGTGTCCACATGTTTCTAAAAGTCCAAATATACTCAAAAAGGTTGAGGACAGTTAATGTGTGGGTAAGAGCATCTGATGCAAGATTGTTTGTCAAATGAGTTAATTACACTCTTCACAGTAATTTCTTACTGCAGCTTATTTTCCAGAATGCGTTAAAAGAAGAAATAGTGCAACTTACCAGGACAACTCTTGCCACTCACAGAACGGTCCGTGTAAGAAACATTGCTACGCAAAAGATCGGCATTTGCCTTGGACGCTACACGGTTTCCTTTCAAAAATAATTGTGCAGGGGAGGCATCTGCAGCAAGCTGGGCTGGCCCCTCATAAGCGTGTCTGGTTGTTGAAGCACTCATTGCCTCGTCCAAGTCATCAAAATCAAAATCATCATCATCGCTAAGCTTCTGCCCTCCAGTTGCCAAAGAGCTCTCCCTTTCAACACTGCCCATAAACGGAGCGCGCTTCCCTTGGCTCTCTGGTTTTGCTCCACTCGGCGTTGAAGGCCACCAGCGTGTCTTTGCTTCTAAGTCTGGATTCCCCCAAATTCCACCGGCTTCCCTCTTGGGACAAGATATGCCTGAACTTTCCATGGCAGAAGAGGAAGCATCCAAGGTAGGATCTTTCATGGAAACAGATAGATCGGCACTGGCTGATCCCCGAGAGGGTGGCAGGTGAAAGCCAGGCAGGGGGGGAACATCACCAGACAGCTTGCCAGAAAATGGCCCAGGAATACAAGCACCCCATTGAGGAAGAGCGGGAGACGTTTTTCCCAGCTGAGAAGAGCAAGTTCCATCTTGGGACCCACCATGGTCGAAATTACATTTGCAGTTTATATCTAGAGGTGTATCAGCACCAATTCTGTTTCCATTTCTGGGGTTGCTCAACAGTTTTCTTCTGGATATAAGAAAATATAAGTTATTGTTTTAAAACTTTCCAAATGAATTTGCTGTTCCCATCTCAGAAATTCCTCTTCTTTTACCTTACTTACAACTCACAATCCAATTTAGAACCCTGCCTATAAAACATAATAGATGCTAAAACAGCTGCTTTAGTGTATTATATAAAAGCATTTTCAGTTTTGATTTGGCCAATAAATTGAAGCAATACTATTATCCTATATAGAATGTATCTACCCTTAATAGCAATGTATTGTCCTGTGCAAATAGATACATTTTCTGTCAATACTGAAATTGAACAATTTCAACAATTCAATCAATACTTCTGATCCTCGATGGCTATGGATAATAAAATGCTGTCCCATTTTAAAAGTTTTTTTTAATTATTATTCACCCACGAGTTTCCTATAGAACTATGATACTGGGGTATTATCTGGTCATTAAAAACTCTCTTGTTCTACAACATTCCTGTTTCTCTAATATAATAGATAAGTGACAATTTTTCCCCCTTGTGGACTAGGCATATTTTCCAAAGCTGGAACTTCTGCGGAGGTTTTACAGCCTTGGACTAAATAGGCAATGGAATCATGAGATATTAAATCCCAATGAAGACATCAAAAGAGAATTTATTTGCACAATTCTGCTTCTGAAATAAATATGAGTAGGACTCCATTTACCTATAACCTGTGACAAAGAACTTTCTACTTTCTAGAAGTCATTATGCATACCTTAAAAAAACCGACTCGCTTTATACAGCCTGCTTTAAGAGCTACGAGAATCTTAGGGGACTGAGCACTTTGCAGCTTGGACAAACTTAGCCCATCTTAATTTCTTAACTTAACGTAAAGAAGCAAAGGCCCTCGTTGCATTCCAAACCAGCCTCAACTCCCAACAGACCTGCAATCTCTAAGCCGAAGCAGCTCTGGACCGCCTAGCAGAGACTTCAGCTCTCTTTCTGGAATGGAATCCACCAGTCGACAGATATCTTCCATTACACATAGGAGGGACTGGCCTGAAATGTAACAGGGTTCAGTCACGTACTTTGCAAGACACACGCAGTGCGAAGCTGTCTGACTAATTGGAACACGTCACAGTGTTTTACCTTCTTTCCTTCCTTCGCTTCTTTTGCTGCTTTCTCCAAACTCTGGAAGTTGACTCATCGAGAGTTCAGGACTCAGTGTTGTCTCGTCAGCTGTCCTTTGGGGAAAATGCCTAACAACGTTAAGAATTATTAAGAAATCCAGACATATATCATAAAGTAGATACACTTTATGCATCTAATAGAATTTTAATGAGACCGTGATTTTATACATACATCCACAGTATTTCTGTCAATCAAAATTGTATACTGTATATTTCTATAATCAATAACTATTAGGAAGGTATGGAATTAGTGGAAATTAAATTTGAGTAAAACAACCGTATTGAAGTTTGAAAGTGTTAATTTTTCAGTGAGTGCTTCTTCCCATTGGCTTAAATACTACCAACCAGAGAAAGAAATTATTTGATTTTCCAGTTTTTTGCAACCGATTCCCTTTTACGCCCTTCTGACAAGTCAGTGGGGAAGCCAGATTCACTTAACAACCGGGCTACTAACTGAACTGCAGCGATTCACATTACTGTGGCAAGAAAGGTCATAAAATGGGGCAAAACTCACTTAATAGCTTAACAGCAGAAACTGTGGTTGTGAGGACTACCTGCATAGTGGGGAAAGGGAGAAGCCTTCTGGATCCATCCCCTTCCTGCCCACTTCCCCATGTAATTTTGGTGGGGGGGAGACACTGACAGCTGCTGGTAAACATCTCCCTTTCTTCTGGGGTTGCTTAGGGTCCAAACTCACCCACTCTAATACCACCACCTGCCCTTTTAGAACAATTTGGTTGTTTTACCCTCATTGTTTTATCTTTAGGGATAAGGCAGAGCATTCAGAGGTATAAATACCAGCTATTTCCCCCAAGAAAAATGCTGTCTGTACCCTTAAGATAAATCCTAGTGTACCTAGTGCTCTTCAGCACAAACGAAGCAGGCAGCATCTCCTCCTCTGGGGACGGGGGTATGAAGTCCACGTAGTCTTCAGACTCACTGAATACTTGAGGGTCATCCCTTCCATCCTCAGACTCTTCATTCCCACTTAAAGGGAGGCCAGAATCATTTTGCCCTTTAACCAAAAAAAGAGTACATATTAAACAAAAGACCAGTGAAAAATAATGAATAGGTTTAATCGTTAAAAATATAAAGTTAAATTATAGCAATAAGAGTCATGGTGGTGCAGTGTTAGAATGCAGTATTGGAGGCTAATTCAGCTCATTGCCAGGAGTTCGATCCTGATCAGCTCAAGGATGACTCAGCCTTCCCTCCTTCCGAGGTCGGTAAAACGAGGACCCAGAATGCTGGGGGCAATATGCTGACTCTGTAAATCGCTTAGAGAGGGCTGTAAAGCACCGTGAAGCGGTGTATAAGTCTAAGTGCTATTGCTAATTAAGTAAGGAAAAGCATTAAGTACATCTAATGATTTTCTGTGATTAGATGTGTTGATTAGTGGGGACATGTACGCAACTCTTTTTAACCTAGTCAAGTTGTGTCATAGGGAACAAGGTCAGACTTGGACTACGGAGAACCAGGTCAGACACCAACAGAGCCACAGGTTACTTGATGAGACCTCAGGCTGATGGAGACTGATTGGTCTCCCTAATGCAGCTGACGTGAAGACAGATGGGAGGGCATTTGCTGTGAGCTCCCTGGGGAAGGAGCACCAGGGCAGAAGACCTCCACATTCCGGTCACCTTGACTAGCCCTGGAAAATAAGCAGCGTTGGGGCTGCTTAGCTCTTAGATGGGGACCTCATGAGGAATTTCAAGATTGTAAGCTAGACTGGAAAGTTGAAAAACATTGCAGAGAAACTAATGACAACCTAAATTCATAAATTAAGAGGAAGTGAGCTTCATTTGAGTCTAGCTTAAGGGGCACCTGCTGTAGTAAATTCATTTTCCCAGAAGTTATCCCTGTTACAGAAGTGGTTAGAAAAAGAGCACTTACCAATCCAAGATTTTTCTTTTTTTCCTGTCTGGAGACTTTCCAAAGACTTCTCTTCACGTTCTCCATTTGAAAAATCTCTTTGACTGGAATTTGAAGGGACAAGACAAGGAACAGGCAGGCTGCCTCCCTCTTGTTCCTTATGAAGCATTTGTGTTTTCCTATTTGTACAAATATACACATCGTTACAGTCTTCATTATCTCTTTCTGTGCTAGGTATCTTTGATTTTCCAGTAGATGGATTCAGGCTTTTTGCAGTCTTTCTATTTTTTACAGACCACTTATCTTGAAATGATACAGACTGTTGTGGACATCTTTTCTGTGGTCCAGGTGTTTCAAAGTCCTCCATGTCTTCCCAACTATCAGTAAGGTCAATAAATGAGTTGTTTGAACAATTATGTTCCGGGGTAGGGATCTCAGATCCCCCTACTTTGCAGTCCGCATCACTTTCTTTCACAGAAGAGATAAAACAATCTAAATTTTTGACATGTTGATCATTTGAATCCTCTTGTTTTCCTTCTTCAACTTTCAGTGTTGTTTCAAACAGCTCATTAATTTTGGTTTGCTTATTTTTAATACCATTTTGTTTTTCCAAAGAAGAATTGGTATTCTTGTCCTTTAAGGCCGTAGGTTTTGTTCCACCCATATATCCTGATGTGCAGACATCAAGGCAATTCATCTTTCTGAATATAAATCCCCTGCAAAAATGGGTAAATTTAGACTTTAGCCAGTCATGATGACATAACGCTTAGAAGCAAGTCAGATCTAGCTCAAAGTACTGACTTTTGCCACTATTTTGGATTTATTGCAGACACACATTTGAATATTGTTAAGAAGCTGCGCTATTATGTATTCATTCTGCAGCTACTTCAGCTCTGAGAAAAATGTACAATATCAGATGAAATGCAGTTGCTATTCTACTCTAAGCAAGCATTTTATGGCAAAATTCAAAACATCATCTTTAGTGTCCAGAAATCTCTTTTCCAGATTCATTGGCAACATATTTATATTGACAGCATAATAAATATATTAAAAATAAATACCGTGTTTCCCCAAAAATAGGACCAAAAGAACCATTAGGGCTTATTTTCGGGGGTGTCTTCGTTTGCAGCTGCCCGCCCACTCCATCCCATCTGGTTGCTCGCGGCTGCAACGGGGCAGGAGGCCACAAGGCGTGCCCATGCCACTGCCAACAATTGAGGTGAGGCAGGTGGGGGTGTAGCTGCTCCACATGCCCACACCTGCTTATCTCAGGGCCCCCGCAGCCTGGCCCCTCCCCACTTGGCAACTTTCCCCCACCTGTTCAATGACCCGGCTGCCCACCCGCCTCTTCGCTTTCACTCCCCCCTCCCAAGCTGGACTGCCATACTACGGAGGATGGGTGGGGGAGGCTCGGTCACCTTACCCGTTCCCCTACGCCGTTTCGGAGCCAGGGAGGAGTGACGGCAAAAGGCCTCCACTGCCTCTGTGCATCAGCTGCGTCCGCTGCTGGAGGGGCTTTCTTCAGTCCCCGCTGGCCCCACCCCACGGATTACCTGCTCGGCAGCGGCCTCCTCCTCCGCCTGCCACTTGGTTCTGCAGCACTGTGTCGTGCTGCCTGCTGCCCGTTCACCGCCTGTATTTTATGGTTTCGATGGTGGCAGCTCTGGAGGCCGGTGGTAGGCTCTCTGCATCGTCCCTGGGCTGACAGTTTCGGCCACTGGCCACCTTCGCAGCTCTGCCCACACAGCCACGGGAGAGTGGGCAGCTGAAGAGACGGCAGCAGTGTCTTCGGAGCACCCCCGCTGCCAGCCCTGGTATAACTCCTGTGGCTGTGTGGGCAGAGCCGCAAAGGTGTCCGGTGGCAGAATGTGTCTGCACCCCCCCCCCAGGCTACTCCATCACTGACCTCAAGGTAGCAATCCCTGAGAAAAGGGATTCCGAGTCAGTCCCTCAACAGTCAAGCTGAAACTTGGCAGATTTCATACCGTTTTATGTAGTTGAAGTAACAGCGTCTTGAATTAATCTATTAGCTTGGCTAGTTATTTCTGCTCCCTATTGGTGTCTTTCTTTCACTGCTTCCGTTTTCCACCTTGCTCCACATCTCAGAATAGGTGATACCATTAAGGAAACAGGCAGGGTGCTTGGGATCGTTAGCCCAGCTGTCTGTGCTTTCTGGCACTCGACATGCCTCGGATTGGGGAAGGGGATTCATCCTTGGGGGGAGGGGGGACGGTTCTGCTGCCATTTGTTTACCTTCCTCAAAAACCATTGCTAGATCTGACCATTTTGAATAACTCTCACTGGATCTCCAACCACAGCTAGTTGTACTGGTAGAAATGGATTGTCTGGATCCTTTTCTGTCAGGTTTCAGATGACTGAAACGCGACCAATTGCATTTGTGGGTGACTCTAGCAAGAGTCAAGTGGAGGTAGTGTGTCCATCCCGGATCTCCTTATGTAATGATAAGTGGTAGTGACCTTGGGAGGCAGGAGGAAGGCTGCAGACTGGATAACTGGCAGGTCAATAATTTCTCAGATCACCAAAAGAAAAGGGGTGTATCCTGCATTGGATCCTTCCAGACTGGTTCCAGGGATGAGGAATGGGAGAACGGCTTTGTTCAGCAGAGCTGGTTCCAGTTTGCGGGAATGGGGAGGAAGGATTCTCGACCCTGGCCTGTTTTCGGTGGATATCTCAGGGTTGGATGCTCTCCCCGCTCCTATTTAACGGCTGAGGCCTCGGATGATATCCAGGGCTACATCTGCGACCTGGACCAACTGGGCTGGGCTCTGGGGTTTGGCCTCAGCGCTTGGGGACTGTGGGGGTCTGGATGGGGGAGAACAGGCTTCGGCTTAACCTTCGCGAGACTGAGCGGTTGCAGGTTTTGGGCCCCCACGGCGCCGGTGCTTCTCCACCGTTGACTCTGGACGCAATCGCGCTTTCCCAAAGAAAACTGGGCTGCAATCTGAGGCACCCCGGTTTGGGTGTGGCAGCCCCGGAGAGGAGCTGCGCTTGCACCATTTTCTCTTTCAGTTTCGCCTTTTCCTGCACGGGGAGGCGCGGCCCACCGTCCCCTCAGCCCCCCAGAGGGTTGCCGCAAGGCGCTCTACGGGGCCGCCCCGAAGACTGCCGCCGCCGTCTGGGGCGCCGCCTCCGGACCAGCTCTCCCCGCTGCTCCCATCCCTCCCGCAAGGGAACCGGACAACCGCCGCTCCGGCCACAGCCCCTCCCCGGAGCCCGGGAGCCCGCCCTTCATCGGCAGCCTTCGCAGAAGACCGGGCGGGCCCGAAGGGGAGGCTGCCCGAGGCGGCTCCCGCGTGCCTCGCCTGCCTCGCGGGCTCCATCGCAAGCGGCTCACCGTCCATTCGCGCCCTCCGCCCCCCTACTTGGCGAGCGTCGACTCGAAGCCCGGCCCCCCCCGGCGGACCCGACCCCGGCCTCACTCACGCGGGCCTCGGCCTGGGCTCTGCGCGCGAGCCGAGGGCGCCCCTGGCCGAGTAACGCTGCAGCTGCTCGCGCAGGTTGTTGCGCGGAAGGGCCGCCATCCCGGCGGAGGCTTCGGGCGACGCGCCTTCCCGGCCCGGAGGCGCCCGATTGGACCGCGCAGGCCCCGCCCCGGCGCGCGGAAGTGTCGTCGGGCGCTTTCCGGCGAGCCGGGGGCGGGGCCGGGAGACCACGCCTGCCGCCCCTCCCCCGACACGCCCACCAGACGGGTTCTGGGTTCGAAGCTTTTATTTTGCCCGCCGAGCGGAGCCCGCGCAGCTGCCGGGGCCGTGGAGGGCGCGCGGGGCGCCGGCCTCAGAGGAGCGGGACCGGGAAGGAGGCGCAGTCGGCGAGGCCGCACATGTTCTTCCCGCGCTCGATGTTGAAGTACCTGCCGGGGGAAAGAGAGGGAGCCCGTCGGAGCGGCCGCTTCTCTTCGCGGGGGGTTCCGACCCCGAAGCGCCCCGCCCGCCGCAGAGCGGAGGGCGCCCGACTCCCCCAGGAAGCCGCGGGACGAGCCCAGAGCCGGGTCCCCGGGAGCCGCTTCCCCTTCGGCGGGCGGGCTTCTCGTGGGGACCGGAGCTCCCCGAGTGCGAGTGCCGCTGAACTGCGGGGACCCGCAGCGGCTTCCCCCTTCGCCTCCCCCTCCCCGAGAATGACCCTCGCAGGCGGCCGCCGATCCGGAAAGGCCGGCGCCTTGCAAGGCCGAGGGAAGCCGCCGGGGACAGCGCATTACCCGTCCATGCCCCACGAGGTGCCCCACGAGTTTTTCACGATCCAGTAGGGAACGCCGCCCTCTTCCCCGTAGCCCACGGCCAGGACGGCGTGGTTCACTTTGTCCGGGGTTTTGTCGCACTCCGTGCTGTGGGAAGAGAGACGGAGCAGCGGTTGGAGACCGAGTCGGACGTTGTGCGAGTCATGGAGGGAAAGAAGAACCACCCTGGCTCCTTGGCCTCTTGGAGAAAAGCGTAACGACCAAGTGTGAGGGGTGCCTAGGCGTTCTGGTGGGGATCTGAGGGCCACGGAATGGGGGCCATTCTTGCAGGGGGCTGCCAGATGCTGCTTCAGGGAGCCCTGCTGGGAAGAAGCTGATTGTGGGGCCACTGAGCAACATCCTCTTGGCATGAAGCAAACGGGTGTGCCAGCAGGGACTCACCTGGTGTAAACCCCCTCCTGATACTGTACAAAGTCCTCCCTCACTTCAAAGGCAATGCTCACTGGGTTGTAGGTGCCCACCGCTTGTGCCAGGCCGTGCTCATCATACTGGAAAGAAAGAGGGCCGGCATGATCAGATTAGGGCCTCTGAGCATGTGCAGAAAGAGGGGACATGGCTTCCCGTCAGACCCGAGTGAGAAGCAGACCATTTTCAAGTCTATTAATCTTTTTTTAAATAGGGCAGTCAAGGCAGACTGCTGGGAGGGCCCTGGGCCTCTGCTTTGTGGGACGTGAGGTGAAGGTTGATCCCCAAAGGGGCAAAGGGCTCTTGGCTGCTGCTTGGCCTCTCTAGGGAAGAGGCTGCGGGTTGCTTACCAGTGAAATGTTGACCACGTCTTTAATGAACGCCACTGCCTTCTGGGGCTGGAATTTGCAGGTGCCGTTCTGCACGTAACCAAAGGAGCCTTTTTAGATGCAGCTTCGCAGAAAAGGCAACTTGCCCGCCTCGGATCAGAGCCCCCCCCCCAATACCTGGGCCCGATAAGGGTATGCCTCTTCATCCATGAGCCCCTTGTTGTACAGGATATATTCAAAAGCCTGGCTGGGAAGCCCCCTGCGAAGAAAAGGGAAGGCCTCACCAAGCGGCATTTCCGGGGAGCCCCAGAGGCCGAGGCTAAGAAGGAACTGGAGGGAGGGGAGGGGAGGGCATCTCTTACCCACTGCAGCCAAAGTTGTTGAAGTTTTGAGCACAGTCAATCAGCTGCTGCTCCGCCTGAAAGAGGGGAGACATGTTAAATCAAGGCTGCCAGCCTCGGAAAGCCACACCCTGAGGGTCCCGTTCCAGCCTTCCTGCCCGTCTCTTGAGCAGCCGGCCTGGCCTTGCCTGGTGCCACTTTCTTTCCTGGAGACTGGGTGTCTTTGCACATGAGGGGCCATTCCAGCTCTCTGCCACTGTGCTTGGCACCTGAGGAAGCCTGCCCTCGGGTTGCTTCTGTAGGGTCCGAGGGTGCCCAGAGGAGCCAGAGCGGGGCCCGAGCCCACCCTGATCAAACTGAAGCCCAGGATAGAAGCCCACATATACAGTTAGCCTTCTGGGCCGGGCTGCTCTGCAATAGCTTGTGTCCCCCTTGCAGCCCTACTGATGGAGAGGGACGTGCAGGTTGAAGTCAAGTGGTGAAGGCACCAGGTTACAAAGTGGGAGACAGAGTTCTAGTCCCGCTGTAGCCATGAAAGGCGGCTAGGTTTCTTTGGGCAAGTCTCTCTCTCGGCCCATCACAGCTCACAGGGTGGTTGTGGGGAAAGTAAGGGGAGGAGAGAGTGTTGGATACTTTTGCTGCCTTGAATTATTTGTGAAAATAATAAATGCAGAATATAAATAAATAAGGACAGTGATTAATATTTATATGTAAGGGTGTAGGTATATACATATGTTGTATATAGTATGTTTATGTGTGTGTTAAGTTTGTGTACACTTTTGAGAGCAGGCAAGAGAGTTTCATTTTTAATGTGTGCCAGTGTGCCCAGAGTAAAAAATAACAAAGATCTATGCATCCATCCATCCGCTGGGACTCGGCCAGGGCTGCTTGCTCTCCCTGCCACAAACGCATGGCATGAAAGCCCCCGCCCCGCCCTTCTGGCCTTGGCAGGAGAAGGCTGCGTTTTCCCAGCCAGGGGTTTGGCCCCCAGTTAGCCGCCTGCTGTGTGAAGGGGGATGCTGATGAGTTTGGGTTGGGAGCAGCATCCCTAAGAGGGCAGCACCAGGTGGGTCCTGCTGAGCTGCCCTGTGAGACTGGAAGGTTCCCCAGGAAGACTTGCAAGGGAGGCTGGCACCAAACGGCCCTCATTTATACTTTGCCAAAATCTTTTAAAAAGAGCGGAGTGCAGATGAACAGCCTCACCAAATTCAGTAGCTTCCCCGTTTTTATGGCAATGGCAGACTCCAAGCAGCCGGTGGTGGAAAAGGTCCAGCAGCTGCCACAGGAGCCCTGGTGGGGAGGGGGAAGGAGAGGAGAGGAGAGGTATGAGAAGATCCCATCCGCTGGAAGGGGGACCAGCTTCTTAGCAAGGCGCCTGGAAGGCCAGAGGGAAGCTCACCCCCCCCCCCATTTAACCCCTGCTGGCTGCCCAGAGTGCCTTGTTGGGATGAATGGACTGAATGAGCGAATTACCTGGTTTTTCACAGGGCTGACAAACTTTCCTTTCTTCCTCCAGTCGATGGCCTTCGGACAGGGCCCTGCGCTCCTGGGGAAGTTGCCCAGGGTGGCAGAACAGTTCTGGAGGCAAGCGGGAAGCGGTCACTGGCCAGCAGATGAGCCCCATCAGGCCAGCCCATCCCGCTCTCCTGTGCCAGAACAGACCATGGGGGGGGGGGGGGGCACAGCCTGGGCATGCTCTGGATGGGCCCCTGGCCACCATTGCTAGCCTGCTTCTCATGGATGGGGCCAAATAAAGGATTGAATGAATAAAGTTTCCAAGGTCAAGAAACGTCCCTCTAGCAGTCCAGCTGATTGGGGTCTGGGTTACAATCAGACTAAGGCCGCCTCTGCCGACTGCCTCACCTGGCTCAGGTGGCCTTACCTGGGGTTCTTGCCAGAGATACTTCTTCCTGAATTCAGTGAAGGTCATGTCCGAGAACTGGTTCAGGCCCACTGGAGAGAGAGGGGAGGGGGCCGTCAGGAGGGGCTACAACCGGGGGGGGCGTTTTTCTTAGCAGCCGAAGGGAAACCGGCCGGGGGGGGGGTTGAGCAGCGCCCCTACTTCGGAAGCTGTAGTTGCCCGCGTTGTGCTTGTCGATCTTCTGCTTGTTGTCCAGGAAGATCTGCAGCCGGTGCCGGAACTCCTCCTCGGAGCGGTACGTCCGCCGGTGCTGCAGCGCCGAAGAGAAAGCGAAAGCGAGGCGAGCATTCGCGGGGAGGGGGAGGCGCCTCCAGCCTGGGATTCCCCCGCCCGACCCGCGGCTGGGGAGGCTCTTGCCGGGCGCCCCCTCCCTCATCCGCCCCGCTGCCCGCGCGAGAGGGGGGGGGCGAAGGGCGAAGGGCGCCTCTTCGGGGCTGCCGGCAACGGAGCGGTCGCTGCTCTCGGAGGCGGCCGGTCCCGCCGTCGCCCCTGCCCAGCGGCTGCTTACCTGCGAGGCCCACGCCTTGAAGAGCGGCTCTCCTGCGGGAGGAAAAGTGCCGGTCGGGAGCGGGCCGGGCGCGCGCCGCCGCCACCGCCCCTTCTGGGACGGGCGGCGGCGGCGGCGGCGGCCGAGCTCCGCATCGCACCGTACCGCCTCGCCCCGCCTGCCCTGCGCCCGCCGCCCGTACCTGAGGCGGATCCGCGGGGGCCGCCGCGGCTGCTGGCGGCGGCGGCGGCGGCGCAGAGGCAGAGTCCCAGCGCGAAGCAGAGCAGCGGCGCCGGCATCGAGAGCGGCAGCGCCCGCGGGGCCATCCTGTGCGCGGGGCGAGCGAGCGGGACACGTCTGGCTGGGCTCTGGAGCGGGGCGAGGCTGGCTGGGCTCTGGAGCGGGGCGAGGCTGGGCGGCTCCTTGGGCAGCCGGAGGCTCGGGGAGGCCCGGGCGCTGCCTCCGCCCCTTCCTGTGGCTCCGAGGCCGCGCTCCCACCGGCCGCGGGCGGCTACCTGGGCGGCGCCGGCGGGCCAATGGAGCCGCGCTGGGCCGCCTTCTCCGGGGCCCCTGGCCGGAGAGCGAAACCTCCACGGGGCTGGCTGCTGAGCCTGTCCCGAGGGAAGGAGGCTTCAAAGCCCCGACACTCGGCTGGCAGAGCCCCGAGGAGGCCGGAGTGCTGCAGGCCCGGGTGGGAGAGCCCGGCCGAGGCAGCCCCGCGGCTCCTTTCGGCAGGGGGGAAGCGCCGAGGCTCCGGGTCTCCTCGCAGGAGGCCGAACTTGAACTGAGGAATAACGACGGAGACTCCCGGTTACGGTTGTCCCAAAGGTGCTTTTCCAAAAGGCAGCCAGACGTTCTGGAGCCGAGGTAGCTTCTGGGATAAGAAGCAAAACGTTCCCAAAGAAAAAACCAGGAATCCGGTTGCCGTTTGGAAAGCACCCTTGAGCTAAGGCAGGGGTCTTCAAACCCCCGGCCCTTTGATGACTTGGGGACTTCAACTCCCAGACTGCAATAGGAGCAGCTGCTGGGAGCGGAGGGTCGCTTTTGTGGCCAAAGTGTCCATGTTGCATGGGAGAAGGCCATGGCAAGCCACTCCTGGATCTTCATCAAGGGAAACAGATGGAAGATATAAAACGATTGAGGGTGCACTGCAGGTGATGGCTTCTCCGGTCATATGCCGCCCCCCCCAGATGCCAAGGAAGACCTGAGGGTTTTTCAGGGGGCTAATGGTGTGTGCAACATGGCTCAATTAAAGCCTTCGGGGTGACTAGTTGCTGATGATGCCACACAAAAAAAGATCTGAAACTGCAAAGACAGAATTACAAGGGAACAAGAAACAGGAACACGGGGAAACTCAACCCTCGGAAAGATGAAATGAAACTACTGTAAATTGCCATATTAAGCACCAGGGAAGTGAGATGGGTGGGTACTTTCCGTCACACTACTCAGAGTGGGGGGAAAACAAAGTGCTTTGATTATTTGTCAAATTTTTATTAAAAGGCTCTTGTGACTGTCAGAAAGGGTGAATGGAAAAAAAATGACTTCTGAATTACGTTGCTGGAGAAAATGGTTGGGAATGGGATCTTGGAGATCTAGTCCAACCCCCTGCTCAATCCAAATGGGGCTTCCACAAAGACGAGGTGGTCGACTTATTTTCCAAAGCACCAGAAGGCAAGACAAGAAACAGTGAATGGAAACTAATCAAGGAGAGAAGCAACCTGGAATTAAGGGCACCCTTAATTCCAGCCACTGCCTTTCCAGCCATTTCCACACCACTGCCAAAGCCCTCGTTTTGTCCCCAGCCATGCCACACACCTCTCCCTCCCCACCCTCTTTCCATTTCTCCTTTTCAAACTTGCCTCTCCAGCCCGCCGGCTGGTCTGTACACACGCCCAAAGCCATGGTTCACCCTGAGATAGAATAGATTTATTAGCAAGAGGTAATCAGGAAACATATATTTTTACAAAAAAATGGAAATTTTCTTTTCCAAATAAGCTGCAGGTTGAAATATTTCAGGTCTTGAAAGACAATTCTCATACCAGAGGGTATTGCTTACAGCAAAAGGTTTCTGAATTCAGTTCCCATAGAGCATGCCTGCTACTCAAAAAATCACTTGGGTTTATACACTGTACACTGTAAAAAATACATGATAATATTCACAGAATAAGCACTACATTACTATATTCCTGCTAGCCAGTGGTTAGACAGGATTACAGTATATGTAATAAAACCCCCTCTAATTGTACATCATGTTACTAAGACATGTCACTATGTCTACAACGAAGCATACAGACAGAAGCGCCAAATTGGGGGGTGCAGCAGAAATGCTCAAAGGGACAGAGGGCCTTTCCCTCCCAGGGCCTAAGGCGGGAAATCCAAATGGCCTTCACGCCCCCTCCCCGGCCCCAGGCCTGCCATATGAGGCCCAGAACCCACGGGGCTGCCCCAAGCTTTTTTGCACAAGCCAACTGGCCCCAGGAACTTCGGAGAGGCTCCGTGGCCCCAAAGAGATGTATCCCCAATACGGACGGGAGGTGTGGACCAGCTTCAGGCTCCTTCCAAGCCAACCACGGGTGCCTCCTGCCTGTGTCTCCTGCCACCCTGCCTGCCTTGGGCAGTGAAGAGAACACAACGATCCTGGGGAAATGGACCCCATCAAAGCTGCTCTGGAAAAGCTGAAGAACGTCCAGAGTAGCTCAGGTGGGGGCTGAGCTTTCCACACTACAGGGGCATCAGGGCCAAAGTACAGAGGCCAAGAAAGCTGGGGCTCCAGGGCAAGTGAGGTGCCTGGCCCCCAGCACCCCAGTCCTGAATCCATCCAGTCCGGTTGCCCCCAAAGAGTCAACAGAGAAGAAAATCGGTTTGATCAAAACCAAGCCTGCCCGTTGACAGTGCAAAGATTGAGTAGTGGGTGGGGGGGAAAGAGGGGGGAGGAAAAGCGGTGGGAGGAAGTCAAGAAACAAGAGGGGAGAGGCCAGACACATCCCTGGGTCCCGGGCTGGTGGGTGCAGCTGCTGTGTTCTTAGGTGGGGAGCTTTGGCTCTATCTTCAGAGACGCATCATAGAGACCCTCTTCATCCATCACAAACGACTGATCTAGGAGGTACTCCGTGACCTGGAAGAGAGAGAAGAGCAGGGGCAGAAGAGGCCGGGGAGCCCAGGGGGGGCATCGGCCCCAGTGCCAGTCAGTGGGGAGAGAGAACCAGACTGGGCCAAGAGGGTCTCCCCCAGAGCATCCTCCCTGGGCGCCAGTTGAGAGGCATCACCCTTCACCCCACCCTTTTCAGGAAAGAAGCTGCAGGAGGAAAGTTGAGGCTTTGCTGGCAGCCGGCTGGGCTGGAGGCTTGTCTGCTTGTAGGTCACTGAAGGAACCACGTGTCTAAAGCAGGACTCTGCACCCCCCAGACAGCTTCTCCTCCAGGACATGCCACCCCGAGAGTTCAGGGAGAGCCTGTGCCCCAGTAGCACAAAGCCCTGCCTCTTCCCCGGGGCCAAGAGCCTCCCCCCCCAGATGACGGTCTTTTTCCCCCACCCCACCCCAACCCTCTCCTTGTGCAGGGAGCTGAGCAGCCGCAGGATCCTACCTTGGCCTGATGCTCGATCTTGTAGGCCGTCTGCTGAAACTGCCGGATCTCTCGGATGATGTGGGAGATCTACAGGGAGAGAGGAGAGAGGCCCCTGTGCCCAAAGGTTGCCAAACAGCAGGCGATGCTCCCAGGGAGAAGGGCTGGGCTGGGAAAGCATCGGCACCGTGCTGGGGGCCCTATGGCAGAGTCAGGCAGGCAGCCGGCTAGGGGGAGGGCGATTCTGTGCCCCTGCCAGGGAGCTCACCATCCTCATTTTGGAGAAGTTCACCAGGCCGTCCTCGGTGTAATTGGGAGTGCCCTCTTCAATGAACGCCAGGTCCGTGAGGTACATGCCCAGGTAAGGGACGCAAGGAGGGTCACAACTGAGAGGCAGAAAAGAGACATTCAGCCGGCAGGACAAAGGCAACAGGGCTGGTTCCCAAAGATGAACACCCTCTATCTCCTGAAAAATGGTTTCTTCGGTCCCTTTTGCATACTGCTCTGCCTCAGCGGCATCCCAAGGGCTGGCAGCCCATCAACTCCCCCTCCCTGCCAAGGGCCCCAGGGCTTCTCTGCCCATCTGGGAGTGGGGCAGGGGACGCCTGCCTGCCGCCCCTCAGTCTCCTGCTGGCCACGTGCCTGGCTCTTGCCACGGCAGCATCTACGTGGGCAGGGCTGTGTGCCGCCTGCCCCTTTGGCTCTCCTCTCCCGGAGTCTGCCTGCCGGCTGCCCGGGCTGGGCAAGGCCCTCCTGGCCTCCAACCCGCAGGCGGGAGCAGCAGAGGCAACTTACTTTTTCAGAGCTTCCCTCAAGTTTTTAAATCGTCCTTCTGAAGATACCAGCCGCTGCAGCTTGTCGATCACAGCTTTGGTCTGGGAAGAAGGGAAAGAATGAGAGGAGCCCAAGGGGGAAGGGAGCCTGGGCTGGAGCGGCCATTGGGGCCCCCGCCTGGCTCCAGGTGGGCAGAGAAGCCCTGGGGTCCTCAGAGTCGGAACTGCCAGATGGAAATGGAGATGGGGGGGCTAAGCCTTAGAGCCCCTGACGGCCCTGCAGAGCCTGATGATCAAACAACATCCAGTGCTACCTAGCATTGAAGTGCACTGATGAGGTTACCTATTCAGGTAATGAAACATCTGCAAGCAAGCAACCCATCTTGGAGAGCACCAAGGACCCACAATCAAAGAATCAGTCCAGGAAGTGGAAGAATTAAGGGAGAAAGTGCAGTGGCTAACAGATTCATTCATTAGAGGTCAAAGAAACAGTCCCCTCCTTCTGGGTCTGGGTCCCGAGTGCGCAGCTTTGGCAGTGGGGCTCCTTGAGCACTCACCGGCTTTGACACCTTCATCCATGTCTTCTTCAGGCGGAAGATGGCACTGCGGTTGAAGGCCGAGGTGATCTCCAGAACGGCATTGTAGTTGTGCAGACACCGGCAAATGTCAGCCACGGCCACCCACTTCTCGATTATGCTCACCCGGGCAGCCACGTCCTCACTGCAGAGGATCTCAGAGGCGATCAGGTTGCTGATCTGCAGGGGTCATCAGGGAGGGGGGGTGGACATTACAGCCCCTGAAGTGTTTGTGTGCAGCCCCAAATGATGAGAAAAGCCTCTTGCCTCCACGGAGAAAGGGGGGGGGGACCAAGACAGAGGGAAGCTCAACCAGGTGCTAGTGGGCAAGTCTGCCCCACATCATCCTGCTCAGAGCAGAAGGGAGACCCCCAGTTCCGGGCAGTGTTCCAGGCATCCATTAGGGCTCACAGATTATTTCAATTACTCTCAGCAACTTTACCCTTCCAGAACTGAGCTTAACATCACCTTCCTGGCTTGGTTATGAAGTGCCCAAATATTAAGGATCGTGCAATAAAATGACACATGAAAATGATTTGTGAAAATCTGGGCACAACCATGCAGCTGTCTGCCGCCTGGCCGAGAACAGCCTTGGCTGGTATGGAAATTGCTGAACGGAGTGTGCAGGAAGTTCAAAGGACAATCTAAGAAAATGGGGCTTCCCTATAGAAGACCCCGTGCCTGAAGGTGGAGAAGAGCGATTCCTCTCACAGGGGCTGCTGTGCCTGGGAGATCCTTCAGCGCAGGCGGAGGGAGACGTCATGCTGCCGAGAGAAAATGCTGGGCCCGGTAGTGGCGAAGGGCATTTAGATTTAATCTGATTTATTTATATACTTTTTATACGTGCTATATTTCTATGATCTATTTTATAATTATTTTATTTGCTCAGTGTTGAACGTTACATGTCCATAATTTGTAGGTGCTTCCGATATGAATAAAGAAAGATCTGTGAAAATCTTCTTTTTTCAACCCCCATCCTGGACTAAAAGGGAGGGGACTGTCAACTGTCTAAGCAGCAGTCTAAACTGTCACCCAGCATATTCACAGCCAGTTATTCAAAAGAGCTCCTGAACTGCAATGCTCTTAAATTCATTAGGGCCCTTTGGGGATCATCCCAAAAGGAAAGGTTGCTTTTTGTAGCACTGTCCTCTCCAAAGGAAGAAAGAATTCTCTGGCCAGGAAAGGACCAGCCCTTCCATGCATCTTTCACACCCTCAGAATAGAGCACTGATAGTTGTCCAGAGGAGCTGCCCTCTAAGGGGGCCCTGGGACCCCCCCATCACAGTGGTGGTGGAGGAGGACTTTTGTAAACAATGCAGATGGGCAGTTGAACATGGGAAGCCCAGAGCCTTTCAACTCTCATTCAAGCAGGCTGGAATATTTTCCCCTGGAAAAGGAGGCACAGTTCTACCCATTAGGATGAGGTGAGTCTGGACAAGCAAGAGGAACAAGAGTCCCTGTTACTGCATGTTCTGCACAAGGGCAAAGTCTGTGTCCTGAATTCTGAGCTGCCCTTGCAAAACTCCTCTGAGACTTGGACCCACAGCAGTGGCACTCACATCATTGAAGTGCTTTGTGTTCATCAGGATATAGGGTGTTCGCTCGTTCTTTTCCATCTTCATCCATCCTTGTCCAAAGAATTCTCTGAAAAACAAGAGGTCTCAGGGTGAGCTGGGCCCTCTCCAGAATTTCTCCCTGCCTGGCCCACCCTGTCCTGCACAGGAAGTACTTGAGGAAAGGCCCTCCATGTGGATGTCTCCTTTTAAGGTCTTTGCAAGTGGAGGGAGGGGAGAAGCAGACTTACTCCCACAAGCCCCGTGGATGTGATGGGGGTGACAGTTGTCTAGGAAATGGTGTGTCTACGACACAATCATCTTCATCTTTGTTTAGACCTGTATTTGCAAAATCAGCCACAGGAGCCCCCTGGCTGAATGCAATTCCACGTTCTTCAGCTTGGCTGCACTTCCACATACATGTCAAAGGGCTCAGTACTCACTCATAGGGTATTGTTTTGAAGACCAGGTGATCCAATAAGGTGAGCTGCTCAGCTATTTCTAAAGCCGAGTGATTTTCAAAGGGTTCAGCCTTGACCCCCATAGCCTGAAAGGGGAAAAGAAGGGCTGCTTGGATGGGGGTCCCCAAATGAAGGCGAAGCAAAAGAATACACTGGGCCAGAGGGAGGCGGATCCTGCCGGACGCAGCCTCTTCCTGTTCTTGGGGAGGGAAGGGGGTCACGCCAGGCTAGGACTTTCTGGTAGGACACCCCAGTGCACAGGCAGCAGCTCCAACCACACCTCTTCACCTCCCAGAACACCCCAGACCGTACATGAAGGAAGCAGCGCCAGGTATTCATTGGGGGGGGCGTGGGGGGGAGTGGATTAAGAGGTGAAATGCACGCTGTGTCCAGGAGAACTCTCCACCCCAAAAGCCCCCCCCCAGCTGCCTTTATCCTGGCAGGCTAGCAGGGGCATATTGGGGCAGGAAGGAGGGGGAAGGGAATGCCCATCTGACCTGCCCCCTTAACCCCTCCCTGACGGCTGAGACCCCTGCCCAGTTAGCCTTGAGTAATTTGCAAATATAATAAAGACAGGACATAACTAACTAACTAACTAACTAACCAACCAACAACCAACCAACCAACCAACCAACCAACCAACCAACCAGCCAACCAGCCAACCAGCCAACCAGCCCAGGCTTCTTTGTGACCCACTTGGGGACCCAGAAGACATTACCATTTGCAGGATCTCTTCCAGGGTGATCTGGTTGTCTCCGGGGTCATCCTGGGTCAGGGTCCTGGCAGACAAGTAGAAATGGAGAATTGCAGCAGTGAGTTTCCAGTGGCAACAGCTGGGAGTTAATGGCTTCAGCGTATTCTGGGGAGGGCCTGTGTGGCTCTCAGCGTCTCCACCCAGGGCCTCAGGGGACAGAGATCACGGGAGTCTGTTCCCTCAAAGCAAAGGAAGATGAAGCCGCCTCAAAAACCTTCTCCTTTGCATCAGAAAGTCAGGCCACGGGACCAGCCGCTTGCCCTGAGCTAACGGCAGCACTCGGGGCCATCCGGGTCCCACCCAGTCCCGTCCCCGGCTTGGATTAGGACCCCCCCGTCTCTGGCAGGAGTCAGATGACGACCCGCGTGACCTGCCTTATGATGTTGCCGGCGGCTTTTCTCTCTTGAGTCAGGAGTTCTGGGTCGTGTATCACTTCCTCCAGAAAGCTGATCACTTTATACTTGAGTTCCTCGTTGGTTTCAAAGTCCTATCAAAGAGATATTTTCCACAAGCCACAATGAGGCCGGCTGGCCAGGCAAGCACAGCCCCCTTCAGCCCAGGGCTTTCTTTGCCGGCCGGGCCGTACCTGGGCATGCTTGGAGACCCAGTGCCTCAGGACGTTGAGCACCCGGTTGGTTGCCGCCCTCCTGATCACGAACTCTTTGTCACTGTTCCTTTGGTCAGAAGGGAAGCCTGCAGGGCGAGAGAGAGTCAGCCTGGAAACCCACCCGAGAGTCGGGCTCTCTGGGGCCCAGGCAGGGTCAGCAGGAGGCCTGTAGTGGCCAGCCTGACCCTGCCCTGGAAGATGGCCCCAGCCATTGCCTTGCCTCCTCCTGCAGGCAGCAGCTCTTCCAAGGCTCCCTGGAAGGTCTGCGGGGCCCGGGAAGGGGAGGAACCACCCGGCCCAGAGGACCCTTCCTCTTCTCCCACCTGGGCTGGCCAACGACATTCTGCGGTACTTCTCTTTGGTCGGGGTACCCTCGTTGGCTCCGGCAGTGGCAATGGCGAACGCAGAGGCGGCCGAGAGAGCGCTGCTGCGGCTGTTCTCCAACTCTCGGCAAGAAGTCATCACCACTCCATTGTTGTAGGAGAACAAAGGGAACTCTGCACGGGGGTTGGGGTTGGGGGGAGGCAATTCAGCAGGACTGATCCCGTCCAGCAAGTCCCTCCCCTGGGCTTCCCCGAGAGGACCAGAAGGCCTGTCCGCTTGGGAAAAGAGCAGCGCACAAAGGCTAATGTTGACCCTTTGCACCCCCACAGAGGCCAGGACCAGCATCACCCACAGATGCTCCCTGCTGTGGTGCACCAGAACACCCCAGTGTGGTCTCCTGCCAAGAGGGCAGATGGCTTCTCTTGGCCATCCCCCCCTTCCCCACAGTGAGTTTACCTGAAGAGTTCTTGCCTCTGACCAGTTTGGGTGTTGTTGGAGACTTGGTGGGTGATGCCTCTGGGTCTGCCTCCTCACTTGGGGCTGCCTCAAAGGCAGAATCTTCTCGGGGAGACTCTTCGGAGCCTGGCAAAAGAAGCAGCTTTATGACCTTTCTCCCAAATGTTGTGAGGGGAGGAGGAGGAGGAGGAGGCTTTGAAGGGAAGGTAGCTAAAGGTTCCATACCTGTCAGCCCCTCTCTGCTTTCAACAGATTCACCCAGGTATGGGGGATAGAAGCCATTCGCTTGGGTCTGTCAGATTTCTTCATCCAAAATTAACCCAATGCAGAAAACAGCACCAGGAATCCAAAGCTGTGTGATGCCCAGGCCTGCACTGGAGAAGGTGGCCCCAAACCTCTTCCCAGGCTGGCCCGTCTCCTGAGATTTTTTTGGGGGGGGCGTGAAGTCTCACTGCCACGTCTACCCACCCACCTGGCACCTTTCCACTAACTCCTCCCCCTGAGCTGCTCTTGGGGCTTCCTCCACGTGGCTCCTGACCACCTTTTGCTCCTCCCTGCCAGAAGGTGCTCACCTGTCTTGCTCAGAAGTGCTTCCTCTGCCTTGTCTGTGCTCCCTTCTCCCTCATCGGATATTTTATTGGAGTAGCTGCTGGACACGTAAAGCTTGTTGATGTCCAGGGTGGTTTTGCTGAACGGCGACATGGTGGAGGAATACATGCTTGCATAACCGTTGGAAGAGCAGCTCAGGGCGGCCAGCTCCAGGGCTTTCCCTCCTGTGATAATGGGAATGTTCAAGGACAACTTTCTCCTCCGGCTTGGTGAGGATGACTTGGTGATGGACAGGGGGGGAGGGGAGGAAAACTTCCGGTTGGCACGTGGAGACTTGGGTGGTTCTCCGTAGAGGAGTTTCGTGTTCTGGCTGCTGGCAAACAAAAGTTCCAGGGACCTGGCGGAAGATATCCAGGGATAAAGCTATCATGGGGGCGTCTCCTTCCTCCTCTACGTTGCAAAGCCTATAAAATGTCCCCTAGACCAGAATAAAGCTAATCTCTCCCTCCCTCCCTCTCCCCTCCCTCTCTTTCTCTCTCGTTGCTTTAGGATTTCTAGGCAAAGAGGCATTTCAGGTGGCCCCACCTGGGTTCTGCAACCCACCTCATTTCCCTATTTTGAGCTTCCCCTACTTGGCTGACAAAGGCTCACCTGGCAGGAATTGCACTGATGGGTTTCTTGTAGATGGTGATCAGCTTGTCCAACACAGTCATAGCTGTGGTGAAGACCCGGTAAGAGTGCAGGAAGGTGTTGAGAAAGTCAATGCTGAGGAATCTCAGGTCTGTCAGTCTTTCCAGGAGACGCCCCACACTGGCATAGCGGATCTGGAGGACCTTGCAGGAGTTCATGGTCTTGCTGAACCGAATGTCAACGTCGTCACAGTACAGGCTGGTGTCTGACCTGGAGAATTGAGAGGGACGGAGGGAGGAAGCGCAGGAAATCAGGCTCCTCTGTGGCAATTGTATCTTTTCAGGCAGCCAGGAGCTCCTCAGTGTCTCACTGGCCTGAACGTCCCAGGGCTGGAGAGGACGCTGGCTGGGATGCTGTGGCTCAGCAACCTCAGCATTCAGAAGAGGTCACCGCCGTTTTGAAATGAGTCCACGCTATTTTTTATTACAGAAAATCCCAAAGTGATTTACAATGTTATTAAATAACAGATAACCATCCAGATATAGTTAATTCATTTATTTCTTTTAAACTGCATTTACTTGCTAGTGGAATTGATATAATTTCAAGTGACCTCCAGCTCTGTTATTCTAAAAGACTTTTGGCTCCAGCCAAAACATCCCGTCCAGTATTCAGTTCTCAGAGGTTCAGGCCAGTGAGACACCGGCGAGCATCTCCGTTGCCTGAAAAGATACACGCGCCACAGGTGAGCCCGATTGTGCAGTTTTTGCCTTGTCCTCGCACAGTTCTGGAGCACTGTCCGCACTGTGCTATTCAATACACAGCACTTGACCCAGAATAAGTTGTGGTACCAACTCCCCGTGTTATCGATGGCTTTGCTGGCAGGAAGCCTTTTTAAATTAGGGGTAGCACTAAAAATGCCCCCAGCAGTTCTGGACAAACACAACTGCATTCCTTACTTGATCATCTGCGGAACAGAAACTTTTGAATTTTCTTCAAAGGCGTTCATCATGAGGCCGTTGCATCGGATGTTGTCTACACACTGAAACAGGGAAAAGAGGTTTCAGGAAGCAGGACTGATGGGAAGGGTACCAGTTGTGCTCTGCTAATTTTCCCAATGGATCTTTGGGAGACGTGTGTGTCTCTTGTAGACATTGGCTCGTTTGGCAACTACTTCCTCTTCCAAATGTGCTTATTCATCTTTGATTTAGTCCAGGGATGCCTTGCATGTTGAAAAACAGTGAAGGGCTCTTCTACAGCCCCAGGTCCTAACATCCCTAACGCTGCCTGGCCAGAAAGTGTTGGTTCTTCATGGTGAAACTGTTCTTACCTGGCTGATATCGCTGGTCCATGCAGCCTTTTCTTGCCTGGATGATGCCACCAGGATAATGGTGTAGGGGGCAGTGTCTTTAGGCTCCACCACGATCTTGAAGTCAAGGTGCTCCGTATCTTGCCCAGATCCCTTTTCTTTTATTTGAGGAAGGAGAGAAACAATTTAAGAAGGTGACCGTGGGAAGAGAGAGAATGGGGGTAAGTGAAAGGAGGGGAACAAGCTGGGCTGGGCCTTTAGCCTCCAGCTTGCGCAGCAGGATGTTCATTTTGGTGCAAAATCCTTTTCACCTGCTTAGGGGCTGAAAGGGCAGCTCTTTCAATGCGCAGCAGCCACCCTTTTACGGCTGCTGGTGCAAGAATGGAAGAGTGTGATAGCAGAAACTGCAAGAGGTATCTTGGAGTCCTAGTGGACAATCACTTAAAATATGAGCCAACAGAGGGCGGCAGCCGCCAAAAAAACCCATGCAGTCTTTGGCTGCATTAACAGAGGGATCTAATTAAGATCATATGAAGTGTTAATACCACTTTATAAAACCTTGGTGAGACCACACTTGGAATATTGCATCCAGTTTTGATCACCATGATATAAAAAAGATGTGGAAAGAGTGCAGAGAAGAGCAACAAAAATTATTAGGGGGCTGGAGGCTAAAACAGTTACAGGAATTAGGTATGGCTAGGTTTGTGAAAAGAAGGAGTAGGGGTGACATGACAGCACTGTTTCAATATTTGGGGGGCTGCCACAAAGAAGAGGGGGTTGACCTATTTTCCAAAGCACCTGAAGGCAGGACAAGAAACAATGGATGGAAACTAATCAAGGAACAAAGCAACCTGGAATTAAGGAGAAATTTCCTGACAGTGAGAACAATTAACCAGTGGAACAGCTTCCCTCCAGAAGTTGTGGGTGTTCCATCATTGGAGGCTTTTAAGACGAGACTGGACAGCCACTTGTCTGGAATGGTAGAGGGTTTCCTGCTTGAGCAGGGGGTTGGACTAGAAGACCTCCGAGGTCCCTTCCAACTCTGCTATTCTGAGAGGGATGGATGAGGCAGCTGGTGCTCGGAGGAAGGGAGCAGGGGAGAAATAATCCCCTCCTCCCTGCGGCAGCCCCAGGCTTGTGTTTTGCTTCTGAGATCAGCTCCCAGGGTCATGAACTGAGGCATTCTTTGAAGTGAGAAACCCCATTAAAAGCCTTCATTTAGCAATGGGAAACGCCAGTGAAGGCTGTCGATCTTCTCTTAGAGCTGCCTGCTGTGCTTTCCCTGGCTGCCTGCTTTATAGGTTCGGGGGAGTGGTGGTCAGACAGCCCTCTCGTGGCCTGGGTCACACCTCTCCTGCTTGGACAGGAGAGTCTCTGAAGTCCCTACTCCCAGGTATGCTCATCCCCAGCGTCCACGGAGGAGAAAGTGTATAAGTGCCCTAAACAGACCCGGCTTATGGGGAGGGACAGGGAACCCCAGTGCTGCAAAGGGCAGCAGGGAGCCAGGAAAGAGCAGCGAGGGGGGTGGTGGTGGTGGTGGTGCTTAAGGGCCAGATGCCAGCTGGGCTGGGTGGACAAGCTGTGTTCCAGGCGGGGCGGGCGGGAGAGTGGGACTGCTCCAGGGATACATACGGTCCTCATCCGTGCTTTCCGTATCTTCCACCAGCGTGCAGTCAATGAGTGAAATCACCCCGCCATTCTGGAGAAAGCACAGGGGAGGCCTTTCGTGAGAGCCTCTCTGCTCCCTGATCCTCCTGCTACATCTCCTCCACCCAACAGGAGAGAAATGCTCATTCCCCCTCCACCAGGCGCACTCGGCATCCTGTTGCCACACATGTACCCTCCAGTCAAGTCGGTGTGTGGGGGGTCCCCCTCCCTGTGCAGTAGCTGCTGTAGAAATTGTGTGGCCTTCGATATGGGAGGTTGCGGATCAATGCCCCCCCCCCAGATACTCTAGAGCGACCTGCTGCTGGATGCTCTGCCTCTCTCACCTTCGTCAAGTGCAGCTTCCCTCCGGAGCCCCGGGTGCAAATGATCAGGTGTTTGGAGAAGAGGAAGCACTGCCTCTCCCCCTCCTTTCTCAGGGACAGGGAGCCCAGCCGTCCACGCGTCACCTTCCCCTTCTCAGACATCGGCACTTGGATGAGGGACCCTGTGGGAGGAGAGGCCCTGCCGTCACAGCCCTTGGCCCCGGGGACACCGGCTCCTCTCCAGCAGCGCATAAAGACAGCAGACCAGGGTGGCAGCCTGGGGTGGGGACCCTGCGCAGCCCAAACCCCTGCCCAGGGGCTTCCAGAGGGGGCCTGCAGGGATGGAGCTGAGAAGAACGGGACTGAAAACCTCCCGGGTCTCCCAGCAGCAGCAGCATCAAGCTGGCTTCCTCTCAGAGGAAAGCTATAGTATCCCTAACGTAGCCTTGGGGAGCCTGTTCCCAGTGACTCATCCTTTCAAGGTCATCGGTGGGCATGGTTACAGGCAGCCCATGAAAGGAACCGGGCCATTCCTCGATGGCCGTGGCAGCTTTTCCACTTTAATAACTCTTGTCCTGAATCTCCCAGCCTTGAACTTCTCTGGACCAGCCCCGGAGCTATCTGAGAAAGAGGAGCTGCTGAGCCGCCCCCCTCAGGGCTCCCTCCAGGGCTGCCCTTTCCTAGAGGATCTCCAGCTCTTAGGTCTGGAGGCCAGAAGGCTCATGGGCTACCTTGTCTCACGAAGGTCTGGCTGGTGTCCAGGAGGATTTCGCAGCCTTCAGTGATCATCCGCTCGATTGCCAAGTTCTTCCGAATGTTCTCTGTTTCACTCACTTCGTCGTGCATTATCCTACGCAGGAAGAGACCAGTCAGCCTGAAACCAGGACTTTTCTTGCTGGGACTCCTGGACGCTCAACTCGAAAGGGCCTCTGAAGGTGGTTTTTATACATGGCAGCTGCAGCGAGATTATTTTGTGCCAAAAACAGAAAGACTAAAATGCCCCCACGGGAGGAAGGCTGGTGAAGTCGGCAGAATGGCAGAGATGGCAAAACTGACTTGTTTGATCAGGGAAAAGACAACAGTGGCATTTGTCAAAGATTGGAAACATTTTATGGAATGCTTTTTGCTGAAAGCCGAAAGAATGAACCTGGGATTTGATTATTAGAAAAAGTAGAAAATGGAAAGAAGGGATAATTTTTAGAGTGAGAGGACAAAATATAAATGCTGGCTCAGGAATTCTGGGAGTTGAAGTCCACGAGTCATAAAGGAGCCAAGGTTGCCTAGCCCTGTCCTGGGGGAAAAGCCGGCAGCCCATCTGGGCACTCGCCTCAAAGAGAAACCTGGGGGGGGGGCACGGGGGCCACTCTGGGAGGGCCCAGAGATGAAGGGCAAGCAGGAGCCATCAGCTGTTTGAGGGAGCTGAGCTTCAGCTTTGCCTGGTGACAATGGGGGACTGATAAAATAAGCGCCTCTGAGGTCCTCCAGAGAGCATTTTCTCTCCCTGAAAGGCATTTGGGAAGAAGCGTCTCTGCAGTTCTAAAATAACATATGTTGCCTTGTCATTATCTGCTTCACACATCCTGTACTCTGTGTTTCTGCTTAAGTGCAGATGGCTGCTTATTTTTCCCAAAGTGATAATTATACAAAAATGTGAGAAATTCGGCATTTTTTAAAAAGATGATGAAGATCTTCACATTGTGGGGAGACCATTTCTTGGATCGGCTTCACCAGCCTTGAGTCTCCCCCCCCCCAGCTACAATGACTCTTTGCTCCTGGAAGACCAGTGCCTGCCAGTTATGGGCACTGTAGTCCAACCCATCTGGAGAGAACCAGTCAGGAGACGGCTCTTGAACGACTGCTATTGCATTGGTGTGCATAAAACGCCCTTATGAAGATCAGCACCAAAACTCTGGGCAGGGTAAACGGTTTCAGAGCCGGAGGGCAGAGCACCAACCCTTCCCTGACTGGAAACTCAAATGGATCCTCGTGCCATAAAAGCCTCCCTGAGAGGCTGCTTCACCAAGCAGAATCTGCCCCAGCTTTCCTTGTGCAGCTGAGAAAAGTGGGACCAAAGGGGACATGGATCAGGAGGGCTTTCTCTGAAAAAGGCCCCCAGTGATGGGTACCGAGGGGGCCTGCTGCCCGCATTCTGCTGCCCCCTCCCCGTGAAGCAGCCATCAGCCCCTCTGACCTGGAGAGTTCCTCCAACTTGGACTTGGCGTAGTCCAGGCTGTTCCTCTCGACGTGCTCGTGGGGCGTGTGGGCCAGCAGCTCATGCAGGGTCAGGATGTACCTGGGGATCTGGTGGAGACACAAGAGAGAAGAGAACCAGGGACCGAGTTGGTGCTTTGGCTTGCCCAGGCAAGGGCCTCCCCCAAGCTTCAGAGGGTTGTGTCATTTGTGTCCAGCCTTCAGTTTGGCATTTCCAGGACACCTTACAATGACCCAAAATGGGGCTTTCTCCAGGTGTGCATCATGTTAGTGCCTAAGTTGACCTGGTGCCCCACAGCTTCACCTGAAACATGGGGTAGGTCAGGAAAGTCTCCAGCGTCCGCTCCTCACAGTCAGGCTTGGCCTCGTAGTGCTTCAAGAGCTTATCGAAATCCCGGTTCTGCTTGCAGTGGGCCAGGATCTGCAGGCTGTACTGGTGGTTCCGAACAAACTCCTGGTAGATGTTGAGCATTGGCAGGAGGATGTCGAAGAGATCCGCTGTGGCAAAGGCAAGCGAGCAGTGAGCGGCTGAGGGGGGAGAGGCAGGTCCAGGCGGGCGGCAGAGTCCCACTGCTGGGGGAAGCTCCATGGCAGGGCAGAGGGCTCGGCCATTGCATTCTGGGGGAGGGGGAGACCTGCAAAGGAGCCTTGAGGTGCTCCCCAATACTCCTGCTGAATTACTGTGATGGGTGGATGATAACCTGGGCACAAAATTGTGGGGAGGGGGCAGCCACATTGCTTATCACATGCGGCACATTCAAAGTCTGGATGTGACATTTGGCAGGGACCAGCTCAGGTGCAGCCCAGACAGGCACGATGGAGCTCAGCCAGGAGAGCGGTGAACTTCATGTCGGCATCTGAGCCAAGGACGGATGGAAAGGGCTTTGACTCAGCAGTGGCAAACAGGTGTCTGTGTGTGTGTGTGTAGTTGCCCAAGTAGCTGAATAAAAGGTGCAGGTAGCCCCAAGTATGGGGGGGAAATCTAAGCTCTGAAAAGTACAACAGATCCTGGCTGCACCTCTGGCTGGAGGCAGGAAGAATCTCCCTTCCCAAACCAGGGGATACTCAGAATACTCAGTTTGCCTGGAATGGCAGCCTGGCACCCCACCCCCTCTGGATGCCTGGAAAATAGACCCCTAGCACATGTTTGGTTTAATCTCAAACTGGGTAAACAGCAAATTTCTTTACACTCACCAAGCACCAAGGTTGGCCAGCTAGAGATGCGTGCTTTTAAGCCCTGGTAAAAGATCTGGTGTAAAAACATGATGGTTTCACTAAAAAAGAAAGAAATACGGACCAGGAAGTTAGGAACTGAAAACCTGGCACTGGAGGAGGGGGCAAGTGTGTTTGGCTTATCACCTGTGAATACTCATTTTGCTGGGAAGAAAATGTTAATTGCCCAGAGGCTGTTCCATAGTGCACAGCAGAGGAGGAGGAGACGCATGCTGAGTTTTTCCTCAACCAGCTCTCTGCATTGGTCTTCTGAATCAAAGGAAAATGATCACCAAATCTTAAAGTCTGAGAGAGCAGCCAATCATGGGGGAGCATCACCCGCTTATGAATTTGTCATCCCAAAGCTGCTTTTTCACGAGACTATGACCTGGATGACTGAGAATCTTCATAGACATTTGCTTGTTTGTTAAGGAAGCGCAACTGGAATCTGCCTTTCCTGAACCCAAATCCGTGATTTCACAACCTGTCACCTTGGGAATGAGAGAGTAGAAGTCTAGACCTTCTTAAGAGAGAACGCCTTAGAGATCCTATGAAGGGAATTACGTGGCTACGTCTCCTTCTCCCCCCCCCCCCCCGTCTCTCCCAAAAGCTCAGCTATGGCCTCCAAAGAGACTTGGAAGACACAAGTTGAATTCCACCCCTTTTCTGCTCAATCTCGATTCCCTGCTCCTAGATTCCTGAGAAAGAAACTGTCCCCCTTAGGCCAAGCCCCTCCCACCCCAGGTTCCCTCACCTGTTTTAAAAGGCATGAGGCAGGGCACTGACCGGAAGGCAGGCCCCCAGCGGTCTGATGGCATTTATGAGCAAGGGTGAAAGCAGTGGCTTTCCTTAGCCAGACTCCTTCCTACTCACCTGTTCAGGAAGATGCTGCTGACATCATCATGCGTGATGGAGGGCTTTTTAGAACTGGCCGCCATCCTCAGTGGGCGCAGAAAGTTGTTGACGAGGATGTGCAACTGCTGCACGTACTCGGCTTCGGCTTCCAACATGCTGAAGACCACCTGGTTCCTCTTCCGCATGCTGTCCGCGTGAGGGGAGCGGATGTAATCCTGGATGATGGTCTTCCACTTCCTTCTGCATAGCCACCCCCGGAGGAAACTCTGGACCTGTTTTCAGAGAGGAGATTCCAGATTATTGCCTGTCAAACGCAATCCCAGATCCTTCCCTGGATCTATTATCTGGCAGTCAGATCCTTCCATGGGAAATCTTGTGTTCAATGTCTTGAAATTATTTTTGGCTTTTGAACATTGATTCTCCAAAGTCTTGCATTATTTTCATCAACTGTTTTGGTGCAGTTTATGGTTCTGCGATGGTTAATGCTCCTTTATCTGAACCATATTTAAGCGTATACAGGTAGTCTTCAACTTACAACAGTTCATTTAGTGTATTACAAAAATTCAGACACTTGGCAACTGGCTCGTATTTATGACAGCCCAGTCTCCCTGAATGAAGAGTTGCAAGACCATGTCCAAAAGGGCTGGGTAAAAGCGCTCCTCAAAGATGAGATTCTAGTAGGGAAGATGGCCAAAAGTGGGCTGTCTTTGAATGGATGCAGAGCAAGGTGAAGCCCTGAACCCAAGAAATGCTCCTGAGGCTCACTTCGGGGCCGGGGGCCTGGTGGCTGAGTCCCTGGACTGAGGATGTGACTTGGAATAGTGTGACTGATCAGGAGGAGCTGGCAGGGGAGGGGCTCATGTCTTAGGATGAATGAACACTCAAGTCTTCCAGCAATATGCTGGGGAGGGGGGGTTCCCTTCCGGCCCTGAGGGAAGGAAAGAGGCCTTCAGGAGTGGGCAAGGAGACTTCTTCTCACAGGTCTGAACATGGGCTTTTCCTCCACCCCCGTGATGGAGCTGAGGGCAAAAGTGGCTCCTCACCTTCTTGATCTTCTTGATGTCGATGTCATCGTCGTTTGGCACGTTGGCCTGGTTGGCCTGGATGCGCTCGTGCTCCTTAAGTAAGGCGGCCATCTGCCGGGACAGAGAAAAGCAGAAACAGGCTCAGGCAAGGAGGGCAGCGAAGCCCGGACGCCGCTGGGCTGCCTTCCTCGGGCACACCCCCAGGCTTATTTTGGGGGTAGGGCTTATATTAGGAGCATGTGTAGGAGTTGTGGCGCTGAGGCAATTCTGCACTTTGACCTCCCTGCTTCTGAGTCCTTCTTCCACCCAGCAGCAAATGCTCAGGGGCGAGCAAAGCAGATTTACTGTGGAAGGAGGAGAAACCAGGGTGCATGGAACAGCTTCCATAAACCTCTCCACGGGCCTGGTGTTCCAGCTGAGATGTGGGCTCAGTCCCTTGTTCACACACACAGAGCTTAAACAGAGGCCTTCTCTGTCTTGCTAAACAGGCAGCGGTCGCCTCCGTTTTCTCTTGGGTGCCTCTGACAGCCCTCAATGCCCCCATCCCAGAGATGAAACAAACTGCCCAGGCAAGCCTTGCCCAGAGCTCGGCCCCTGGAAGACTCACCTGGCCTTTTGGGGAGCACCCAGGGCAGCCTATTTAGAGCTGTCCAAATAAATCATCTTGGGAACAAAACAGCCCAACTCCAACACAATCAATGCAATCGTCGGTATTTGCATATGCGTATAAAGGGCCATTTGATCTGCACTTCAAAGAGCACAAATGGAAGTGCAACAAACATTTGAATGCAGAAGCTCCATAATCAATCAAAAAGGTTGAGATTATGGTTTGCTTGGCCTTTTTAAATAACTGTCACACTTTCCTAGAGTCTCCTACTGTGGACTTCCGGGCTTAAAGAGGCTTTACAGCCTAAGCCGTCAGAATACAGGCAAAGGACATTTCCAGATATTATGGAGCCAGATTTTTCCAAAATCCCTTGATGTACAATTTTTGTCCTTCTGCCAGAATTGTACTCTATTCTCTTCCAGACAAATACTGCAGTTTTTTGCTATCCACGGATACCATGTCTGCCCTTAGGTCTCAGGAGCTCCACAGAGAGGGTTTTTCCAATCAAAACCAATTGGGGCACAATGGCTTTCAACACAGGAAGTTCCCTGTCCCAGGAACTCCAAGTCATGGAGTCTCGTGACCCACTAAGTGCCTCCCCAGGTGCCTGTTCAGGATCGGCTCACCATTTGCCTCACCTGTGCATCAGGAACCCTCTCTCTGGCAGGAGGCCAGGCGCTTGGAGGCATTTGGCCAGGGCCCCTGCACGCGAAGCAGGCGGCATGACGGAATGGCGCTCAAAATAGCCACATACCCAATTCCCTCACACTTCGAGCTGCTGGCAGCACGTTTTGAGGCTGGGCTCCCTACCTCTGATTTCAGGCGCTCTGTCTCTATTTCTCCATCTTCAATTTGTTGCCTGAGTTGCTTGGCAACTGTTTTTTCGGTCTCCACAATCTGAAGTAAATGGAGGTACTTCTGCATTAAGGCTTCGTGCTCTGTGGCGAGAGTCCCGTAACTGTGGGAAGAGACGGCAGAGAAGAGACAGGAGCTGTTAAAAGTTGTCCTCCTTTCTGCCAGCTCCAAAACCCCTCCAGGCCTGACGTTCGTGATGCCCCCAGCCTCACTGCACAGCCACAGTGGGCTCCCGGGCCAGGCTCTTCCTGTGGAGCAAATTATTTTCAACCTGCTAATTCGCTTCCAACCTCTTTTCTGAAGAACTGCTATTGCTAAGAAGTTTTACGGAATCATAGGATTTGGGGACAGTTGGATTGGAAGCAACCTTTGAGGCCCTCAGATGCAGCCCCCTATTTTGTGCAGGAATCCAAATGAAAGCAACTCTGCCGAACGTACGGCTCTATTCTATTCTATTCTATTCTATTCTATTCTATTCTATTCTATTCTATTCTATGTAAAACCACTATCATTATTGATTATAAAAGCCTTAAAACTATTAAAAAAAACAAACCAAGAATTCTTTTGCCATCCTGGCAGCCTCAGAGTGGCTGCTTGTGGGCAGCCCATGAAAGAAGGAAGCCCCCTGCGTGCTCCCTCCCCCACCGGGCCCTCAGATAATGGGAAGGAGCAAGGCAGCCCTTCCCTCCAGCTGCTCTCCCTCCATCAGGCTCAGCCTGTCAGGAGCTGTCCTGGGGAGGCATTTCTGCCAGAGGTCCTTACCTGGCACGACTGATAGCTGCTACCCACTCATCACAATCCTTGGCATCCTCGGTTCTAAGCTCCAGAGTTTTCTGGTTCTCATGATTGAAGTTAACCGTAAAATAATGCTATAAAAATAAAGAGAAATGGTCTTTCTGTTATTTATTATTACATTCATACCGCCCCATCTTTTTCTTCGCAAAGATTCAAGATGGCTTAAATAATAAAATGTATAGAATGTAACATTAAAACCAACGAACTAAAAATCAGAATCACAATAAGTGTCAGAGTTGCCTCCGATCAATTCCTAGGAAAGAAAACCCTTGGCTCCATAGATTCAGAGAAAAGGAACTTTTACTAAGAAAGAACAGAATGCAGCAAAAGTCAGGCAAGGTCTGAAGCCAACACACACGAAAAAGACAAATTGAAAATAACCCACCACCCAATAGTCAGGCAGACGGAGTCCAATCATCGGCTAGGAAGATGTTTTGGAAACGTCTCTGGTCCAGATGCTCCCCACCGCCCTCATGCATGCCATTCTCAGGATGGCTGGCCTTGAAGATGTTGAACAACCTAGTCCAAGCCTCACCTGCATGCTTCCCTTCCCAACAAGATGAATTTCAACAGAGATAAAGCAAATTTTTACTTCTGGTTAGGAAAAAATCAAGGGTCTGGGTTATAGGTTAGGTTAGGGAAAATCACAGCAGGCAACAATATATGTAGAAAGGATCTTGTGCCTTGCTGAAGCCTAAGCTGAATATGAGCTAACAGTTTGATGTAGTTGGGAAAACTACCCAACCAACCGCCAGATGCAATCCTGGGCTACTTCAACAAAAACATCAAAACAACTCATATTTTTTTTCTACAGGCTGTGTTGGTCATGAAGGATTTCCACTGAAAAATTGGCACAAGTCAGATTAAAGCAACCAAGATGACCAGGGACTTGGAAGGAGTCACTTATGAGGAACGACTGAAGGGCAGGGCTCAGCCTTGACTGCAGGATGGAGGACTTTGGGGAGAGACGTGTCACAAGATGGAGCACAAAGTTGTTCCCAGGGAGAGGATCAGAAAGTACAAGGGAAGAGATTTTGGTGGAACATGAGCAAGAACATCCTGAGGTTAAGAGTTGTTGCACCGTGGAAGAGGCTGCCCTGAGGGGTGTGGAGTCTCTGCGGTGCAGAGAGGATTCCTGCACCGGCATCAGGATGGAAGGTCTGAAAGGGAACTTAGAGGCAACTGCTGTGGATCTCGGAGAGGCCTTTTAGCACGTCATCTTCTTTGATGTCTTGGGTATTGCCCAATGCCATTAAGATGCATTAGCTGAAGAGCTATTGACCTATAAACTGCAGTTCTACCACCGAATACCAAACGGTTACGTGACTGCACTGTATGCTGTGAGCCTTTAATAGTTGTTAATAAATAGCTTTGATCGGATATTAATTATTGCTTTAATTCTAGACTTCATGGACCTGTCAGCCTGTTGGATAAGCCCTGGTGTTCGGTCTCAGCCAAACAGAGGGGGGAGGCCCCGGTTTGTTTCAGGCTGCCTTGTCGAGGAGCTGAGCAGACTCAGGACAGGCTATTTTTAGCTTCCTTTGGCATTTATTCTTGTTGTGTTAATTTTCATCAGGGAAGCTTCTAGCCCAGCAAAAGAGTTCTTGCAGTTCATTTGCTCTCCTTTCTACAGTCTCCTAGGAAACGGAATATTCTGGATAGCCACAGATCCAATCGATTAAGTGGGGAAACAAGTAAGGAAGCACTGAGCTGCCCCCTTCTGCTTCCACAGCTCTAATCAGTGCAGACCCCAAATGCAACCTGGGGGGAGATCCTGGCAGGCAGAGATCGACCCCCAGCTCCCACAGTGGTCGGGGCTGCCAGGCGGTGAGCACACAGGGGCCTCCCTTGCCAGGTTGAGGCTGCTCTGGGCAATTGCTCCACCTAGCACGGCTCACCCCACGTTCCTGAGCTTGTAAATAGGCAGAATAGGGGTGTCGGCATCTTTGCCAAAATAGGTCAAGAGGCAGCTTGGAAGGATAACGGCCACATTCTAACTGAGCGCAGCCCTGTGGACGTCCCAGAGGAGTCCCAGAGAGGGATTTCCACCCAGTCAGCAAGTGCTCAGGTTACCTGGGCTTTGCTCTGCCTGATTAATGGCTTGGGACCAGTTTCCTTTTCCATAACACTTGGATCACCCTCCCGATGCATCTCCGCCTTTTCCCTCCCGAGGCCTTTGTGTTCTGGGCTGAGAAAGAAAGTGCGACAGAGACAGCGAAGAGCAGATCGTGGCTCCCTTTGCTGGGCCTAGAAATGTCA
Organism: Protobothrops mucrosquamatus; assembly: GCF_001527695.2. Lineage (NCBI taxonomy): Eukaryota > Metazoa > Chordata > Lepidosauria > Squamata > Viperidae > Protobothrops > Protobothrops mucrosquamatus. The sequence continues at coordinate 979,183 of NW_015386436.1, forward strand.
CCTGGACCCACACAAGAGACGTCGGAGCTTTGCGTGGACCCCACCTGCTATCAGACAGAGCACTCAGCAGTTTGGGGGGAACTAAGGGATAGAGCTATGCCAAAGGATGGCAGAGCTCCCTGGAAGTGTGCCAGGTCATGCCAATGGCTCTTGAGATGCTGATCAGCCAGGCTTTTGCACTGGGGAGCTTCCAATTACCTCTGTTCCCCCCCCCCACCCCACACACACACACACAATCTGGCTTGCCTGCTTCAAGGGCATCCTGCTGGATACAGTTTCAGCAGCACCCTGGAAACATTGCAGATGAGGCCAAGGAGATGAGGGTTTTCTCATCTAAATATAGCTCTTCTCACTGGCACATGCTGATTACGTGAAGGGCAGCAAATCATAGCACACGTCTATGCCAATGTGTGCAGGGCCTTATCCTGCAAAAGATCTGCCGTTCTTTCTGATCTTAAATCAGAACTGATCTCTGAATTGATGAAAGGACAGGGGGCTGCATGTCTTCTGCTCACTTCCAAATGCCTCCATGCTTGCACAGGGACAGCTTCCCAAACCAAGGATCAACAGGACTAGCACCTTTAATCTACTTGGTAACGCTTCAGCCAGCAGTTGTGCCTGTACCAGAGGACACATAAGGGTATTTATAGATCTAGAGCTTTGGGGAAAAGGGGGGGGCTGTGCGAAGCATGAACGGGAGCCAGGGGGAGGAAACAGCGCTCCTCTTGCTATGCCTTGAGAAAACCCATTTCCTCAGCCCAAGAGAAAATAGAGGGAGGACACTCTAAAAGGAGACTTGCAAGACTTATGGTGTGCATCTCCAACTTCTGAGCACAACTAAGGAGTCCTTTGCAGCAAATGCAGGCTCCGGTGCCTGAAGGAAAAGACAGCTGGGAACAGTGAGTGACATGATAAAGAGCAAAGGCATGCTGGATGAAATAAAAGGAGTATAATAACAGGAACTGGTGTGTATGTGCGCACGCGTGCACCTGTAAAAAAGAGACAAGAAGGACAGCCGGAAATGAGAAATGGAGAAAGTATTTTCTAAGCCTGGAACTCAGAATCAAATTCAAACCCTAACCAAAAAAAAGAGGTTGTCAATCTTCAGTGGAGGAAAGAGATTCTGGAAAGGGAGTCAGGAGAGTGGGTCCCTGAAGGGCAGAAGGAGTCACAATTCATCCTGCAAAACGGCATACCTGGAAGCTGCTGATTCCCTTCAATGTGGAATAAAAATGAAAGATGACAATAAGCCCAGTGTCTCATGAAACAAGTTTGTCTCTCAGGAGCACAGATTAGCAATGTGACAGAACAATTTCCAAGATTTATCAAGCTGACTGTCAATTTCCCCTTTCTGCTATTCTATATGGGGACAGATGATTCTGCAGTAACAGCTATAACTGCATCATTGTGGATTCTGGAAGGAAATCAATATTCTGGGGTTTCAGGTGGTTTCTCATTCAGGAAAAGGGAAATTGCCAGTTAAACTGAGCGGTTAGACAAAGGCCATGGACAGGAGAGGTTTGTTTTCAGGAGCCACTGTCTTGAACGATTGGCTGCGGGGCACAAGGAGTAGTTAGAAATGTGTGGTGAAGTGCGGTGACCCTAATCAGGAGAATTTTAGGTTTAATCTTTTGAGGTACAACTCCAACTAAAAACCTTAGATAAATACTTATGGGCTGTAGAAAGAGGAGGAAGAGGAGGAGGAGTGGAAGGCCAGGGAGAAAGGATGAGCAGGGAGAGAAGGGACCATAGAAGCTTTTCCATGTTGATGAAGAAGCCTTTCTATTGAATCCTAGGACATATGATTGGGAGGAACCTTCTAGTCCAGGGGTAGGCAACCTTGGCTCTTTTATGACTCGTGGACTTCAACTCCCAGAATTCCTGAGCTAGCATGGCTGGCTCAAGAATTCTGGGAGTTGAAGTCCACAAGTCATAAAAAAGCCAAGGTTGCCTACCCCTGTTCTAGTCCAATCCCCTGCTCAAGCAGGAGACAGTAAACCATTCCGGACAAATGGCTGTCCAACCTCTCCTTGAAAACTTCCAGTGATGGAGTATCTACAACTTCCAAGGTTGCCTTATTAAGATTGGAGATAAAACTCCAGAAGAATTTGAAATAAGGATTTGTATCCTGCAGAAATAAAGGAGACAGCATAATTATATAACTATCTCTTCCTATTACACAATGAACGATCAAGAATATTAACCCAGCTCATGGCATTATCCATCACAATATGGGAAATATGATCAAATGAGATCATATTTGGAGAGCTGGTAGGATGGCTCTCATGATTGAGAAGGAAGAAATGAATCTTCTTGAAAAGAAGTTACAGAAAGAGAGGAGGAGGAGGAGGGGGAGCAGCAGCAGCTGAACTATAAAATCTACAGTTCAACTCAAGGGAAAGCACTTGTTGGTGCTGTTGAAAGTACATTGTTTAAAGCATGCGGAACAGTGAATAAAAGCAATGCTTATACTTGCTATCTACTACTGACAATTCAACTACGGAAAAAGTATGGAAGTGATTACCAAAAGCAAAGATCTTTCCAGAGACATGAAGTGGTAATAATGGGAGACTTTAACTGCCCTAACATGTGTTAGCAGGCAAACTCTGCCAAGCATGGCCCTTTAAGGAAATCCCCAACTTACTATTTTGCTGGCATTTTCTCTCTCAGAAGGTAGAAGAAAGCACATGAACTTTAGCTACCCTTGCTTTACCTGACTCAGTCAGGAAATCTTACTAGGCCAAGTGGATGCCGCAGTAATATTAGGATAGGGAACCATGTAAGGAAGATTCTCCTAAGGAAATCAAACTCATCTTGAAAGCATGTCTACCAGAAAGTGGGTTTTAATCCATACAGAACAATTAGATGTAAATGAGAAGATGAGCGCAAGGTGGACAGAAGTTATTTAACAAAGAGATGCTAAAAGACTATTCCAAATGAGAACCAAGGGAAGACAGCCAAAGAAGCAGAACAGAAGAGGGCACATTCTGGAGAAAGAATCACAAGTACAGCGGGAAGGTCCAGAATTTTAGAGAGGTTGTTAGAAAGTTCTGGTGCTCAGAATGAGTTGAAGGGAGCAGAGGATGCTCAAAAGAAGAAAAGGGTTTGCTGGCAATGCAAGAAGAAGCAGAGTCAAAACCAATGGAGCCCAAGCAAGGCCAACAGAGAGCAAAGAAAAGGCAGAACCCTTGGCCCCTTTAGTGGACCTGTTGTGTGAGAAGAGGCTGCCATTTCTAGGTTGAGGAAACAGGGTTGTAAATTCATCTTGACAGAAATCTAATCAGGAAATCTCTAAACACTTTAAAACTCCAGGGCTGCTGCGTTGCATCTTAGAGCACTGAAGGAAACACCTCATCATTGGGCTGGTGGTCCCCAGACCATGTGCATATACATGGAGCAGAAATAAGGCAGAGTGGAATAAGATCCTGCAATAGTAAATCAGTTGCAGGGAGTCCTTTAATTGTAATTTAATTGCAGTTGTTTTGGTGTTGATCTGAGACAGGAAAAATGCTTTGAATAACCAAGATGTGGAAGACTATTATGTCCACAGAAAACCTGAGAAACAGATAGTCCCTTGCGATCATCTGTAGCAAAAGATGATCTAGGACCCCACAGTTGAGTTGGTTTCCCAAAGCGCCCTGAGGAAGGAGAGGCCAAGAAAGAAGTAGCAGCCAGTCCTCCAAGTGAGCTTTCTTGAGAACCTCACTGGCCTGGCCTGAACTAGACGGCTCCTGCCATGTGGTCTGGCAGCTGGCCACTTGGGCCAGAATGGGCAGTTACTAGAAACCGGCCCAGGTCAGGTCCTTCTCCACCTGTTTTCTTCCTCTTGGTTTCTAAAATGCCAGCAAGGAGGAGATGCAACAGGGGAACGGATGTCCTGGCATTCCTATCAAGGGAAGCTGTGCGAGCAGCAGACCAAGTGACCCACCTTTCACCTGACTCCAGAAGACGCAATGTGGTTCTTTTCCTGACCATGTTAAGACTAGATTTCCTCGTTTAGGCAGTCTGGAATCTCAACAATCTCACCCCTTTGGGCCAATATGGGAATGGCCTGGGCTACCATTCCAAGAATGTATTGAGGTAATGAAATGTTCTGAATATTTAAAAACACCAAATAAATATTGCTGCCGAGATTATATTGGAAAAGAATAGTGTTTCGTCTTTTTCTAAAACTTTTGCCCGAAAGATATATCCTATGGTCTCTCTCTTTCTCTCTCTCTTTGTGGAGGGGTCTTCTCCCACTTAACCTTTTCCGTCCATTAGACGGGTAGACAGGGAACCGATATTTTAGTAAAACTAAACCCTTTCCTTCTAGACGGAAAGACCACGGGGTTACAGTTGTGGAATGACCTCGACAACGCCATCCGTGCGAGGCCCCCTTTGCTCTTGGCTCTGGCTGGACGATCCTTTCCTTCTTTTATCTACCAAATCTACAGAGTCATGTGAGGCTCCTCCTCATCATGAGACACCCCCCACCCCACCACCCAGACTCTTGCTTCCCAATATCTGCACTTGTAAGCTAGCCTCCGGTATGGTCTCCTGGGTTACTGAGTATGCTGGTTCCAAGTAGGATCAGTTCTTCAAGGAGCTTCACAAGCTCTTCCAAATTGCAGGGCTGGGGACAGAGTCTGGGGGTGCATTTCCAGCACGGAGCTGAGGTTTCTCTGGCTGTGCAGTGCAGTGCAGCCCAGGGGGCAGTTTGGAACTCCTGAGCAACTGGCCTGAGACTGACTGGCTCTGGGCCCAGGAGATTAGGAAATCTGTCAAGGCTGGGCTGCTTGCCAGCTTTTTGCCACTTCAGGCCAGTGGGCTGGCCTGGGCTGGCTTGAGGGAGGGAGAGAGGGTGGTGGGGCTGGGGGAGGCAGATTTGAAAGAAGATGGGAGTGTGAATGGGTGCAGATGAGCACAGCCTCCTCCTTTCCTCCCCCAGAAAATCAGGAGGAGTCTGTTAGCACTTTTTCCAGTTAACCAATTTTATTAAAAGGCATTTTATTGACCCTTTTAATCTGAAAAGATGTTACTAGACTATTTTTTTTTTGCCACAAAGACTAACAGAGCTCTCCTCCTACAACATCCTCCACCTGCAGCATTGTATTTTAGTATGCTGACTAATTAATTGGACGGGTTACCATACTTAATTTTATAAAGAAACATGCAGCTTCATTTAACTTATTTTCTGGCTGGATGTCTCCAAGATGGGGAGGGGAAGCTCCTGCCACTTGAGCCTTGGGTGCTGAAGGGGGGAGGATCAGCTTCTGATGCAGCTCATTAGGCAGCAAGGGGGGGGGTCAGGGAGGTTTGGAAAGGGGGGGATGGTTATCCCAAGCCCTTGGTGGTGAAGTCTGCCTTTGCCTGCAGCCCAACGCACCTGGCACTGCTGAGACATTCCCGAACATGATCTCCCCCATGCAGAGGGGCACCCCAAAGAGGCTGGCCTGGCTCAGAGTCCCCCAGCCCCTCTCCGCTTCTCAAGCAGTGTGCCCCCTCCCTCCCCCGACACGCTCCCATCCCACCTGCTTCTCCAGCGGATCCTTGGGCTTGGGCGAAGGGGCTCTGTCGCACAGGCACCCTTCCAACAGGTAGAGGCCAGCCGGCCGGGAACTGGAGTCGTTCTCGAAGTAGAACAGCATGTTCTGAAGGAGGGCGAACCACTTGGGGTGCCATTTGGTGTTGTCGGAGCTCCTCTTGCTGAGGTAGCCCCGCGGGGCCCCGTCCTTCTTGGCCAGCAGCCCCAGGTGGACGGCGTGCCCGTCGTTCAGGCGCAGTGCCTTCTGCATGGTGCGGGCACAGGGAGGCTCACAGCCACGGCAGCCGCAACGTCGCTCGCCTCAGCGGAGCCCCAGCAGGCCGGAGCCCCTCGCGCCGTCGGCCCGCCTCTCGCATGCCCGCCGCCGCCGCCGCCGCCTGGCTCAGCGCGGTCCGGGCGCCTCCAGCTCCGCGGTCACCTGAGCGGCAGGTTGGCCGGACAGCGCCGCCGCCGCCGCCGCCGCNGCAAACTGCGGCAGCGCCGCGGCGCTGGGAGGCTGCGCGCGCCCCGCCGGCCCGCCCGCCGGAGGAGCGCCGCTCCCCTCCTCCCTCCCTCCCTCCCTGGTGGCCGCGCGCGCCGCAGGAGGGGGGCGGGGCCCGAGCGGGGCGGGGCGGGGCGGCGCAGGTGGCAGCGGCGCAGCCCGGGGAGCGGATCCCTCCCGGCCGGGGCCCGTCCTGGCAACCGCGGCCGCCGCGCGCCTCCTTGGCCGAGGCTTATGTTGAGGTTCCCTCTGGCGCCTCCCAACGCCAAGGAGCCGCCCCTTCCCCGCGCCTGCAGACCCGGCTTTTGTCGGGGCCGGTCGAAAGGGGCCTCGCCCGTGCGAGATGGGGACGCCGATGCCCCCCCCCGCAGGGGAAGTTGGCGCCCCTCGCCTGCGTCCCCTGAACCCCGGGCCCATCTGGCGGCCGATGTGCGCGAGGGGCCATCTGGCGCCTCGTCCGCGGGTGGCTCTGCGCCTCAAGCCTCGGGGGAAAGGAAGGAGCAACGGGCGGTCCGCCTGCTGGGGGGGGGGGTGTCAGCGGGGGCGGCTAAGAGTTCCGGGCTCAGGCAAGAAGATCCCCAGGCGGGAACAGCCGCTGAGCTCAGTTTAGCCCAGTCTTCAGAGGCGGGAAAGACGCGGCCACGCTCCTTCCCGCCCAGCCTCCAGGCCTCCTCTGAGGAGACCATCCAGGAAGCCGCTTTCCTAAATCCTCCAGAACTCGGCCAAAGCACCAGGCCCACATCAGCCTCAAGTGTGCAGGCTCCCTTCAACCTCGTTCAGACAGTTTCCATGCCAAACCTCCTTCATAGGTAGTCCAGTTAGGCCCCCCACTTTCTAACCGCCTGGCCATTCCCCAAGCAGAAGGCAGCCAAGCGCATGACTGATCCATCCGCACAACCGGGAGGACAACGCGGAGTGTCCTGCCAGAGAGAGGCTCCTCTTTTCCTTTCCTTCTGGATTCGTCTGAAATGCCTCCACAAAAGAGAGTCCGTCATCTCCTGAGGCACCTATCCTGGTAGGCGCCAAGGAAGAGGCGCATCAGCTCAGCAGGACTACATGAAAAATTGGTCAGGGGATTGCGCAGAGACGCTGACATGAACTTGTAGTTTTATATAAATAAATACATTTAACATTTATATTTACAATAGACAAGATAGTCAGGCACACCACTACATCATGAGGTAAATCATCAGGAAAATCACAGACCAGCATACAGAGCACACCCAGAAGAAAAAAAGGCGGGAAAAAGGGAAACTCCTCCTTTACACCCAGCAACCAATCATAACTTAGATTGCCTCACGCAGGAGCCTGCACTCTCCAACCGATCCATCACCACTGTGTGTTCTGGCCCATTATCCACTTTACTGTTCCAGCTATTAAATATCTTAACAAACTTGCCAGATCTGCTCATCTTTATGGTACGTTATTCTACACACAACACAATCCTTTATTTCTATTCTGCACAGAAAATAATGTCCAATGACTAAAAAGCTCCCATGCATCATTAAATACCCTATTCAGATTTCATGGAGGTAGCTGTATACCTTAACATGGCTTTAACAAGGCGACACAGAAAAAATGTATCCCTGTTTCAGGCATCTTGATACTGTGGAGCTGTGCAGAGAGGAATTATCTCAAAAGAACCCCCAGAGGTCATGAGGGCATTCTCGGGGATGGTAAGGCAGCTAGATCAAGATTGGGGGGGGGAGATCTGGGGCTCCACTTGAAGTTATCCATATCTTGATAGTAAACTAGGTAAGCAAGATAAATGAAGATCATACTGAGTGTCAGAACCCATTCTTTCCGGGGGGGGGGGATCTATCTCATCTCTTTCCTAATTCATTCCTTTCGGAGGGGATTGGCCCATTCAAACTGATCGCATGAACTGTTGGGGTGGGGTTTGCTTGGGACTCTTTTAACCTATCAATCTGAGTGGGAAACCCTCAGATCCTGCCTATCATGCCAGCTATCAGCTTCTCCTAATAAAAAGTTCCTTTTGGAAAGAAACTGCTTCCACGAGTCCTGCTTTCTTGGGATGAGGCTTTGAAGTGGGCCCTGGCACTGAGTTCTGACCTATTAGCCCTTGGTCTATTTGAAAAGGGTGTGTATGCAGGCTGATGGTAGTAAATACCTCCCATTTCTTACCGCTGACCCAGATTGAGACTTCTTTAAATAGGCTGGAAGAATGTTGGAGAAAAGATGTGAATTTGTTGTTTTGATGGGAAAATGTGGTTACCACTCCAGTGACTTTAATTAGGTCATGAATCACCATGGTAACATCCAGGAATTGTCTAGAAACCAGGAAGGTTGCTGGGATTGGAAACCTGTTAGCGGGAGGACTGGAAAGACCATGGTCACAGAAGGCCTGGAAAAGGAACCCAACAGATCTCTCGAACACCTCTGTGGGGAAGAGAGCCAAAACTGACCAGCTCCTTTCAGGCTTCCTCACTCTGCCACTCCAGGCTTACAGTATGAAATAACATTTAAAAAAAACCCAGTTTGTTTCCTCCTAATTCTTACATTTTAAACAGAGAAAATTTCATGATAATCTTTCTAAAATTGAATATTTAGTAAACCATGATACAGAAAACAGTAAAAAAAAAAAACTCTGGAAAAATGCTATATAAATAAATAAATGAAATTCCTGAAAATACATAAACAAATATATAGTATGCAGCAATAAATACAAATGAACAATAGGATTAGCAAATGAATAAACAATATGATAAAAGTATCACCCAATGATTACAGAACAAACCTTTAATATATCTGTCAGAGCGGCCAATCACTTTTTTTCCGGCTAATGTTTTCCACTTCATTAAACAAAAGTAAATAATACTTAAAACGCAAAAAGATAATGGAAGGCTTGAAAATATGTGTCATGAACAAATCTGAAAACTTGACAAGGAGAGTCCAGAATCCACTCCCTTGTCCTTCTGTCCCAGAAATAACTATGTGAAACAGGCAGCCAGGAGAGCAAATTCGGGGCACCCCAGCCCACCAACCCCCAAGAATATTGCAGTGTTCACGCAATGTCTGTGCGTCAGAGGAGCTTCTTTTGCCTCTGCCGCCATGCGCCACTGCACTGGGCAAACATTGTTCTATGGCGCCAGTCCCAACAGGAGGATTCAGAGGGAAGGGGCGGCTTTGGGACGCGTGGAGACAGAAGCTGGCCCTTGCTGCAGGGAGAAATAGGAATGGCTTGCGTTCAGAAGTTGTTGATGCTCCATCACTGGAGGTTTTTAAGAAGAGACAGACAGCCATTTGTCTGGAATGGTAAAGGGTCTCCTGCTTGTGCAGGGGGTTGGACTAGAAGACCTCCAAGGCCCCTTCCACCTCTGTTAGGTGTTATTCTGATTTGTAATCATCTTCACTTCTACAGACTTGGAAACAAGGAGAAAGCCCAGGAACACCATGAGCCAATCAATTCTCCCCTCTGGTTGACCAATAGGAGTGCTAGAAAATGTCATCCAATCAGTATCCCCCCCCCCCCCAGCTACTGCAGATCCAAGGCAAATTCCTCATTTCCAGTTTGTACAGAGGCAAAGTAAAACAAATTGCAGCACCCGCAATCTTGTTTTCAGCACCTGGTACATTTGTCTCATCACGACCTTGAGGCCATTGTTCCCAAGCCGGCATTGCTCCAGTTTCAAACCATGGAACCAGAAGTAAGCTGACAGCTCCTGAATCTTGCCCATATCATGAGCTCTGGGACTGCTGCCAATCTCCCAACTGAGGTGCCTGAATATAGCATAGAAAGGGTTTCCAGAAGCTGAACATTTTTTGTACTGGAAAACGTGGCTGTGCCAGAGGTTTATCCGTTGTGTGACTTTTGTCTTTGTGTTTTGTTAATTAATATTAACAAATTGGGCTTGACTCCTGGATGGTGATTATATGGACAAAAGCCATCTCAATTGGCCAAGGACCATAATCCCTGATATGTCCATTCAGACACTTGGTGCCTTCCCCTTATACTCTCTTTGCTTTTGCCAAACCTCACTGTCCCTCTCTTCCATCACTGCCCAAAGCAGGTGATCTTCTGCTTGTTGATCAAGGAAGCACCGATCAACCTCAGTTTGGTCCAAGACTGATTTACAGTATTGGGTTGTGCTGCAATCAGAAAAACCTTCTCCAAAGCTCATAATTCTATCTTCTTTCTATCATTTTCCTTTCAGCCTCCACTTTTTAGAGCCGTGGTTTTCACTGGACGGACCACGGTTTAAGCTATTCTAATCACTGTTCTGGTTGAAATCTTTTTCGGGATCGAGCCTGTCATTGCCTTCCTCTTTTAAGACCAGTCTTATTACTTCTCCATCCACCTTCGTTCTTGAGTTTCCCCAAAGCCCCACCTTTTGCCATCAACTGTCAGTATGTTCATCCACCAGGCCAGTTAACATTATCTTTGTCTTCTTAGTATTTAATAGTCCACTCGCCATTTTCCCATGAATGATTCTAGATCTACTTTAATTTCTGCTAACAAAATGGGGTTGTCTCCATATGGCAAATTGTTTCTTTCAGTCTAATTACCCTTTGAATGTGTTTGCTGCACACTTAGATGTAGGAAAGAGGGGCGCTTTCCTCTCTTCCCCTTTCCTTTGTTACTCTTCCTTTCAAAAGTGCTGCATAGCAGGCTCTGGACTAAAGATGTTATATTTAAACGTACCAAGAGAATGTGATTTGGGGTGGAAAGCAGCTTGGCTTTCTCTCGCAGAGGTAAAACGTCTCTAAATATTCTCCCAATAGGATTTGCTGCTAATGCCAACTTCCAGTGTGTGTTTATGCAGCTCCTGTATGCTCTGTAGCTTTTTTAGTTAAGGCAATTGAGGGACCTGCTTTATATATTAAAAACATGAAGATTACTTCAATCCATGGAGGGAAACGGTGTCTGTACATTCTTCATGATGATAGTTCAGAAGGGGCCTTGCTAGGGCCTGGAGACAAAAATATATGAAGAACAGTTTCAAGGTTTGGGGTGATATGATAGCAGTATTCCAGTATTTGAGAGGCTGCCACAAAGAGGAGGGGGTCAAACTATTCTTCAAAGCACCAGAAGGCAAGACAAGAAACGATGGATGGAAACTGATCAAGGAGAGAAGCAACTTCGAATTAAGGAGAAACTTCCTGACAGTGAGGACAATCAACCAGTGGAACAGTTTGCCTCCAGAAATCGTGGGCGCTCCATCACTGGAGGTTTTTAAGAAGAGACTGGACAGTCACTTGTCTGAAATGGTATAGGTTCTCCTGCTTGAGCAAGGGGCTGGACTAGGAGACCTCCAAGGTCCCTTCCAGCTCTATTCTGGTTCTGAAATTCTGAAATTGTGGTCATAAGTCGAGGACTACCTGTAATTCAGTTGTTCACTTGGAACAGAAGGGTGATGTTGGCATAAATTATCACCTTGTCAGCCCAAGTGCTGACACTCCCCAAAAGTAGTTTAGCAGTTCAAAGGGCTGCTGGAATATTTTTGCACAGCTTCCTAGCAGGTCTTCTGTGATCTCTTTCAGGCTGCCAGTGATTGGCTGCTATTTCTGGCAACCTCCCCAGCAGCAGGAGCAGAAGCCGATCCTCCAGTGTGTGTGGGGGGGAGGCAGGGAAGTCCTTGATGAATGCCATACTCATGCCACCCACAGGACTGGCTCACTCCCGGCATAACACACCAGCAGACTTCCAAAACTGGCAGCCAAGGGTCCTGGGAGCTTCTAGCAATTAACAAACTTAATAGAATCCTAGAGTGGAAAGAGGCCGTTTAGGACATCAAGTCCAGTCGCTTGCTCTGCATAAAAATCCAGATAAATAAAAATCATGTTTTATTTTATTTTATTTTAATTGATATTTAACATATCAGTGAAGAATCCCCATACCGAGGCTCATTAAGCTTAAGGCTGCCCAGATTGTCTTCCCCTCCCCCTTGCCAGACTGGGCCTCCTGTGGTCCAATTATGGCCCCTGAACAAGAGAGCAGAGTGGGAGTGGGAGGGTCTGGGGGGTCCCAATGGTATTTGGTCCTCTTTTCCTGGGTCTGAAGCCACATCCTGATCTTTAAAACGTCTAGCCACACCAGTCACTTGTAGGGCTTTTAAAAAAAACAAAACAAAACAACGATGTTCAGCTCCATGAAGAAGAGATGTGCTTCAGTTGAATGCTTGTGCATGATGGGGGAGAAGGCTGACACCTGCCACTCACTCTTTAGGGAGACCAGCAAGCTTGACCTCTCAAAAACCAAATGCACAGGTATAATATAGGTGGTACCTTGCTCAATAGTAGCAACTGTGAGAGGGATCTCTGGGTTCTTGGGGTAATAAGTCAATCCCCACTTCTCTGTGATGAGCCCTCAAGTACAGAAGACAGCTATCATCTTACTCCTAAACCTAGGCAAGACATAGCCAGTGTCCTTAAGTATCGTACAATTTACCCTCCACTGTGGATACTCGCTGTGGGCCTTCTCCCATCATCTCTTCTCTGGGGGGGGGACCCTTATCAGGCCCCCTTCACTGCCACCTGGCAGCAGAGCGCAGCCAATGTGTTGAAACTGCAGGGAAGTGGAGTTCCAGAGATGGGAGGGAGGCTGTCTGGAGAGCGAAGACTGTCGGCCAGTAAAACAGGCTGGCTCACAGGACTCCCTTGCCCCGGTGCTCTTCAGACCGAGGCTGGAGCCATTCCCCGGAGTGTTTTAAGGGACCTTGCACTGAATAGGAGGTTGGACTAGATGACTTCTAAGGTCCCCTCCGACCTTATGCTAGGGATGCAAAGACATACAGCCTGAGAGAGCAAAAGAAACTCGTCCCAGAACAGGTCCAGTTCCAGAAGGATGGGCTTCCTCCTTCCGCCACCAGGTGGCAGACTCAAACCAAACAGATTCCTTCCTTCTGGCCGGGCTGGGAAAGCCCGCGGAGGCTTCAGGACCTGAAGTCCTGACCCAGGGAGGGACGAAAGTCTGAAACTCCAGGGAGAGACGCGTGTCTGGAAGCAAGAGCGGGACGGCAGAGACCTAGGAGGAAGCCGGTGTATCCGGAGATCTTTGGAGGGTGAAGCTGATTGAGGATGGGCTGCACCGGTTGTCTGTCGGCGGAGGCACAGATGATCTGGGGAGCAGCAGCCTTGCAGAGAGTCCACCAATGACTCCTCGTCAGATCTGGAGGAAATCAGCCGAGGCTCCGGCGGCCGGGCGAGCCGGAGGGGGCAGCCGGGCTCGGGGCAGCGGCGGCGCCTGCCTGGAGGGCCCGCTCTGCGGCCGGGCGGGGGCGGCGGGGCGAGGGCCGAGCCGCTCCGGGGCTTTTCTGCCTGTCTGGCAGGATTAGCCGAGTGGCTGCCTCCGAGGGACAGCGCCGCTGATCGAGTTAGCCGCCCTGCGATTCCGGGCCGCTGATTCACTGTGGAAATGCCTCATTAGCACTCGGGCGCTCGCGGGAGGACTCGGCCGGGAGGGGGGCTGCGCCGCCGCCTCCGCCGCCTCCGCTCGCGCGCCCGGAGCCCGGGAGAGGCGGAAGAAACGGCGGGGCGCCCCAGTCAGGCCCGCTCAGTCGCCGCGGCTCCCGGGACCCCCGGGCCCACTCGCGACCCCCCCCCTCCACCCGCCCGGCTTTCCCTGAAGCCGGCTGAGCAGATGGGTGGAGAGCACTTAGCAGTTGGGGGGGGGTCCCCGGAAAGCAAAGTTACTGCAACAATTGGTAGACCCCACCAAGCAAAGGAGGCTCAGGGCCCTGGACTTGTCACATAACTGAATTAGTCCTGTTAAGAGAGCATCTTCGTGAGCTGCCCTTAAAATATGCTACCGAAGAAGGGAGAGCTTAGGAGAGCAGATGTACATAGCGGCAGCCCAGCAGAAGCTCCACCTGAGCTCAACATTTCTGAATTGGCTGCCCAATGTGACTATTGCCCTGAAGATTTGTGATTCTCTGTGCCTCTTGACTTCAAAGAGAAGCAATGTGTGATCTTCTGCTCTGACATATGAAGGAGGAATTTTTGCAAAAAAAAAAAAAAAGTCCGTTGGAAGGATAGCCCAAGCAGCTAACTCGTCTCTGTAAGCCATGATCTCTAACCTAAAGACTACATTGCAAGCCAGCACATTGCACCCATTTCTCATTATCTGACAGGTACCACTGACTCACACTGAAGATGCTTCTTAAATAAGTTGATTCTGAAGGTAGAGTTATTTTCTGCATAATAGAAGGCTATTGAAGTCAGTGGCAATAAATAATATAAGACATGAAGACCCTGACTTATTTGTTGTGTGGACCATGTTCTGGAGATTCTTTCTGGGAATTGGCAGATTTGGCCATTTAAAAGCCAGAATGCTGGAGAGTTTTGCCTGGATACACCAGCTCAGCCCCTTGTCCTAAAATCAGCTCTCTCTGCCCATGTTGGTGCCCTTTTTTTGGCCCTGGGATTCTAAGGGAGGCAGCAGAACATCTGCCCGGATTCTCAGGCTGCTCTCCTGGAGAAGGCTGGTCAGTGCCGCCCTCTAGAGGCCTCTGGTTTCTCCCAAAGGAGGAATCTCCCAGATCCTGCTTATTTCTAGCTCTGCCTCCCCTTCCCCCCCCCAGTAGTTGTCATAGAATAACCGCTTTCAACGCGATGTTTCTAGGAAGGGAAACACCTTCCTGAATGTTCAGCCCATCTGGAAAGCAGCTTCCGTGCTGCTCTGTGGGTGGAAGTGGTTATTTTGAGTACATCGACAGATAGAAAAGCCGGCATTTCCACCCAACCCAGTAGGGCTGCCTTACAGAGATGATCCTTTGGTTTGGGTGTCTGGTTCTTTGCCCCCTGGCAGAGGAGAGGTGGGTTGGGGGGGGACATCAACCTTTCCAACAACCCATTCCACACCAGCCACTGCAGCCACCAGTGGGTTGTAGCTATTTGTGTTCTTCCAAAATGAGGCAGCCAGAGCAGGGAGTGCTTGTCCAACCTGGGCAGCAGACCACCTTCCATTCAAAGAGCTTCTTCAAGATTTATAGATAGAAAGAAAGAAAAGACCAAGACACTGTTACGAAGCCAGCTTTTAGAGAAGCGGGCACAACATTTCACAGTTCTCATGGCCCAACCATCCAACCTTCTCCAGAGTGAGGAAAGGGGGGGGGGGTCAGTCTCTGGGCCAGTTGAGCAATCCAGCCACTTCCATGCTCACCTGGCTTTCGCCCCACAAGCAAAATTCAACTGACTCTTCAGGTCAGCTTGTTGAGAAAAGTCCAGGCAGGAAATTTGAGATTGATCTGAAATGCTAACTATTAGGTTCCATTGATACCTTTTTGTTGTTTTGCACTGCAGAGAGCTTCCAAACAAGGAAACATTATCCATCTCAGGACCAAACCCCAGGAGACCTCCTGCTCCTTCAACCAGTTCAGAAAAGCTGCCAAAGCACCAGGCCTGAGGCCCCCAAAACTGCCCCGGCTTTTGTAGGGAGAGTGGGTGAAACTCAGTGCATTCAAAATGGCTGGGCACAACATGATGCACCGCTGTCTCTCCAGCCAGCCAAATCTCACCTTCCAGTCCATTTCCTTAGCCTTCCCAGAGCCTCAAGATTGGCTTTTGGTAGTGCCAGAATCTGAACAAAATACAGACCAGAAGTTGATTGGAATGAAGGAAGTGGGAGTCAACTTGGAGAAACCCCCAAGCACATGGGTAAGGGGGAGAGGATGACCCAAAAGGGAGAGGGGAGGAGAAGAGAAGAGAAGAGAAGAGAAGAGAAGAGAAGAGTAGCCATGTCCAAATGGGCGGCTCTTGCAATCTGCCCTGGGGGGGAATCCATTGCTGGCCACTGAGTCATGCCCTGCCTCCCTAGGAGGGACTGAAAAGGGCTTAAACAAACATGAAGCAATGCAAAGAGAACATTCCTTAGCTCAGCAACTCAGGAAAACAATGGGGGCAGAGGGAGGGCAGTCCCACAGCCAGGGCAGCCCCACTCGCATTCCTCAAAGGCACCGGCCAGGTGGGCACAGCTCTCTGGATGCACCTGGTTCCTGTCCCACCACATTATGTCAGCATCTGAATGCAGCTGCTCATCCCTGGCTGCAGGTCGGCAGCCCAGAGGCCTGAGGGGAAAAGGAGCCGGCCCCAGCCCCGAGAGAGGGCTTGCTGGACCCAGGCGCCTGCCAGGGTTTTCTCCTGGCCACGGTGCATTGACCAGATGACCTGAACTCGTCTCCCTTAAGAGGGGACCTGATTCACTAGTGCTGGATCGCCCTGATCGCCCTCTGCCTGGGGGAAGGAGCGGTTTTGCAAAGCAGTCAGAATATTGGCAGGATTTGAGCTGCTGGAAGCAGAGTTTGGTTTTTCAGGGCTCCTAAGGGCTAGAAGGACTTGGTTGCAAGTGGAAAGTAGGCGGGATCTTGACCTTTTAGTAATCCTAATTATGGCCGTGGCTCTGTATAGCCAATCAGATCAAGTTTTATAAAAAAAACAAAAGACTTGGTGAAAGGGATGGTCCAATCCCCAGAATGTGAGGAGGGAACCTGATGTTTATGAAATGTATGAATGGGCTGGGCTTTTCGGCTGAAGGCATTGGGATGGGCAGAGGCAGCCCTTTCCTGGCCTGTCCCAGAGGAGGACAAGCTCTCTTCCCAAGAGGACCCACGCGCACGCAGGAGACCGGCTGCTGAACATAGCCTCCTGGCATGGCAAGATCTCCTGATGCCTCCAGAGGTGATGGGTGATGTCAACCCCTTTTTCTCCATCTTCTTCTCTTTGCTCTATTTTGCAGGTTTTGTGGGAATTCCTGAAGTCCCCCACATCTCCTTATCACTCTTCCAGCCAGCTTTCTTCTCGCAAGTGTTGGACGGAGAACTGATAAGGGAATGTGGGTGACCCACACGACCAGAACCCACTCCAAAGGCTGCCTGGAGGCCAGCACTAAAGGACTGTTGTGGTCACATGAAGAACACCCGTTCTGCCTTCTTTTGAGTAGCTCAGCAAACTGGATGTCTGGGCCGTCAGAGATATTTAAAGAAAACCTTTGAGAGCGTCTCTAGCCAAATGTCACTTTGAGCAAACTGATGAGCTTTTCCACTGAATTTGAATACAGACGGAAAGATGAGGCTACGCTCCTCGTTTTGGAGATTGTGGGGAAAGCCCTCCAACATCTGAGCAGCAACCATACTCTATCCTTTCTGTCAAGTACAATCTACATTTGCCGTTAGGAATTTTTTAAAAAATCATTATATTTTAAACACTGCAATTTCCTGGTGCTATTTATTTTTCCAGGAGGCTCAGGATATTCTTGAAACAGGATCCCATTCCAAATGAGCCACTTGAGTTGAAGGAAACATTTTAACATTGGCTAACTTTTCTCTAAAAGAAAAGAACGGTGAGATGCTGAGAAGTCTCCCAAATAGCGGAGGCAGAAAAGCAGCTCCAGAGATGATGACCGTAGTAGCCTTTGCCTGCTGCAGACTGTTGGCCCACAAAGAAACGTCCCTGGATGCAGGACAAAAGAATGTTGATTTCCATTCTTTTGAATGAGATGCATGAGTCCTCTGCAGGGCGCGACCATTGTCTCTGCAAAATAATGTTACCTGCAATAAATGCCAAGGGGAGCATAGAATTACTTCGTGCAGCGCTTTAGCATCTTCTCTGTGCAGGGCTTAGCAGTTCATAAAACTTATTTCCATTTAATTGGATCCACCACAGCATCCACATCTGCTGTTTGGCCAGATGTTCTGAGCACCATGCCCCTTCCTCCATTTAATCGCACAATGATTCTGTGATAGCCGCTGCCAGAAGGATGGAGGTTTTCATTCGTTGCAGGAGCACAATGTTCCTGTAAGCCTTTTAGGGCAAATGCATTACGCGATGATGAACCAGCTGCGGGCATGGAGAAAGCCTGCCCGGGCACTAGAGATGGCACTGCTAAGAGTTCCGAAGGACCCTTTTGGGGCTGAGGGTGGGCTGAGGATTCAAACTCCTACACTACTCTGAAGTGTTATATACCTGCAAGCTCCCCGAGTTTTACACCCAAGTGCGTGTGCGCATGGAACACCTGTTCAAGGAGTGGCTGGAGAAAGGAAATATGCCGAAGAGCAGGAAGCCGAACATTTCTTCAAGGATTGGTGTGACATGTGCAGACCCACAACATGCAGTTAGTTTTAGCCCCAGGTGGGTTAATTGGGTAATCAAGTTAATAAAATCAGGCTTAGTTGGCTCTTTATTTCAATACTTACATGCTGGCTTTTGATTGAAAAAGTATTCAGGACAAACGTGGGTAGAAAAAACTGTGTCGGTTAGTATTTGATCAAGATGGAAACAGTTTGTGACAGACTGGTGAACATCAGGAGTGCAGTTTCTGATCTGTGAAATTGAACAAATAAATATTCCCCAAATATTCACTTTCTGTCAAACAGGAAAATAGTAGAAAGGACATAGAAGACGGAAGGAGCAGTGTGCCATGTGTGTGTATGTGGCAAAAAATTATAAGTAAATTGAAAGTGTTACTTCAAGTCACAAAACATTCTCAGCACAAAATCGGGATTGGTCAATAACAAAGTTCCTGTCGTTCTGAGGCTGTCCCATCAGACCTCTTCTGTGTAGGATTCCAGATTAAATCATCTCTTCTGCGAAGGCCCCCTGGGTGCTCTCGCTTGCTCTTAGGGACCTGAACATTCAGCTGCCTGGACGTAACCCCTCATTCCTCCACCTTGAGAGGCCAGGGAAGGGGCTGGTTCCGATTGCACGCAGGCCCTCTCTGCATCTGTTCCAACTTCTCCGAATCCTTTTTAAAGTTTATCTGGAGGGTAGGAAATGAGCACTGGGAAAACCAGCCAACTTATAAAGGAGACTTTACCTTTGAAGAGCCCTGCACTCAAGTGCCAAGTGGAGTCTCCTGAGACTCCCATCTTCCTTTCACATTCATCCCACCACCTGCAGAGGCAGGCAAAGAGCTTCTCAAGCCAAGTTTATTCCCGGCGGTCATTTCACAACTGCCAATGTCTGCACAACTGTCTTTACAACAGTATGGAGGCGATTGCCTTCTTGCAGGAGAATCCCTCAACTTTCCCCTCTAGTCCCTTTGCCACACTGGCCCAGGTTAGCCTAGGCCAGGGGTAGGCAACCTTGGCTCTTTTATGACTCGTGGACTTCAACTCCCAGAATTCCTGAGCCAGCATAGCTGGCTCAGGAATTCTGGGAGTTGAAGTCCACGAGTCATAAAAGAGCCAAGGTTGCCTACCCCTGGCCTAGGACACCGGTGGAGCTGGGCAGTAGCTGATAGGCTGCCTCTTAAAACCCTCATTTGAATTCTTTCTTCCTTCTGCCAGCACAAGTGGAAAAGGCCGCGGGGAAAGCGAGGCCGGGTCTCGCACTCGGGTCGGCCTGGTCACTTGGCACTTCCGGGCCGCACCTCTTGGGCCCAGGGCAGCTTCGCCGGCTTCACCCGCCGCTTCTCCTCTCCAGCGCAGAAGGCCTCGCCGGGCCTCCGAGCGGGCTGGGCTGACCGGAGCCGACCTTGGCCAAAGGGAGCGCCGGCAGGGGCCCTCGGGGAGCCGGGAAGCTCTCCGGCGAGGGCGCGGAGGAGAAGACGGAGGGGCGAGCCGGGAGGGGAGAGAGGGGCCCTCCCCCTCCCCTTCCCCGCGTCCCTCCGCCCGGCGCCGGCCTCTGCGTGCCGAGCGCTCCGTGCCCGGCGGCTGTTTTCTCAGCCTGCGAGGGCGGCTCAGTTCAAGGCGGAAAAGCGCTGAGTCGGCGAGGCGGCGGAGCCCCCGACCGCCCCGCCCTCTCCTGGCCGGGGAACAGCGGCCCGGGCACCCCCCTCCGCGGCAGGAGCCGAGCTCCTTGGGGGGGGGGCGGAGGCCAGGCGGCTGACCCCGGCCCGGCCCCGCTGCCCTGCCGGGGGAGGCGCCCCAAAGTGGGCGTGAGGGGGACCCGCCACCGCCACCGCTCCGGTGGGAGACGCGGTGAGCCCTCGGAGGGCAAAGGCCGGGGGAGAGGTTGTCGGAAGGCGCCGGAGGGGTCCGGAGGCGCCGGTGGGGGGACGGCCCCTTGCCCGGAATCTCCGGGTCGGTGGGAAAGGGGCCGGGCAGGCCGCTTCCAGCAAAATCGCCGGGAGAAGCTGCATTTTCCCCTTCTGCTTCCCCTCTCTCACCCCCCCCCTTCATTGGAGAAACTTCTACCCTGATTCTAACGCTGCAGCAAAAAATTGGAAATAACAAAAATCTCCCCTTTGGGACTCATTTTGCTCGCTTGACTTGGGGGGCACTCAAAGGCCCCACATAGCTGCTGGCTAGGTTGGTTAGGAATCTGATCTCCCTCTCGCTGTAGAGTTTGTCTCCCAGTTGATATCCCGCTAGTTGAAGTCTCCCATTACTACTGTGGTGTGCTTCTTACATACGTTTGTTAACTGGTTGGCAAAGAGTTCATCTATTTTTTCTGATTGGTTGAGTGGTCTGTAATATAAATCTATGGTAATGTCACCTTTTTTCTCTTTTATTTTGACCCATATGCATTCTGGAGAGATTTTATCTTTGATCACGTGCATTTCTGGAGATACGTACTATTCTCTTACATATAGTGCAACTCCACCTCCTCTTTTTGTAGACCTGTTTCTTTTGAACAATTTGTATCCATCCATCAGTCCATTCCATTGTGCACCACTGAGTTATTCAGTGATATGTAAATCTTAATCCTAAATAGATAAACAAATAAAGCTGATTTCCTCGGTGTAGATCTGCAGGGCCTGGGCCCAAGGAGCCAGTTGCCACTTTCTGGAATGGGAGACTTGAGACCCGGAAGCAGCTGCAGAAGGGTTCTGGTTGAAGTTGCTTTCAACTGCCCACTTGCTGCCAGACACAAGACTTTGAATAGCTGTCCACATCCTGCTTCTATCTGTGGCACATGTTCTTGCAGACATCACAGAAGGTCCGATCGGGGCATTGTTTTCCACTGCCACTGAAAGTTGTGCACCACGACACCCTTGCCCCAGCTGAAGACACGCTTCTGATATTATCCATGGCTTCATCAGCCACCTCACATCCTCAAAATCAGGGGCAGGATCTGCCCTCCAAATGTGGATTGTGGGTTGCCAAGCACAAATACCTCAGCATCCGTGGCTTAGCATGAGGACAAACTTCAGAAGTCAAAGCTTTTGCTACGACTGACTTCCACGGTAGTGAATCTGCCAAGGTTATCCTCCGTGCCCTGAAGGAGAACCAAGTAAGAACATCTTCTGTTTATTGGCCGGCCTTGCTGGCCAGGTGGGGCACAGATTGCTCTCTGACAACATCTACGATCCCAGCAGTGTGGAAAGCCCAGGACACCAAAGTTGTCTATGAAAAGAAGAAGGCCCTCTGCACAAAGTCAGCTGCAGTAGCACATTCCGCTGTGCGTGTGAAAACCTTTTCATAAAGCAGATAGGAATGCTTAGAATCTGCCTGGAGAAACGGATTCTCTGCCAACTCGCTTTCCAGAGCCTCTTTTATTTCCATCTTGCAATTAATATTCAGGGATCGCTTTACATTAGCATCCTTTCCCCACTGTATTCCACAAGGTGACATATTGAAGGGGTGTCAGCACGTCTGATGCATGTAAAAAAAAACAGGTGGAGCTTCCATAATGCCACCGTGGCTGCCATCTTGATTTTTTTTAACCCTATCTTGTGGCTCCCCCTCCCAGGGAGAATGTTCTTATACGGCATACATAGCCTTCAGGAGAAACTCAGGTGATCTTGGGGGGGGGGGGAGGCGGCTGGCATCGCGGCTGGCATAGATGCACATACAGTAAGAACAGAATTTGCCCCAATTCAGGCACCTTGGCAGGGGAGGGAAGCAGAGTTGCCTCCCTCTCCCCCGTTCTGCTGCCCGGCTCCATTTCCACTCACTGGCATCTTTCCAGATGGAATCGATGGTGCAGAGCTGCTGAGAACCCCAAGTGAGTGTTGGGAGTTTTGCCTTCCATGAGGACCAGAAATGTAGTGTTTGTGGTTTGAAAGCAGCATATCTTAGAAAGCAAGAGAAAGCCTCAGGGTGTACCCCAAAAGCAGAAGTAGGCACCCCCAAATCCACCTCCTTTGCTTGGAGGCTTCCAGGAGAAGCTGAAAGTCTGCAAAATGCGGCTGACTTGCTGGAAAAACCCGTACAGGATATTGCTGCTGGTTGGGGAATGTTTTCTCTTGCTGCTGCGCTGCTCCTCGCTCAGGACAGAAGACACCCCAGTTTTCTCCTCCCCAGAGGTTTGACTCTGTCCTAATGCCCCAGCAACCCTTCGGGGCATGGCCCAGTTCCAGATGGACCAGAAGTTGCTTCTTGTCCATGCTGCAACATTCGGCTGCAGCAGAAAGATAGAAAGTGCCGAAAGCTGCCCCTCCAGGAGACCCTGGCTGGGTGGGTTCGTTCCCTCTCCTGCACTGCCCTCTGCTGCACAAGACGCTCTCAAGTTTCCTGGATCTACTCCCTCCCCCCCCTTTTTTTTTAAAAAAAAGATTGTAACCACGTGGGCTCTTTTCCACTCCCCTGGCAGCTTCCAGGATCTTTGAAAGATTTGGTTCAATAGTTCCAAGCGCGCATCTGGCAGCTCCTTCATGACCCTGGGATGGAACCCTTCCGATATGAGTCATTCTCCAAATGGTTGAGCTTTGCCACGATGCCACCAGATATGGAAGAATAATCTAACCTGATTGTGGCGTTTCCAGCAATTGTTAAAAAATGAACTGGCAATTTTAATATTCAGGCCTGGGGTTTACACACCAAAGAAAAAATATTGCATATAAGTATTATCCAAGTGTAATGGTCAGTATAAGTTGCACTTTTGTTGGGATTAGAACTCAGGATTGCTTAAGCAATAGGTGGGAACAGCTGGATGCGTTTTTTATGGACCCCCCCCCCGCCCAGCTAGTTCAGAGGGAGCCTAACTCGGGGCCATCCAGGCTCCTTCCCTCGTAAGGGGCCTGTGGGGGGGTCCCTGCCGGAGCCCCTTCCTCCTCTGGCCCAGGAGAGAGAGCCGGAAGCTCCACGGCCGGAAGGAGACTCGGCCTTGCAGCCTTCCCACTGAACTGGCTGGAAGGGCTGTCAGTCACGCACGCAGCTGCCCTCAGGGGAGGCCTTGAGCCCGGGCCCAGGGCCACCTCGGCCGTGTCAGAGAGGAGCAGCCGGCCCCCTCTTGTGGGGCGGACAGAGGACACTGAGCCCTGGAAGGAGCCGGTGACGGGGGAGGGCAGCTGCTTCCCTTGCCCGGCTGCCTGGCGGCACCCGCCCTGCCAGCGCCCAGCAAAGAGGCTGTAGGTGATGGGGTCCAGGCAGGCGTTGAGCAATCCAAAGAGGAACAGGATGTGTGCCAGCGAGGGGCTCACTGCCCCCTCCATGTCTGCTGGCCAGAACCAGTACCACAGGCCCAGCAAGTAGTAAGGGGTCCAGCAGAGCACGAAGGAGCCGACGATGGCCAGGCTGAGATGCAGCAAGCGAAGACGCGCTCTCGGGATGGGGTTGCGCGAGCGGCGCAAGGGCATCTCTTGGGCAGACCCTGAAACAAAGAGGGCAACCTGGTCAGCCTGGGGGGCTCGGAGGCCCAAGGGCCCACTTGTGCCAGTCCAGCTTCTCCTTTCGCTCAGAGCTCACAGATCTTGTACATTCATTGCTTAATGCAGATTTTTCCTAAAATGTTTCTCTTATGTGTTTGTCCATAATGAACATATTGGGTAGACTTTTTTTTTTTTTGCAATTGATGCCTTTTCTGTTAATTTTTTTTGTTAAGAAAAAAAATCCAAAATTTTGCTTTGGGTCAAGCATGAAGCTCCTTCGGGAAAGTGATGAAACTAGCTTGACACCGCTGGGGAATCCTCCCTACTTGGCCTGTGGGTTCCCATTCAGATTTAGGCTTTTCGAGACCCTCCCACAAAACTGTGGCTCAATATAGAACAACTTACAGCCATCCCTCTTCCTCCCCCCCACCCAGCCAGCCACACTCACAGCTGTTGCAGGAGCTGACGTGTCTCGAAATCTCCAGCAGGACCCGGGTGTAGCAAGCGCTCATGACCAGCAGTGGGAGCAGAAAAAGGCCCAGGAAGCCGAACATGTTGTAAGCCACCTCGTGCCAGTGCTGGGCAAAGGAGCCGTGGGTCGTGCACTGGGTGAAGTTCTGTGGGGAGCTGATGGTGACCGTGTGGAACAGGAACAGCTGCAGGGGCAATGGCAGGAATTGGGGGGGAGATTTTGGAGCAAGGGTCCACCCCCTCCCCCCAAGGCCACGGATCCCTAGTCTTGCCCCTGGGAGGGAAAGCTTCCTCGCCAGGTACCTGAGGAGCAGAGAGGCTGGCACTCATCAGCCAGGCTGCGTAGAGCAAGATCTGGTTCTTGCGCCAAGCCCGGGCAGTGGCCAGGGGCTGTAAGATGGCCGCTTGGCAGTCCAGGCTGATCAGAGTGGTGACGAAGGCCGAGGCATACATGGCCAGCAGCTTGAGGAACATGAGAAGCCGGCAGGCCACGTCTCCAGCCCGCCACTGCAGCGTGATGTTCCAGGCGGCGTCTATCGGCATCACCACCAGGGCCACCAGCAGATCTGCCCCCGCCAGGTGCAGGAGCAGCAGGCGTGCGTGGGAGCCCTTGGCCGCAGGCCTGGTCCAGCCGCTCCACAGCACGGCCAGGTTGCAGGTGGCCGAGATCACACACAGTAGCAGGGTGATCCCCACTCGGACCTGAGCAGCAGCTGAGAAGATGGGCAGCACCACGGACTCCTCCAGGCCTTTGAAAGAGGAGCCCCTTCCCCACAGCCCGCTCCCATTGTGCTCCATGGGGGAATGAATCAGAGCCTGATCTGCCTACCGGGCCCCTAGGAGGGAGAAAAGGGAGGCGAGGTGGGTCATCGGAGCCAGTGCATCTCCCCAGCAGCCCCCTCCCCTCCCTCTGCTGCCCTCTGTAGGGTCTCGGCAACCTACCTCCAACGGCTGCCCGGGACCTGGAGCCTGGCTTGCTCTCTGCCTCACCAGCCCTGGGAAAGCAGCCGGAGGGGGCCTGCAGGCAGTCAGGGCTGCTTACTCTGAGAGACGCCCTTGGACAGATGTCCCTCTAATTCTGCCCAGGGTCACATCTGCTCGGCCCCACCCCAGAATGCAGCCAGGTGGCTCTTGTGCAGCTGGTGGGCAGCTGGGGGCGGGGGGGGGGGGGCGGGAGGAGGAGGTGATTCCGGATCTGGATTTTTACACATTGCCCCAAGCCACTTTAGCAGCATGTTGCGCAAGTAATGGCTTCTGTACGAAACAGGGCCCAATGGCCTGTCCTACGAAACACCGTTAAAACAGAGGGAAATGTTTCTGAACCCAGCAGGGTCAGAATCCAAGTCATTTAAATAAACGAGTTATTACTTGGTCTGCCCCAGAGAACGGCCGTGGGACAGCGGGTTGCACGGGCAGGCAGCAGCCTCTCCCTGGAGGGGCCTGGGCAAAGCGGCAGAGGGGGAGGCTCCCCAGACCGAGCTGGGTCAGTCTGTTGCCCTCCTTGGGAGCAGCTGCTCCTATGGTGAAGTCAGGTGCTCACAGCCCACCAGGGACCTCCACGGCCACCGTCACCGGTCAGGCGCTCCAGCAACACCTAATCCGGCCTTTGCGAGGGTCTCTGTGGCAAAAGGCAGAGGACGGACTCTCTCCCCTCCTCCTCCTCAACATCCTTTATCACAGTGTTTCTCAACCTTGACCATTTTAAGGCATGTGGACTTCAACTCCCAGAATGCTGGCTGTGGAATTCTGGGAGTTGAAGTCCACATGTCTTAAAATGGTCAAGGTTGAGAAACACTGCTTTATCCTTTCGCTGCCTTTGTGCTTGGCTTTCCAGGGTTCAAAGGTTTTCTTAAAAAACACCATTATATTCAGCTCTAAATTTTTTAAAAAACATTTATTTTACCTAATCATTTCTACCCCCGTTTTCTTGAACAACCACAATAATAAATACCACCAGAAATGCCAAAACAATGTAAACACGACGAAGAGTCCAGCAGGTTCAGGGAAAACAAAATATCCTCGGCAATTAACTTCAGGGGCCGAGCGGAGGAATCAGGGCAGACGCCGCCACCAGGGGGCGCCCGCTCCTCACAGCCTCCCGGAGCTCCGGAAAGTCCGAATCCGGCGCGCCGGCCCGGGCGAGGAGCGCGGCTGCCCAGCGCCGGAGAAGCGTCCAGCGGCCCGGCCAGTCCAGGGGCCGTCCTCCCTCCTCGCCCGGACGGGCCGGTCAACGGAGGCGATGGGCCCGGAGGAGACGCTGCCTTCCAAGCCCGAGCGGGTCTCCAGCGCTCGCAGCCAGAGCGCCGCCGCTCCCCGTGATACGCTCGGAGGCCCCTTCGGGCGGGGGGTCCTCGGCTCGCGAGCGGCTGCTTGGCGCCGCTGCCAGGTCGGCCCGGAGAGCGCGGCGCTCCGTCCGGCGGGCGTGGGGCGCCCCTTCTGCTGGCGGTCGGGCCGGCCGGCCGGCTGGCTGCGCGGCTTGGTCCTCCGAGGCGCGGCGGCGGGCGAGGTCAGTCCCTGCCGGGAGCCGCCAGCGGGAAGAAGTCCTCCAGGAAGGCGAGCAGCTCGTCGGGGAGGCTCTGCAGGAGAGACGGGAGCGGTGAGATTCCAGCCGCCTCTCCCGCAGGAGGGAAGGGGGG
>NW_015386436.1:1005782-1054424 GCF_001527695.2 Protobothrops mucrosquamatus
GTCCGGAGAGGGGCAGCCGTGGCGGGGGCGGCGGGCCATGGTGGGCGCTTGTGTGGGACGGGCCGCGCGGGGAGAGCTTTATGCCGGCCGGGTGTGAAGTTGGCACCTCGGCCGGGCCTTCGCACTTCTTCACAGCGGGGAGGGGGCGGCCGGGCGCTCCCAGCCGGCGATGGGAAGGCGCGGCCAGGCGGAGGGTCCTGCGGGGGGGCTTCGGCTTGGGGGGGGCGGCATAGGCAGCTGCCCCCGCTCGGCCTGGCCGGGGCACCCGAGGTTGGTCGCCCTGGGGAGCTCTGCGGGGGGCTTTGCCAGGCCGGGGCGCGTTGCCTGCAGGGCCCTGGCAGCCCCCTTGCTCTCCCGACCCCAACGGAGGGGCCGGCCTGGAATTTCCAGCACACCCGGAGGCTCTCCTGCCTTTGGCTCACACACCCCCCCCCACACACACACGCACACTTCGGGGACCGCCTGGAAAGGGTGTGGGTAAAAACTGGATCGGGCTGCGGAGGAATGCCTGGGATTGCGGGGAGTTCGGCCAGGGTTAGCCTGTCCCCCTCTGCCCACGAGCAGCCGAGGATCTCAATCAGCCAAAGAGCCCCATGGCCCCCCCGGCAGTGATTGTCCTCTGGGGGATCAGAGGCTTGGATCCCTCTGTGGAGTGTGTGAGACGCCCCACTCTGAAGAAGCCTCACTCCATTGAAATCTCACCCCACCCAGGCTCTGGTGATGAAGGGTTGGGGGGGCAGTTAGGCTTTTGGGGGGAGCTCTGGGGCTTTGAAGGGGCCACTGGCTCTGTGGTGCGATGGTGGTGAGATGAGGTCCAGCGAGGGCGGATGGTCTCAGCAGGAGAATCTCAGGAGGACTTGCCTGCCCTCGGGGGGCCACGAGGCTGGTGCTCCCCTTCCCCAGCCCATGGAAGCAGGAACACCCCACTGGCCTGCCCGGAGGCTGCTGCCCCCCCCCCCGCCAGCCCTCTCTTTACACCTGCCTGTCTCATTAACTGCAGACTTGAGATGAGTCTTCACACGGGACGCTCAGTGTTTAGACAAGGGCAGGGCTTTTTTTACACCCGGCCCTGGGAAATCCGCCCCTCCAAAACGTTTCCCAGAAGAGCTCCCAGGGATTGGGGCCCCTGAGATGGGGGCAGAAGCGAAATGCAGCTTCTGAAATCGCCACTCAGGCCCTATTTCACCAATCAAGCCCTTCAGGACTAAGGAAGAGCTGGGCTGGGACAAGTGCTTGCGACAGCCGTCCTTCCGGGTTCTGCACCTGGAACCGCAGGGAGAAGAGCAAGGAGAGTGGGGTGCAAGGAGGCAAACTGCCAGTTTTCTTTAGAGCAGAAGGATGCCTGGGCCTGCCCTGGGGGGCGGGCAAGACTGGAGGAGATCATTCTGCCCCTTGGATTTTGGTGGGAGTGTGGAGACCGAGAGGCTACCCTTGCATTCCCAAGACCTGGAGTTTTATTCTGGGAGAGAAAATGGGAGCTCATCTTTTCCCCGGATGAGGAAGCAAGTGGAGAAAAGCAATTGCCAGAGGGGTGGAGAGGGCAGGAGTCAGAGGGTGCCCTGGCCCTCTTTTTTCTTCTTGGGGGGCAGCTAGCTCTCGGTGAATCTGGGAGGAGACCAGAGACAGGCAAGGCTCCCTCTCTGACCCAGACCTTCTGGGGGGAAGACATTTGTGGTGCTTCCACTGAACTCGTTTTGGGAGCCTTTCTCACACGGGGGACAGAGATGAAGGAGAAAATCTCTTTGAGAGGCCAAGCAAGGCAATATACAAGCGGAAAGGAGAAAGAATTAAGAAAGGAAAGCACATTCAATCCACATGTTCTTGTCTCCGGTGGGCGTTCGGCTAACCGAAGACGACTCCTCCCCTGAGTTAATGAAAAAAGGCTTGATGAGGAGGATGAACTGCTGGAGAATCCAACTATGAAGGCTTGGGAAGGCAGTGCCAAGAAGACACGCGCCCTCGGCGAAAGGAGGGGCAAAGGTTTCTGGGGGTCGGCGTGCCAGGGGAGAGAGCCCCCTCCCAGAGGGTCTCCACTGAGAAGGGCCTGTTTCCTCAGCATGGCACGTTGTGTTTTCGGCTGCTGGGTGAGAGAGAGGGAGGGGTGGCTGGATCCATCATAGTCCACCTGGCCTGGGCCTGGGGGGGCAACCTGGGAGGGGCTCCCAGAAAGGCCAGCCAGAGCATTAGCAGCTCTCGGTTCTGTGTGAATTGCTGCCTGCACACTTCCCAAGGTTGGAGTGACGACAATTAAGGCGCTGAGTGGTGAAAGTCACACCTTTGCAATGGGGCTCTCTTTCCCACTGCCCTCGGCTGGGGAGCCTTTGACCCTTTGCCCAGCCCTGCCTGGGGTTGCTTCCCATAGCCAGAGGCAGCATCAGAAAACATTTGCTTTTCCCACCTCTGGCATTCAGCTCCTGCATGCCTGGCCACTGGGCATGTGTGCGAAGAGGGGGCCCTTCTAGGAATCATCATAATTGGCATCAATGTCTATGGAGATTCCCGGTCATAGTTGTCTCAAAGGTGCTTTTTTTCAAAAGGCAACTGGACCGTTTTTCTTCCAAGGAAAAAAGCACCTTTGGGATAAGAATTGTCAGGGACCTTGGAGATTGTCTAGTCCAGGGGGAGGCAACCTTGGCTCTTCGATGACTTGTGGACTTCAATACCCAGAATTCCTGAACCAGCTATGCTGACTCAGGAATCCTGGGAGTTGGAGCCCAGAAATCATAAAAGAGCCAAGGTTGCCTACCCCTGGCTCTATCTACCATTCTGGACAAATGGCTACGCAGTCTTTTCTTAAAAACCTCCCTCAGCAGCAGGAGGCAGGCTGTCCATTACTTTGTAGCTCTGACAGGAAATATTCTCCACAGTTCAAGTTGGGCCCTCCCTCGATAAAGCTTCCACCTCTTGGTTCTTGTCCCACCCCTATGGAGAACATACCCACACCTTCTTCTTGGGACATCCCTGGGAGACGGCTCTCCTATCTCCTCTTTTATCCTTGAGCTAAACAAACCATGTTCTTGTAACCACTATTCATAGGAGCTACCCTCCAGGCCCCTGACCACCTTTCCTGCTCTTCCTTGCACTCCTCCCAGTTCCCATCATCCTTTCTGTACGGGGCAACTAGAACTGGGCAGAGGATTCCAGGTGTTCAGCCCCTCCTCCCCCCCTTCACATTTCTCTGACCGCTCCTAACAGGACTCACAACATGCGTTTGAAGCTTCTCAAGAGGTTCTTTTGACCTGGGCGGCCTTGAGAGAAGATTTAAGGGATAAAGCCAATCCGGGGGTTGGCCTGCCTGCCTGCCACCTGCCAAGGCACCTGCCTTCCTGTTCCAGGCAAATCCAGGCCCTCAGGTGGAAGGAAGGAGGTTTGCTTGCAAAACTCCTGTTGGGCTGTTTTTCTGGTGCCTCAGGAGCAAAGGCTACTGCATCTGTCATGGCTGCCCCCAGAGGAGGCTTCTCCTTCCCACGTGGGGCGGCTGCTGCTTCTCTTCCAGCCGTGCCAAGCGCTGAAGAGGGAGCCCCCCCCCCACGAAGCAAGCAGAGCCCTGCCCTGCCCTGCCGTGGCCGGACGGAGGGAGCTTGCTCAATAAAGGGGCTGCCGAGTCTGCGGTTTTTCTTACAGAGTTGTCCCCCCAAGAACACAGACGTTTTAATGCCTGCGCTTGTGAGACAGAGAGAGATGAAGAGAAATCCCGAAGAGGCTGTGCTTTTATTTATGGAAGAAAGATTCAAACCGTATGATAAATATAATGGCAGGTTCAGCTGCAGGAACATGTTGGCCTCATGAGACCAAATTTTGCATCTACCATAAATTTAGACGCAGAGAATGCTGTATAAAAATAGGGTCTTTCTTGTGCATCAATTCTTTAGAGACTGTTGCTGGAGTCCAGTTTTCATCCTTTTATTCACAAAGATTATGGAAATGTGGGCCTTCTGCTCAGCCAGCTCTTCCCCAGCGGCTTCTGCAAGCTTGTATTCTTTTTGCAAGAACAGTGAAACGGTTGCAGTGTTGGCACTGTGTGTTCTGGCTTGGGTGGTGCCACGTTGCGATGCAGGTAGAGAAAGGGCAGCACAGCTGACCCTCCCCGGCTGCAGCTGGAGCCTGGCCCGGTAGGGGGGGGGGCTGGCAGATCAGGCACCGTGAGGGACCAGATGGGCCCCCTCCCTTTTCGGGGGTTCAGGTGCTGCAATCATCTTGATGTCCCACATGGTTAAAGCAGTTCCCTGTTCCTCAGGTCCCCACTGTGGGGATTCCAGCACCTAGATGACCACCTGCCCCACCCCCTCCTCAAGCTTCAACCCAGTCTGAATTATTCTTCCATTCTTTTTCTGCTAAGGAGGGACTGAATGTTCTTTGGAGCAACTTGGAGACAATAAAACAGGAATTCACCAATAGAAGCTGTTCCATTGATTCACTGTTCTCCCTGCCAGGAAATTCCTCTTTACTTCTAGGTAGGATCTTTCTTTGTTTAAACTTCCACCCATTACGTCTTGTCCTGCTTTCAGGTGCTTTAGAGAGTAAGTCAAGGCCTACTGGAAGACTGCTCTCATGTCATGCCTAATCCCTCTCTTCCTTCCCTTAGTCATTCCTCAGACGGCCAGTGGGAGTTTGCTCTGAGCTGCCTCCTCCGCCCATCTCCAAATGGAGGACAGAGGTTCCCTTGGCCTCCCTGCTGGGTCAGCTCCTCTGAATTAGCCTCCTGGGTTTCAAGTGGCTTCTTTGGGGGAGACAGCCCTTCCCTTCTTGCGCCTCCCCTCCTGAAGCTGCTCAAGCCATGAACATGGGGGTTAAAGCCTGCTAGTGAGGCAGGAGCTCCTTGTGCAGTCTTGCCAAGGCCGTGTTGCCCAAAGGGTGCGGATGCAGGAGTCACGTGCCCAGCCCGTTCTCCACTGCTAACACCTACTGTAGACACAGGGGAGACCAGAGTGCTGTACCAAGATGGCTGGCATCACAAGATCTGCCAAGGGCTTGGCACCAGGTCAAACCCCACACGGCCCTACAATTTCTTCCCTTTCCCCTCCTCCAGCAGTATCTGCACATATCATTCAAGGGACTGTTTTAATTTACAGCATTGCGGTTACAAAATATAAAGGGGCCTTACCACGGCCACCGGAGAGAGTTGCAGCCCACCTGCTCCTCTGCCTTAGAGCCGTGGCTCAAGGGCAAAGTGTCACTGAGGCCACTGCAACATCCCAGATGTTGACCCTCTGCCCTCACCCTGCAGCAGCACCGGCCGATTCCCCCTACGAGTTCTCCTGGAACCACTTCAGGACCAGCGCCTTGTTCTCTGCCACCCACTTGATGTTGGCCTTCGTTCTCTCCAGGGCCTGCTCAAGCGCCCGGGTGGCTGAGCCGAAGCCCACGTCCGCGTTGTCTTTCTTGAATTGCTCCAGCTGTCAGCCAGTCAGAAAGAGAAGGAAGACGCGTTTTTCCCAAGCGCCTCTGCTTGCCGGCTCACAGTTTTTCTGGGGTTTGATCAGAGCTGCGCTCCCCCACCCCGAGTGTTCAAAGGGACTCCCACTGGCCCCCTTCCTTCACATCTCTCTCCCACCACATTCTCCCCTCTGCACTTGGATCAGTCGGGAAGAAGCCCTTCTGGGAACAAAATAAATAATTCACCCAGCAAGCCTTTTGAAAAACCCGAGTAAGATAAGTAGAGCTGATCCGATGCTCCCCTTCCAGTTGCTGGCCGGGAAGACAGCACCACCTTTAGGAGATGCTTTTGCCTGGTTCACTGACCTCCAGTGCTTCTTCTCACCGGGCAGATACATAAATGGAGGACTTGGCTGCTCTCAAAAGGTGGCTGTCGCTCTCTGCAAAGCCAGGCTTCCCCATAACCCCCCTTCCCCGTACCCCAAACGGCCTCACCTGTTGAAGCTCAAATGGGGATGAAAACCTCTGGGTTACCGACTGGATGACGCTGGAGAAAGAGAAGGAGCTTCTCCCAAACCTAGACCAGAAGACAGGGGGATGAGTGGCTGGTCTCCCGTCACCCAGCCCTGGGTGGTTCGGGGGGGAAGGGGGGGCACACTCACTGCTGGAAGAGGGTCTTCCAGTTCATGCGCACAAAATCCCAGGCCAGGGACTGCCCAACCACGTTGCTGGCAATGCTGTTGATGGTGGACATGGCATCCTGGCGGCGGATCATGTTGGGGTCCAGGGTATACTGAAGGTACCTGCGAGGGATTAATAATGGGTAGCTCCAGAAATGTGTGCCCCCTCCCCAAATAGCTGTGGCCTAGGCTTCCTTTCTTTTCATGCAATCGTACAATTGTAGGTTGGAAGGGGCCACAAGGGTCCTCTGGCCCAACCCATGGCTCTGTGCAGGAAAACCATCCCTGAGAGGCGCCTGTCCAGCCTCTTCCCAAAAGCCCCTAGTGATGGGCAGCTGTTCCAACCAGGAAGCTTTCCTTCCCTTTAAATGAGCGTCAGGAGCTCCTCACCTGAGATTGCCCACCTGCCCTTGTTTGAGAGCCAGGGGTTATCTGGGGAGGTCTGAACTGTGCCCCAGTGCTTTGAAAAAAATAAAATAAAAATCCTGGCAATCTCCCAGCTCATCTCTGGCAATCGGAGGAAGCCCTGTGAGCTGCCACCCTGGGCAGAGATGAGCTCACCTCTGAAGGATCCACGGAGTCTGGCTGCAGGTCAGGGCCGCGCGCAGCTTGTCGGCCTCCGAGATCACCGGGGCCTGGCGGAACATCTTCCAGGCGAAGTCCCAGTCCTCCAGGCTGCCTGTGCGGATGGCGCTGCAGTAGACGGCGGAGCGCAGATTGGGCGAGATCCTGAAAGCAAGACCGTCGCTGAGAGTCCCACGGGCAAAGCGGTGGGAGAAGGGAGACACCGGGGCAGGGGGAGGAGCAGGTTTCACTGAGAATGAGCATCTTCAGGTCCAGCACATTCAAAGTGCTGTACGGGGGGGGGATACAGGGGGAGGTTTTGCACAACTGGCAGGATGTGCAGATCCCTGTCATTAACCGGCCCGAGGGTGGCTGCACCGGCATGTGGCGGCCGAGGAGGATTCCTTTGGCCTAAAAGAACAGACGCCGCTGCCAGCCGCAGGGAGAAAAGGGACTGGGACAAACCTGTGCTAAAAGTGCCCTACTCAGAAAAGCCGTCTGCACTGCAAGAAGCCCTTGGCTGGACTGGGGGGGGGCAGGAGGGTGTTCATTGTCCTCCCGACCAAGAGAACTAAGTGGGCGATGCCTTTCAAGATCGGAGGAGTGGGAGGAGGGGCCTTTCTGCCCTTCCCAAATCCACACCACCCTGGAAATAAAAATAAAAAAAACTCTGCCCAGGAGGCTGCTTCAGCTCAGCCACAGCCCAGGAGGGACGCTTTCCTGGCATTGGCATTAAAGTGGCATTTTCTTCTATTCTTGAATACATGTAATGAATAAATAACTCCATATGAAAGATGTTAGGCTCTGTCCTCTGTCTGAGTGCAGGGCAGGGCCCTCCTCCAACTGTCCTCCCCAGGGGGGTTAAAAGCCACTTGCTCTCCGACACCGAGCGGGAGGGACCAGCCCCGCGGGGAAGAGGGCGGCCTGCCGAGAAAGCAGCTGCGTTCCCCCAGTGGGCTCCCCCTGCTCAAGGGGCCCCCCAGGGCCAGGCACTCACGGGTTGTTGGTGTCGTTTTTTTCCCAGGCCTTAAACCAGGAGGCGGCCAGTTCATTGCACCCAGGGACGCCGTAGGAGCAGGCCGTGCGGATGGCCAGGATCTGGTTATACCTAAAGGAGGGAGGGAGGGGTATTCATTCAAGGGGAGTGACCCCTCCCCACTTCTCTCTAAATGCCTTGCCATGCACAGACATGCCCTCCCCCATTCCTCCTCATCCCTGGAGACTCACTGGTTCATCAAGCCATCCGGGATTTTGGTCCAGTTCTGAGTGAGGTTCCGAAAGTGCTCAAACAGGGGGGTGACCTGCTTCCGGATGTATCCCTGCAACAGGAAGAGGAAGGTCTGATTAGGCTCTTGGAATGAAGCTGGAGACCAGCCCCCCCCCCCAGCATGTCCTCTGTGGGGAGCGAAAGGGACCGAAGGGCTGGGATTGGGTGGAGCTCGCACCTGCATCGGCCCGTAGACTTCGCTGCGGTCAAACATGAGGCGGAAGTAGTCCAGGTTGCCCAGAGCCGTGTCCCAAGGAAGATACTCCCTCTCCAGGGCCAGGTAGCGGGTGGTGTTCAGGGCCAGGTCGGTGCCCACATGCTTGGCTCTGAAAGGGCAGCAGAGGGGCTGGCTGTGGGGCTGGTTTCTTCCCTGCCTCAATACGTAGCCCAAAGAGGGCGCCCCTGGACCAGCTCAGCAGCCTCCCGCCAAGAGGGCCCTGTTGCTGCCGCCTGGGGAAAAGACCCCATCGGGCGGGAGTTGCTGGGGGGAGCATTTCAGCCCAGCCAGATCTGCACAGCATGCAGGGAAAGGCCCCCGAAAGTCCTGGTCCCATCGCTGATGGCGACAAAAGCTGGAGAAAAAGCTGTGGGTGTGGAGCGAGAGCCTTTGTGGTGGGGGAGGGGCAGTGGCAGGCGACAGCGGGCACTCCACGGCTCCAAAGCCAACAAACAAGCCAGCTTCACATCCAAACAAGCAGAGTTTGTGAATACAAGGAGTCCTCACTTAGCAACCGCTCATTGTGCGAAATCTGGACAGCGCTGAACGAAGGGACTTATGATCTGTGCCCGAAGTTACAGCTGTTGTAACACCTGCACAATTCTTCGATTGCAATCTGGGTGCTTGGCAACCTGCTCACGCTTAAGACAAGTTGCCAAGTGCCCTGCAATCACATGATCCCCATTGGCTACCTTCCCTGCCAGCGTCCCCAGAAAGTCAAGGGGGGAATGGCAGAGAAGGTGGCAGACTCCCTCTGGAGTCTGGCCGGCCAAGCCCCGTGCGGCAAGCAGCTGGACCAAACCCCTGCTTGGATTTCACAGTGGTCTTTTTTCCAGGCTCTACCTGGGAGATCATTTAACAACTGCAATTGGGAATCCTAAGATTGTGGTCGTTGAGCAAAGTAGTCACGTGGTAGCTCGCTTAATGACTGCTTCACTCAACAACCAACATTTCCAGTCCCGATTGTGGTCATAACTAAGGGACTATCTGTAAGCCCTTAAGCAGGGTGAGGAAGAAAAACCCTCAGACCTGCAGCAATCTTACTGTAATTCTCCTCCCCAGTACCGGGGGGGGGGGGATAAAGGGATTCTCACCTGGCCAAGTTGAAGGCATCATCGATGATCTGAGCACGATTTAGAACCGGGATCATCTGCAAAGGAACAGAACAGTCAGAGAAACTGAATTAAGAGTTAGCAAAATCAGGCAGAGGGCAAGAGGAGAATCCCAGAAGAGACCCTTTGGCTCACTAGCTCAAGTCCTGCCTCAAGACCGTTGCCAGTCGTGCTGGCAGAGCGCCAAGGGAGACTGTGGACCGAGAGAGGGCAACCTCCCATCCAAGAGTGGGCCTGGAGAATGAGATGCAAGGCTATCCCAAGCCTTTGGAGGAGCCTTCTGGAGGCCCACAGGAAGAACAAACAGATGCTGTGGGACACGGGAGGAGGAACTGCTCAGGATTTGGAAAAGGAAGCATCTCCCTGCCTCCCCAGCGTTGTGTCTCTGGGAGGGCTTCCCTTACCCGGGGCCTGGAGGTCACAGAGGTTTCACCATAGCTGTTTCTGGGACAGAGAGGGTTGCTGATATTTTGACAGCCTACCTGGAGGTCTTCGTTCAGCTGATTCATGAGCCTCTGCCAGTTTTCCAAATTGTAGTTTACCCGGAAGTAGCCTGTGACGTTAACGTTGAGCAGCAGCCACTGGGTGGGGTCAGCAGAAGTTGAGAAGTTGACATTTTCAGCTGCAAAAAAGGAAGAAAGGTGGTCCCTCTCTACTGCAAGAGCTGCCACGCTCCTCTTCGGGGGCTACAGGTGAATTTTGCACAGTTTTAAACATACAACACTGATGCCTTCTCCCAAATTTCATTTTGAAGATCAGAAAAAGAGGAGGAGGAGGAGGAGGAGGAGGAGGAGGAGGAGGAGGAGGAGGCCACCAAGCTCCCCCTCCCTCTGGCAACAAGGGAGGCGGTCTTGCCCCCAGCGGGCAGCAGCAGATCAAGCCAGGGCACCCACAGCCCCCTTGGGCCAGCTAGCCAAAGCCACCTGGGCAGCCTTAAGCAAACTCCCATCAAATCTCCTAAAACTCTTGAGCACAATCTTGTAACTTTGTACTATAACAACAAAGGTGGTACAGACTATACTATACAGAATTATACCCGTAGTGTCTGTGAGCCAGTACATCTCTGCCGCCTTTCCTTTGCTCAGCCAGGAAACTGGAACGATCCAGATGTATCTGCAAGAAACCGTCTGTCAGTTGAGCAGCTTCTGCCCTCCCTTGTTCCTTCCCTTGCCTCAACCCGGTCCTCTTCATTCGTGGACTGCATGAGCCTCGTCTCCCCAACAGCAGGATGTGACCCCATGGCCAAGAGCTGCACATAGCCAAGAGGATTCCTTCCAGTCAGTCTCTGGGCAAGGCTCTTTCCACACAGAGGGCTGCCCTCTCCGCAAAGGCTCAAAGCTCCCGACTTACTTGAACGGTGAGGGTCTCTCAACGGGGCTTTCTGGGTCCAGCAGAAAATGTTTTTGGGAAATGATGCCTGTGGCGGTATTAACCGTGAGAACCGGGAAGCCCATCTGCAAGGTCCAACGGTCCATGATGGTCTTGACGGTGCTTGGAAGATTCACGTTCTTCTTTACTGCCTGTCCCAGAAGCATCAAAGAGACACAGCTTGAGAAGATGGCTCCTGGCTCTGGTATTCTGGAATGCCTAATCTCAAGATTTGGACTTTTTGGCAGGGAATGCATCCCAGGCAGCCTGAAGTTGATTGAGGCCACCTGCCAGACAGCCCCACCGGCCTTTGGAATGGAGCTCCTCTCTCTTATGCCACGGAACTGTCTCTGCCTCAACTGGGCCGGTTGTTGGCAACACGGGCAGGGGCCCACAGAAGGAAAGAGGAGAGGGTTGCCACTGGAGTTAGGCAGACAGAACAGCCTAGAGTAGAGCTTCAGAGAAACAATCTGAGTAAGATGGAGCACCAAAGGTCAAGGACCAAGGCCACTTGCAAGGCTATTGGACTTGCCCTCCCATCACGTGCTTGGGGTCTAGTGCTTCTGTTACTCTTAATGGGAAGTTTGCACTGTAACCTTCAAAAGAAATCAGCGCAGGGCAGTCGGACCGAGATGATGGGGAGAGAAGAGAGCCAGATGCCCTCACAGCTGTGTTGGCTTCCGGGTGAGATGGGATTTGTGGATGGGTGGCTAAGAGTGGGCCTACAGGAGATCTGAAGGAAGAGAGGGTGGCTTCAGGTAGGGAAATGTCAGATGGACTTCCAACCGGAGGATGTAGGATGGCATCCTCGAAGGGAGGAGGGCGGTTGGAGTTGACCTGTCACAAGTACGGGAAGGGTTAGGGTTAGGGTTAGGGGAGGGGAGGCAAGAGGCTACTCTGGATGTTGCTATTAGGCGTAGTTGTCTCCATCAGATCAGTAAATGCAGAGGGCAAGAGGTTGGCTGGCCTGCTCAGGCCCTTCTAAAGCCTGAGGAAGGAGCTCATCGGGTAGAAAAACATCCTCCCGTCTCTGGAACTCAGGAATTCTATGGGAGCAGCTCGCATAGGCTTTCAAACATACCTTCTGCAGCTGTTCCCAGAGGTCATCACAAACAGTATTTCCATACTGGTAGGTCTCAAAGTAGGTCTGTGGAGAAAGGAGAGTCAGATGAGCGGAATCCCCAAACACAGGATAGCTCGGGGCTGCCTTTTGTGTGTGTGTGTGTGTGTGTGTGTGTGCTGCTGGCAATTCCCTCTGCAGCTGGTTGACTTCTCTGGCTGACAGAGACTCACCCACATTCAGGGCAGGGAGGGGCAAGGAGGGCCCCACCCACCCAGCCGCCGCTGCCACAGCACCTCACACAGATGTTGGGGGAGCTGCCTGGTAGACGGGGAGGTCGGCAGCCCCAGACCCTGACGGCAGCCGCCATGGAGGAAAATGCCAGGGCCAGAGGAGGGGGGCCTGCCCACACCAGCTTGAAGGGGCCCAGAGGTGCCGTATCCCCCTACACGTCATCCCTCTTACCCACAAAAAGTGGGTAAGGTTTTACACAGGTTGGAATTGCTGCTGGCCCAGAGGGAGACAGCCGCCTGCTTGCCTCCCTACGGCAGGGGGGGTGGGGGGGTGTCAGAGGGACCTGGGAAGGGCTCTTCGCTCATCCCACCGAAGCGGGGGGGGGGTCCAAAGGGCTCTTGGTTTCTGCTGGTCGTTCACCAGCGTGGCAAGCTGCAACTGTTCTCAGCTCGGTTCTCTCCTGAAAGGGCTGCCTGGAGATCTGCGGGACCTGCCCTTCTACATCCCCCCCCCCACAAAAAAAGGGCACGGCGATACATGGCAACATGGGGTGTATATGTGTGTGTCACAGTTTTAGCTTGTGCACCAGTCAGGGAGGGGAGGCGAAGGAAGGCAGCCCCTTACCTGCAGCCCTTCCCTGAACACGGCCTCGGTGAGGAATTCCGAGAGCATCCGGATCACAGCGGCCCCCTGCAGGGAGAAAAGAAGCTGCAATGAGGCAAGCAGAGGCCGCCCCCCCCCCACCTCCGCCTCGCCCCTCTTTCCTTCCTCTGCAGGGGAAGGAGGCTTCAGGAAGGCCATGCAGGGCATGGAGCAGGCTGGGTCCCTGGGGATCGAGTTCTCTAAATCCCACGCTTCACAGCAGTGAGGAGGCTCAGCAAACAGATACTGAATTCACAAACTAACAGAAGGGACCTCGGAGGTCTTCTAGCCCAAAGCCCTACTCAAGCAGGAGACTCGCTTATACCGTTCCAGAAAAATCTCTTCTTAAAAATCTCCAGGGTTGGAGCACCCACAACCTCTGGAGGCAAGATTGTTCTCATTGACAGGAAACGTCTCCTTAGTTCTAGGTTACAGTAGATCTTCCTTTGTAAGTTTCCATTCATTACTTCTTGTCCTGACTTCAGATGCTCTGGAGAATAGCCAACCCCCGTCCTCTCTGCTCTCCAAGTCAGGCAGGGATTTACCCAGCCCCCTCCTCACCTTACTGTAGGAAATGGAGTCAAAGACTTCACTGATCTGAGCGGGAGTGTTGATTTCCTCTGCAGGGCTGGAGAGCGGGTGTGAGGAAGCCAGGGCGTCGATGGCCATCACACGGTAGACATCATTCGGCACAATCAGATCTTTCTGAAAATGAACGCCTTAATCTCAGATCCCAAAGCGACCTGACTGGCCCTGAGCCCTTCTCCCCACCAAAGACCACTGTGGGCAGCAACCTTACTGCCAGTGGGTCAATAGTTGGAAGGGCAGGATGTGGAAGCTCTTTCTCCTGGATCTACCACAGGGGCCTTGGATCCATCAGGAAGACCTGTGGAGACCTTTGTCCCAGGAGAAGTCCTTCCTCTCCGGAACCAGGAAGGGCACGTCTAGATGACTTTACACAGCCCTTCAGAGACTTGGCCTAGATGCTCACAACACTCTCAGCCAAGTCAGTTGAAGACCTAGTGCTGTCTTCAGACAACATACTTATCCAGGGGAAAGTCGGAGTTTGGAAAAAGCTCCTCTCCTATTGTACTGCACAGCCCCACCTTCGGCCAATCAGCTGCACTGGCTCAGGGGTGTCCCTGTTGCCTTCCCATCCCATCCAGCACCCACACACGGGGCTTACAATATTCCACGTGGACTCAGCTTCATGTGCACCCAGATACTCCACATAGGACGCAAAGCCCTCATTCAGCCACAGCTCATTCCACCACTCCAGGGTAACCAGGTTTCCAAACCACTGTTGAGAGGAAGGAGATTCGCCCCGTAAGCGTTCTTTCTAGGAGCCCCTGGGCACGAGAGGGGAGGGTGCCAGGGAGATAGCCAGAAGGGGGGGTTGCCCAGAAGCTCCCTGGCATGCCCTCTACGTGGGTGGGGATTCAGTTGCTCCAAAAGTACAATCTAGAAAGTACCTGGTGGGCTACTTCATGAGCAATGACTGTCACAATCCGTTCCTTGTTGCCGATGGAAGAGTATTCCTGGTCAAAGAGTAGGGCACTCTCACGGTATGTGATCAGCCCCCAGTTCTCCATTGCTCCAGCGTTGAAATCCGGAAGGGCAACTTGGTCTGGGAAGAGATTTAAGCCCACGGGGGTGGGTCACACCCACAGGACACCCATCGTGACTGAAGGGGACACCAGTCTCCCGGCCCCCAGCCCAGCACCAAGACTTCCACCTGTGTCTCAGCCCTCCTCACCTACCTAATCTCGTCAGAGGATAAGGTACTCTGTATTCCTTCTCAAAGAAGTGGAGAATGGTCCCCGTGACGTTGAGTGCGTAGGCCCCCTGGCCCTCCCTGATCGCCTTGGGGCGGCCCCAGATCTGGATCTGAAAGAGGACCCAAGAACGCTCAGGGAAGGTCCCTGTTCCAGGGCAGAGCGACCCGAAGGATGCGCCCGTTGTGGGCAGCGGGTCCCCAGCTAGAGCAGGCCTACCAGGGTATTATTCTCGGTAACAGACACTTTCTCAAACTCGCTGACAATAAAACCAAGCAAGTAGGTGGACATCTTGAGGGTGGGATGAAATTCAGTCCGCGTCCAGATTTCTCCGCTTGGCATTGTTACCGCCTCAGTTCCTGGAAGAAAAGGCGGAGATGGTGAGGGGTGAGCTCGGCAGAAAGGCCGCCTTGCCAGGAGGAAAGGGTTCTGTCTCCCCAAGCACAAGTTCCCGAAGAAGGGCCCTTCTCTTTTCACCCCTTGGCCCAGTCGCTCTTTTGGGAGGAAGGCCCCCCACCCCCTTTTCACGCCCTTGTCCACTCACAGGCCTGGTCAGCCAGATGCTGCTCTGTGGGGCTCAGCGGGTGGCCTCTCCATGCCCTGTGTGAAAGCAGAGCAACCCTCCCCTTTGGAGGCAGAGGGGGGTGCCTTGCTGCCTTTGCCCCAGAGACTTTCCACAATGTGTCCCATGGGGGGGGGGCACCTTTGAGCCAAGGGAGCCTTGGAAGGTTGAGGGTGTGTTGTGGTCACTCTCACCCATGGCCGTCTGGGGGCAACTTGCCTATTTAAAGTGACGGTCATCACGAATACGGGTGCCCCCTGCCCCCGCTCGGATCCCCCCCTTTCCCCACTTGCTTTTGCCTTGAGGAGCACAAGCGGGTGGGCGCATCTCCAGCCAGACATCTCAGCCCTCGGGGGGCCCTGGCACCTTCCGTGGCAGCAGCAGATTTGCCACCACCTAACCATTGCTAAAGCCTGGCCTTAAGAGTCTCTCTGCCCCTTTCTAGTGACCGAGGAATCTTCTTTTCACACGCTCAGACACACCCCAAAAGCACACTCGTCCTGCTGCGTCAGTCATCCAGCACCTTCTCCCCAGCCCGTTCCTGCCCCCCTCGGCCTCGGCTTAGCCTCCGGTTTCCACCTAGACTAGAGGGAGGTTTTGCAGAGACGAGCCCCGATGGAGAGCACCATACGTCCTGCCCACTGCCCGGGGGAAGCCCTTTCTTCTGCCCACCCCCCAATTAGGCACTTACTCTTAATGGGCATGTTGGAGAGCGCCTCATAACCAGGCAAGTGAATCAGCGTGATGGAGAAGTTGGCCTTCATCGCTGGCTCATCAAAGCAAGGAAACGCTTTGCGGGCATCAGCAGCCTGCATCTGGGTTGTAGCCAACAGCCTGGAGAAAGAGAGACACCATCTCATCAGTCAAGAGGCCCAGGAATCTTTCTATTAACCGGCTCTGCTCTTTCTGGATCCTCTCAAGGGGGCACATATACAACCACAGGATAGGGTCCATTCAGGGAGCAAAGGCTTCCCGGCCCAGGTGGGGGACAGGCAGAGGCACAGTGGCATTTAGGAGCTGCTTCACATGGAGCAGCCAAGAAGGCCTCTGCCCCACCAACAAGTTCTAAGTTCTCATTACTCTTTCTCAGAAATAATATTTCCTGAGACACAAGTAGGGGACCCACAGAGTTTGTGATGGATCTGCTCAAGGGGCATCAGCTTCCTAGGAAGATGCAGCTTGGCCTCCAGTCCCACTCCCAGCCTAAGCCCTGGAAACTGCAGCGGTTGGAACAGACCTCTGTGGTCCCTCTTTCTGTTCCCATACCCCCCCCCACAACTCCGTCCCTTCCACATACTTGGTTGCCGTTCCTTCTGTATATGCACTGCGGTAGAAGCCAGCCAGATCATCTGCCAGTTCCCCAGTGAAGACGGCATGCAGCTGATACTTCTTATTCTGCTGGAGGTTCCCTTTGAGTTTCACCACCAGGTACTCTGTCTTCTCCTCTAGCCAAGTATTATGGATGGCAGGTGGGTTGGCATCATCAATTCCCATCAGGGACACAAGGAAAGCCCCCTGCAGAGTATAATTCAGCTTTTTGCTGTGTATGAGTATGAGGTCCGTAGGCTGCTTGCACTGAAACTCCACTGTGCTGTTCCCTTTGAAAATGTAGAAGTTTGGGCCGACCTCTGTCAGAAATGGCTGCAGAGAGATGGTGTAAAAGGTGGGCATCAAAGTTTTGGGCAACCGAAAGTGGTCCCAAGGCTCCAAAGGCTTGGTTGTGGTAGTTTGGACGCTGCCGTTGGCCGTGGTAGCTTGGGCGGTGCCGGGGGTGACAGCCACGCTGGTGCTGCTTGGGATCTGGTTGGAGAGGTCGTCTGCCCGCTGCTTCTCCTGGGAGTAGACAACCGAGAGGGCGATGATAGTGGCCACGGCCCCCAGGCCAAGGACAAGGCCTACAGCCCCCAAAGACTTGCTGATGAAGAATCCTTTGGCCATGGCTGAGGAGAGGCCAGAGTGGGGCTCGCACACAAAGGGATCGCTAAGACACCGCAAGTCCTTTATAGATGTGTTGCCTCTGGGGACTTCTTAGCGTGACGAAACATGTCAATTATTAAGCCAGGAATGCTGGGCGAAGGTCACTTCTGCTCTGTGGCCATCTTCTCTTATCTTCTGAGGGAGTTAATGGAGAACTGGATGCACCTTGATGTGGTTCCTGTGGAGAAAATCAACCCCAGTTTCAAAGGACTCTCAGGGCAAGAGAGCCAGCTGCCTCCCACCGTCCTCAGTCCCCGGCCCAGTCCCGCTGAGCAGGGGCAGGCCTGGGATTCAGAGGAGCTGCTGGCCTGGCCAGCGCAGGGCAGAGTTGAGGTTGGAGGCCAGCCTGGGTTTGCCTGACCCCCTCCTGGGTGTATGAGGCCAGCCTCTGCAGGTCCTCCACGCCCCTTTCGCCACCTTCTCATTATTATTTCATTTGTTTAAAAACGATAGGGCTTTTTCCTGAAAATATTGTATTTGTGTTACTAGCTAAGAGGTTTAACACTGTTTACATCAGTGGTTCTCAAGCTTTTCTTCACCACCCTTTAAATAGCCTTTGTGGCCAATTTAAATCATTACATTCCTTCAAGCCTTCGCAGACCTGCTGCGATGACATCACAGCCACCCCCCCAGGAGTCTGCAGACCGCAGGTTGAGAACCATTGGTTTACATGATTCAATAAATAAATATCCTATGAATGCATCATTTTTTATATGATAAGTATCAATGAATATAATCCATACAAACAACAGCTCTTTTGGGATCGTCCATAATTTTAAGTGGGAAGGGGTCTTGCGAGCGGAACATTTACGAAACATTGTCCTAGGCTAACATCTCAGTTGCAAACTCAGAAACAATTGGAGTTTTCTGCTCCACCCTTTAATCATGACATTTCCCACCTGCTCATACGCAGACATACACAAGGATGCCAAATCCGGTGTGGGCTGGAGGCTGGAAAGCATGACTCGGTTCTGTCCGGGCCAGACAGTCCCTGGGTCCGGGTTCGAGGAAGGCAGTCTTCTGCAAGCCGGATTGTTCCATTGTTTACCATCAGCCAAATGGCTTCCAGCGGCTGCATTCTCCGCGGGCCTTTCCCCCTGCCGAGTTGAGATGCCCACCACCCTCCTTGCCAGCCAATGACTGCTGCCAAGATTGTCTCTGGCTGCAGCCACTGCCAAAGGATGCAGAGCTGGTCTTCAGCTGCAGGAAAAGACCAGCTCATCACAGCACAGCAGCAGAAACTGGTGGGCTTTGGGACTTTTCGTGCAGGAAGCAAACCTAGAGCCTCTCACAAAGGATGCAGATGCCTAAGTACTAACACTCGAAGTATGAGGAACAAACAGGGTGAACTTCAAGGCTTAGTAGGTGAGGGCAGGTACAATATTGTTGCTATTACCAAAACTTGGTGGGATGAAACCCATGACTGGAACGTACAGCTAGAGAGATTTAAACTATTCAAAACAAACAGACCTAAGAAA
This sequence comes from Protobothrops mucrosquamatus, assembly GCF_001527695.2. Lineage (NCBI taxonomy): Eukaryota > Metazoa > Chordata > Lepidosauria > Squamata > Viperidae > Protobothrops > Protobothrops mucrosquamatus. The sequence goes on from NW_015386436.1 coordinate 1,024,095, forward strand.
AGAGGAAGTGGAGTTGCATTATATGTAAGAAATAACTACACCTCTACAGAAATCCAAAAAAAACAAACAAACCCAAAACAAAACCGAAGGATGAAAGCCTTCTTGAATGCATTTGGATTAAAATAAAAGGGGAAAAATGACCTTGCCATAGGTGTGCACTACAAGCAACCCAACCAAGCAGAGAGATGAACTTTTTGCTTATCATTTAGCTAAGGCGTGCAGGAAGCACACGACAATAGTAATGGGGGACTTTAACTACTCTGACATCAACTGAGAGAGAAACTCTGCAACAAGACCACAAAAAGTGACAATACTGCATCCAGATTTGGTCACCACGATGCAAAAAAAGATGTTGGGACCCTGGAAAGAGTGCAGCGAAGAGCCAAGAAGATAATAAAGGGTCTGGAGGCTAAAACAATAAACAGCCAGGAGAACTAGGCTTGACTAGTCTAATGAAGAGAAGGATTAGGGCAGTGGTTCTCAACCTGTGGGTCGGGACCCCATTTGGGGTCGATCGACCATTTCGCGGGGGTCGCCAAGCAAGGCTGTCCGCCATTTTTTTTGTCCTCCATTTTTTTTGTCCCCCATTTTTTTCCCCTTTTCCGGCGGGTGCCTTACCTCCCTTGGGCTGGGCCAGCTGGTGGTCGGCCTGCTCCGTCTCTGCCACTTGCGAGATACGCCTCGGCGGGCGCAGGGGGCGGAACCACGCATGCGCGGCGCTCCCGGGCAGGGAAAGTCCTCAACTTACGACCTGTTGGGTAGTCCTTGACTTACGACCGGTTTAGTCCTCGACTTACGACCGGTTTAGTCCTCGACTTACGACCGGTTGGGGTCGCGGCATTAAAAAGGTTGAGAACCATTGGATTAGGGGGTGATATGATATCGGTTTCCCAGTCCTTGAGGGGCTCTCACAGAGAAGAGGGGGCTGACCTCTAAAGCACCCGAGGGCAGGACAAAAAGCAACGGGTGGAAGATTATCAAAGGGAGATATGAAAGCTGAGTCACGGCAGCCGGACTTTTCTTTCTTGGTTTGAAATATTTTGCTGCTTATCCAAGAACAATCAAAGAAAGATCTAACTTAGAATTAAGGAGAAATTTCCTGTCAGTGAGAAAAATTAATCAGTGGAATGGCTTGATTTCAGAAATTGTGGGTGCTCCTTCACAAGAGGTTTTCAAGAAGAGATTGGACAGCCATTTGTCCAGAATGGTCTAAGGTCTTCTACTCAAGCAAAGGCTGGACTAGAAGACCTTCAAGGTGCCTTCCATCCTTGTTATTCTATGTTCTATTTACTCGTCCCCTTTTTGATAACTCAGTTGTGGAAGCTACATCATCTTCCGAATAAGTTCCCTAAAAAGGAGAGGCTGGAATCACGACAGTACTTTCCAAAATTGCTGGCATGACATGGAATCTTAACAAATCTCTTCGTTCTAAACTTCCTGGTCCTCAGTTTGGCCCAGTTGTGACACTCCTCTAAGAAGACCAGGTCTGCATCCTGGTTTCCTCTTTGGTCGGGCAGAGGTGCAAAGTGCAGGTGCCTCTATGGTGGTGGGTAAGAGCTGGTTTGGGTGGCAGTGGCAGTGATGTTATGCTTAGGAGCTCACCAAAGAAGCCATGTCAGAAGCATGAAAGCTTTGTTTTGCCTCAGTAGCATAACAACCTGTTTGCCCTATTTTCATTCAGCTAAGTTGATACAAGATGTTGAGCTAATCACAAACAACAGGTTGATTCAAGTTAACCACCAACAACATGTTTACACAGGTAGAGATTTGGAAAATGAGAGCAAACAACATCTTTACAACATCTACATGAGGCTGCTGGGTGAGGCTATTCACTGGCATGGGATCAGGTATCATCAACATGCAGAGGCCGTCCAGTTGCATATCTGCCATTGGACTTGTGTCTTGGGGCGTGGATGCTGTGACCTCTGGATGGGATAGCACAAGCTCAGGCTGAACAACACTTGAGGCACTGTGGATTCTTTGGCCCTCCCTTGCTGGAGACCTTTCAGCTTCTCTTCCTGATGGGACTGTACTTCCCCAGATGGAACAGACAAGTAATTTGGGGCTCATCCCAAAGTCTTGACTGAAGAGCAGACGGCATCTGTGGCCAGACTGTGAACTAATGACCCACTTCCCCAGTTTGGGAGGTCCTACCTACTCAAGCTATTCGTGGTTGGCCTATTGCAATGCACCCTACAGGGATAAATTCTGAAGACCATTCAGAAGTGACAGATGGCACCAGCAGTTCTGGGCAGTCCTTGGTTCACCTGGTAACATTACTGCTCCTAAGCTGCACTGGCTGCTAGTAAGCTTTTGGGTGCTAATTCCTTTGGGTGTGATTTCCTTTTCCTAGATGAAGAACCTGGCATCGTTTTGTTTAGCAAAAGCTTTTCTGCCATTTTCAGCTCCTTTCTCTAACTTCTGCCTCCAGAACACGTAAACAGGAGGAGCAAATAGGAGCTGCTTGGGGAATTCCAAAGGAGGAAGAGTGTCCAGAAGTCTGAAGGTGAACGGATGCATATCTGTGAAAGGGGAAAGTTCATCTCCAAATAACCGCTGATGGCAAGGACCAGCATACCTGCTTCCGGCTGATCAAGCAGAGACCCCCCAGGAGAATCAGGCAGGTGGGTTCTAGGGAGGGGGCGAACTCATGGAATGAAGAGACGAGGAGACCAAGTAGCCCTTGGTCAAGAATCTCTGGTGGAGGAATTTAAAGGGCAATCTCTAGCCCAGGGGGAGGCAACCTTGGCTCTTTTATGACTAGTGGACTTCAACTCCCAGAATTCCTGAGCCAGGAGTCATAAAAGAGCCAAGGTTGCCTCCCCCTGCTCTAGCCTGTTTCTTCTCAGCCAACAATAATATATCCTCGCCCAGCCCAGGTGCTGAGAACCAGAAGTAATATTAGCCTTTTTAAGTGAGTGATTACTTAAAGAGTCTTGAATGATACATAGGACCTCCTGCTTGAACAGGGGGTTGGATTAGAAGCCTCCAAGGTCCCTTCCAGCTCTACTCCATTGATTGGAAGGGTAGACGAACAGAACATGCAGTTGCACCCTGTGTGTATGTTTCTGCCTGAAAACAACCCGGCACACATTTGTCAGAATTGCACATTTGTAGCTTTTCCAGATGTACCTATCAAAGGTCCAGCAGGGACTTCTCCATGAGCCGCCCACAGAGCATCCACACAATGTTGGCCCTCCTCCAGAAGCCAACGGGATGTGGGGAGGGAGGCAGGGGGCATTCCTGCACTAACTGCCTTGTGTGAGACAATGTGAGCCACCCTATGGTTTCTGGGAAACAGAGTCATGTAGAAGAACCCCCAGGACTTCTCCTATGCTGGAATTCAGGGATCCCCCCCCCTCGCTGGTTCCCTGCAGGCACGGAGAAGCCCTGCCCTAAGGCGCCATCCCTTCTTCCATGAATGTGCCACCCCAAAGAAGGGGGAGGGCCGGCGCAGAGGCACAATAACTTGCTGATGCAGGAAGCTGGTCTCTACTAAGTCAACTCAGACCCACCTTTGTTCTGTGGGTCTATGAAATCCTGAACTTTTGCTCATGCCAGTCAAGAACAGGAGATCCCAGAAAAACTGCCCAATTATTGGAATGTAATAAATAAATAAAAAATAGACTTCACTCTTCCACAAACATCACATGACCCACCAGGCTTCCGTGGACATCTCAATCATTTTTCAGGTCACCTCATTTCATTCGGGTGGAAACACCGCAAGATGCTTTGCTGCCCTTGCCACACTGTGCCCCCCCCCCATGAGAGTTTGCTCCCCGCTCCTGACAGCTGGCCTGTCCCTGCCAGGCATCAGCCCCCATTTAACTCAGCAATTTCAGCGCAGGAAGACCCAGGACTGGCCAGGAAGCCTTGAGCAGCCCAGACGGGAAACGGGGGCTGGTCAAGCAGCAGCCCCCAAAGAGCCCTCCGCTCTGAGCATTTCTCAGCCCTGCAATTAAGAACTAATCTAACCAAACCGAAATATTTGAGGCAACTGGGGTACTACGCTGCCTCTTAACATGCCCAGGTCTTCATTCTTATTCTCAGTAATAATAGTATTTTTTTATAGCCTGAACTGGAAGGCTCCACCTGGTCCCAAACCCACGGAACTGATTGCAACTCTTTCTAGATCACACACACAAAATGCACACCCCGGGGAGTTCTCAATGCGTATCCACAGGGTTGTTGAGGGGAAAAGGCAGAACTCCTGCCTGCCATAATCCAAGGGAGGTGAGATGTAATTAAAGGCAGATGAAATCTGAACAATAAAATAATCCACAGGCCTATTAATTAATTTCACCTGCTTATGAATCTATCTCATGAAGCGTGAGGAAGGAATAACTCAAGGAATAGCTGCTGCCGAGGTTCCTTTTGCTTAATCACGCTTCCATCAATCCACTCTGAATATAAAATCTTTTTCAAGCTCAACACCTTCTTCTCTGGCCAAATTCCACTTTAGCCAAAGGCTAGGGGCCTTTCCTTGCGAGTAGCTCCTGCTGTCCCTCCAGGGCCCAGCCAGGCCATTCAGCCACACCCAGCTGGGGATCCTCGCCCTCCACCACCTGCCAAGAACCCGCTTTCACAGCTGCCCCCCCCAGCACCCCCTTGGCTGCTCTTCCCGGTGCACAGAATACATTGGGCAGGGCAAGCAAACACCCCGGCTATCTTTAGGCGATTTTAATCCGCAAAGTGGCAGCTGAAACTATGAAATATGATCTCAGCCAGGGGGAAAGCCAACCTTTGTGTGGCAGGCAGGGAGTCAATATGCCTTTCCTCGTCTTGAGGGAGCAAAAACTATTTATAATACCACACGACCCAGGAAGGAAAGAAGTAAAATTGGACGACGATTTGTCCGAGATGATAGGAGGGCTCCTTCTCGAGCAGGGGGTTGGACTAGAAGACCTCCCAGTTCCCTTCCAGCTCTCTTATTCCGTTATTCTAACAAGTAGCAGCACTGGAAAAAATGAGATGGGTGCTGTATTCGTTTTTCATGTTCTTTTTCCTTCCCAGCATTAATGTTTCTATAAGTTTGAAATGAGTTCTCCGTTCATGCAGCCAACAACCGGAAAAGCTTGCGCTGCTGGAAGGGCCGAACAGCTGTTTTCTTTGTTTTCCCCTGGCTGCCTGCCTCCCAGGGTGGGTTACTCAGAGGAAGGGGAACCACGCTGCTTCCTCTTCTGGTCCAGAGCTTCAGAGTGCTGCCCGGTTCCTCCTGGCAATTTCCCGCCCAGCAGACACCCCCTCCCCCGAGGCAGCCTCTTCAGAGAAGCCCCGATGCAGCCCGCAGACCACTGGGGACCCCGTGCCTGTCTCCCCCTGGCTAGGAAAGGCTAATCCCAGCCAGGAGCTTGGTTAGGGCTTGCCAGAGAGGTGGGGGGCAGGCGGGGCGGAGGGGCAGAAAGAGCCGAAGCAAAGCTTGAAACCAGAGAAGTGGACGCTTTTTCAGGCAGCAGCAGAAACGCTGGCCTCAGAGGCAGGTCTTCTATACTAGAGAAGGAGTCCTGACCCCCAGTCTGGAAAGAGCTGTTCCACTTGTGCTGGGCCCAAGTCAGGAAGCCAAAGATCAGGCTGGTGCCCTTGGCAGCCTCCTGGGCTGGGCCCTGGCATTGGTGAGAGCCACTTGCACAGATCTGGAGCGCCTGAGAAGACTTTTTGAGCCTCTCTCTGGGTGGTTCTCTTGTCTTCCTTCCTTCCTTCCTTTTGCCCGTGTGCCTTTGAGTCAGTGACCGCCTGAACCAGTCCTTGCAGTTTCTTGGCAAGTTTTTGGCTTTCCATTGCCTGCTTCCCAGGGCTGGGAGATGGTGGCTGGTCCAGGTTCACCAGCTGGCTTTGTGCCTCGAGACCAGTGGTGGGATTCAGCCGGTTCGCACCACTTCGGCAGAACCGGTAGCTAATTTTTTGTGGCCCAGGCCCAGCACGGACTTCCGGAAGCGGCATCCACACAGAGGACCGGATGTTCACCTATTTGAATCCCACCACTGCTCAATACCAGAACTTAGTCTCCCAGTTTCTAGCCTGTTGCCTAACCACAACGTCAATCTAGCTCTGGTTAAAAGCTCCTTCTGAGTGCCTGTATCTTTTTTCTTCTGCTCAATCACGTCCGATTCTCAGAAACTGCCTGGTCTTCGCTGGAGACGTTTTTCAGAAGTGATTTGTCATTGATTGCTTCACAGGGTGGAGAGAGAGTGACTGGCCCAAGGTCACCGGCTTGGCTTTATGATTTACTGGGTCCCAGTTTCTAGCCTGGTGTCTTCATCACAACCCCCCCCCCCCACGTTCTCCCCACTCCCCTTGCTGAGCCAATTTCCTTCAGAAAATCATTTATTTTTATGGCTTCTTTTATGATGGCATTTCCATGGCTCCAGTGGGCTCCTGAGCAAAGTATCTTTCCAAGTGGTGCTCCTATCAGTTTATGAAAGGCTGTTGGCAGGAGCAGAGCAGAAATGAGCTCCGGGCATTATCAGTTTGGTGAAAGTGATTAGATGAGATTGTGAAAGGAACACATTGTGACGATAAGGAGGGGTTGGGAGGTTGGTTAATGAAGGAACAAAGGGTAGAGGGGAACAAAGTGTAGAGGGAGGCACGTGCTGTCTCTGCTTCTCCCCCCACCCCACTTCTGTGGGGCAATGGGCAAAAAGAAACGCTGACTTCTCCTTTCCAAAAACTACCCTGTCCTCTTGTGGGCAGCACCCACCGTGCCTGTGCAGGGCCTCCGCCTGCCCCCTTCCTTGCGCCAGGCCTTGCCCTGCGAGTCTCGGGGGCTGCTGTGTTGGCAACCCCCCTGCCTGGCAATGCCTGGCCAGGGAGGCTCCAACCGGGCCACCCGGATCCACGCAGGGTTTCAAAGCTTACACGGAGGGCAAAACTTCCAGCTTCCTATTCATTCCTTTCCTGATCAGAGGGGGCGCCCAGCAGCCTCGGGGCCCGGAGTGGTCTGGGGGGGGCACAGCGCCCAGCGCTCCCCAAAGCCCTGAAGGCTCGGCAGAGAGAGAGACACACACAGAGAGACGTGTAGCGGGGAAGGAGGCGGCAAGTTGGCGCAGCGGCCCTTGAGGAAGAGTTGGGAGGATCTGAATGAGGCAACACTATTTCCTGCAAGCCGCCTTGAGTCGCCGTGAGCGAGGAGGCGGCAATATAAAATTTCCAAATAAATTAAACAGAGAGAGAAAGAAAGAAAGAAAGAAAGAAAGAAAGAAAGAAAGAAAGAAAGAAAGAAAGAAAGAAAGAAAGAAAGAAAGAAAGAAAGAAAGAAAGAAAGAAAGAAAGAAAGAGAGCGGGAGGGGATCCGCGGGCTGAGTCAGACGCTCCCCGGGAAAAGCCACCCGGGACGTCCATCGCGGCGTCTTGCCCTCCTCCTCCTCAGCCCCGCCCGCCAGGTGGGGGAGGCGGCCCCGCCCACCGCGGCCCGTGGGGGAGGGCAGCCCCCGGCCCTGGGCCGCGCCCACCGGAGGGGCGAAGCGAGGCGGCGGCGGTGGGTCATCGCGGCTGTCCGGGCCGTCCGCCGGGCCGGAATCCGGGAGGCGCCGCTTGCCCGACGGGGACGGGCGACCCCTTCCGCGCCCTCGCGGCCCCTCCGTCCCTGCCTCGGCCGGCCGCGCGCGCCGACTCACCTGCTTGCCCCATGGGCGGCCTGCGCGCCGACGCGGGCCCGGAGCCGCTCGCCCTCGGGACGGGGCCCGGGCGTCCCTCGGGCTGCCGGCGGGGGGCTCGGAATGAGGGGCCGAGGCCCGAGCCGTGCCTGGCTGCTGCGTCACCTCGCGGGGCGGGCTGGCCTCTGGCGGGGACTTCGGCCCGGCCGGACGCCGCAGAGCCAGACTGGGCCCGCCTCCCCGTCAGCGGCCAGGCCGCCACATCTGGAAAGCATCTGCGGGCGCCCCGCCGCCCTGGGCAGGAAGACCGGCCGGCTGCTTGCCAGGGGCGCGGGAGAAAAGGGCCCCCGGGCTTCTCCCCCGACGGGCCGCGCGGAAAAGGCCTCGGTCCCGGCCTAGATAGTCGCAAAGAGCGACTGGGGCTGGATAGGGCTGGATCCGAGTTACTCTGCCCATCCGGCCCTTCATCCATTGTTCGAGATCCCCACACCAGCCCCTTTAGCCGACGGGTGGGTGGGCTCCGTCGCCATCAGCAGTTTGCCACCTTCTCCGAGACGCCTCAAAATGGGGCTCAGGAGGAGCCCCCCCGATCAAAGACACGAACACGGGGAGCAGCCTCCCCCTGAAGTGCCAGCAAAGGTCACCAAGCAGGACCTGAACCCGGATCCAAAGTGATCTAGAGAGCCTCCTTTCCCTGGGAGTCTTGTGCAAAGGCAAACCCTGCGTCTGAACTGGACCCCGTGGCCCTCCGTGTGGGAACGCAGCCCTTGGAAGCAGCAAGAGGCTCCCCCCCCCCGTGGGGTGGCAGAGCGGTGCCTGTTTTAAAAGCAGGCCGGGTGGGAGCACCACGCCAGGCTTCCTCTTCCCCCAGATGTTCACACTTCATCTGTTTGCTTACAGAATTTACGTTCTCCCTTTGGGTGGTTTCTTAAGTTTTGGCAGCTCCCACGGATCGCAGTTTTTGGCGCCAAGGGCAGAGGAGGTGCCGGTGATTTAGAGGTTCCCCACCTAGGCTGAGCAGAGCTTCTGAGCCGCAGGTGAGGGGCCCGCCCAGGCCCGGACTTCAGGGCACAAGGAGAGCAGCATCTGGGACCAAGGCTGCCAGAAGTGGGACCTGGCCCCTGCCTGCCGAGGAAGAGATTCCAGAGGTTCAAGGGCCCAAGCCTGAAAGATCCTCCCAGCCAAGATGACGGTCCACCTAACCCCCCCCCCCATCGAAGGCCACTTGAGCGCAAGAAGCAAGAGCCTGGAATCCAAACACGTTGCCAGAGTTGCACCCAGAAGGCAGCCCTCCCTCCCTCCCACACACACACACACACACACAAACACCCCAACAGGCTGTTCTGCTCATGGGAGTTCTGGGGACCTTGTCTTGAGAAGTGGCTGCGCACACTGGAGAGAGGCTGCCCTGCCTCTAAGTGCCTTCAGGTGGAACAGGCAGCCAGCTAAGGCTGGCAAAGGCTATTTGTTGCCCGTTTCCTCCCCCTCTGAGTTGGCACTGCCATTTGCCTGCCTGGCACTGGCTGGCCCCTGGGAGCAGATGGGCAAAGGCCACCCTGCTGTGTCCTCAAGGTGAGGGGCTGATGGGAAGAGTGAGTTGCCCAGCAACGCGGATTATCGCTGCGCTGCCGGATTGTTTTATAGGCTCTCCAGAGGGGGCTCGGCACTCTTCCCTCGGAGTAAACGGACTGCGAGCAGCTACCTCCCAATTCTCCTTGCGGAAGGTGGCACCTTCATTCTGCAAAACCGGCTGCTAGAGCCAGCTGTGCTCCTCTGCCTTCGCCCGCTAACAGTTGGCTCATTCAGAGAACACATCCTAAGCGCAGAGCAAGCATTCCCCCCCCCCCGCCCTTTGGTGACGTGTCAGGAGCTCAGCACTGCGGCAGTTTGCAAAGGTCTCACCCAGCAGCTGCTAGGCTGACTGCACGTCCCTCTGGAGCCCCCCCCCTCCATCCTGCTCCCCCCAATAGTACATTTTCAGAACAAGAGGTCTGACAACTATGTTCCCACCTGAGCCTTCAGGGTCACTGGAAAATGCCTCCACAGACCTCAGTCAGAGGGCCAGGTGGACTTGCTTGATGGAGGAGACTGTCCCATCTGCCTTCCCTCCGTCCTTCGGTCCCAAATGCTCCTGGCGAGGAGTGCTTTGCAGGTGCAGCCCTAGGCTGGCTCAACTGGTTTGGGCACTGTGTTGTAGCTTTAGGAAAAGAATAAGGAAACATGAAGTGGCCTATTGCTAAATCTCCTCCCCACCCCTCCCTCCTTCCTTCCTGTCACCCTCTCGAAATGCACCTCCTGGGATACTCCAGGATTCCGCCATCATGGGAATTGGCCTTCTCTGTCTTCTGGATGGCAGTGATAGCGGCTGGGGGCCATTGGGTCTTCTGGAGCACGTCTCCTTCTGGGCTCCTTCTCCAGCATAAGGCCTTCCAGCCAGGCAAGGAGGGATCAAACGGCCTGCCTGTGAATGTCCTCAGCAGAGGAACTGGGGATGACATTGAAGAAATACCTCCTAAAGAACCATGAGGCATCTGGACCACAATTTTATTGTATATCACTTCTTTTTTTTTCCACAACAGAGCAAAATTTCAGAACACAAGTTTATGACTTTCAAATCAGTTAAAATGCCCCAGGATAAGGCAAACTACTATGCCTGTGTCCATGGGGTTTCCTCGGCTGTTCCTTGATTAGGCTCTCTGCTTATCTAGATGTTGAGTGCTGAAGAGGATATTGTCAACTCTACAACTAACCTGGCTTCAGCTATCTTTGTCGTTCTAAGTTGCCACAAGAAGGGGAGGGGGACGAGGTATTTCTGCTAGTCTAAATATGAATAGATCCCGTGGGAACCAAGGTCATTCCCACACTGTAGTGGAGAAGCCTGCCAAGTGGTTCTATTGGAGAATGTGATTTATACCTAAATAGGAAGTTGGGGACTATTACACTAAATTACTCTAAATCTTTGGAGTGGATTTTAGATTTGGTTTCACCTTTGACTGTGCCGACATTATGTATCCAATAACTATGTTCTTTGAGGAAATCCTGTGCCTCGCAGTTCTGATTTATTTGGTTTCATTAGTTGGAACCTTGACAGATATATTCTGATCTTTTTGCTTCTTTCTGAGCTTTTTTAAATGTCTCTTTTAAATGGTTTCTAAATGTAGTTTATCTCTGTTTTATGCACATTTATGTACCATTTTACACACTTTGTGTAAAATATAAAACAGCATTTATATCTCTAAATGCACTCTATTTTACAGACTTTTATTATACACCATTCACAAGAGACAAAGAAGAGCTAAGAGTTCCTTAGCGGAACTTGGTTTAGCTATAAATAATTCTGGGGAAACACATCTTTCCTTGGAATGCAGCCAATAGTCAATATGAAAATCGGGTTTTTAGAGGCTGCTATGCTGGGCCTCCTTTGGGAGTTGGCTTAAACATCTTGGTTCTGCCTTTTTGGGAGGACCATATATGGTACAAAAATGTGAAACCACAACCAAAGGAGGAGTCTTTAAGTTTCTATTATAGACCTAACTTCTTATTAGCCATGAGGAACACAAACCCCTAAATTTGCGTTCCAAGCACACTAGCTCTAATTCTTTCTGTGGACATAATTAATTTGAAAAGTAGAATGTATCTACTGATAAATCTAGAATATCCTGCAAGAAATTTCTTTTAAATTTTACTAACTCTTATTCTGTATTTCTGGACTCATGAGTAAGCCTGGAAATTGAAATTTACATTGCAGTTCTCCATATCTTTCTGTCCTCACATTCCATCTTTCCCTCATGTCCACAGGCTGCTTTTTGTTCTTTGAACTTCCCACCTCTTTCATTCTGAGGATCTCCTCAGCTTGTTGAAAGCTATTTTGGAATATGGAACATAGAATAATGAGGTTGGAAGGGACCCTGGAGGTCTTCTAGTCTACCCCTGACCTTGGCAGGAGACCCATTTATTTCAGATAAATAGCTGTCCAATCTCTTCTTAAAAACCTTTGGTGATGGAGAACCCACAATTTCTGAAGGCAAACTGTTCCACTAGTTAATTGTTCTCACTGTCAGGAAAGTTCTCCTTGGTTCTAGATTGGATCTCTTTTTAATTATCTTCCACCTGTTACTTCCTGTCCTGCCTTCAGGTGCTTTGGAGAATAGGTTGACCCTCTCTTCTTTGTCACAGCCCCTCAAATACTGAAAGACTGCTATCGTACCAACACTAGTCCTTCTATTCTTTAGACTAGTTCCCTCAACCATTCATTATATGGTTTAATGTCCAGACCTTTGATCATCATTGTTACTCTTTTTGACACTCTTTCTAGGGTCTCAACATCTTTTTTGTGTTGCGGTGACAAGAATTGGATGAATATTCCAAGTGTGGCCTCACCAGTGCAGTATAAAGCGGTGCTATCACTTGATGTAATGCAACTAGGACTGCATTAGTTTTATAGGCAGTTGCTATACACTGCTGGCTCATATTTAAGTGACTGTCCACTAGGACACCTAGATCCTCTAACAGTTGCTACTGTTGTGCATGGTACCACCTATTCTGTATCTGGGCATTTGGTTTTTCTTGCTTAATAGTGTAAAATCTTACATTTCTTACCATTGAATTGCATTTTGTTGGATAGGGCCTGTTATTCAAGTCTGTCAAGATCCTTCTGGATCTTAAGTGTATCTTCCAAAGTGTTGATTATTCCCCTCCCCATCCCTAGCCTGATGTTGTCTGCAAATTTGATGAGTTATCTTTCTATCCCCTCATCTAGATCATTTGTGATGAGGGGATAGAAGAGGAACTCATTACACTTGCAGACCACACAGTGCTGGGGAGGATAGCTAACACTTTAGATCAGGGGTCTGCAACCTTGTTAACTTTAAGACTTGTGGACTTCAGTTCTTCTGCTGGCTGAGGAATTCTGGGAGCTGAAGTTCACAAGTCTTAAAGTTGTCAAGGTTGCAGACCCCTGCTTTAGATGATAGATTCGATTCAGAAGGATTTTTTCTCCTCTCAATACAGATTCCATTTGCAAGAAACCAGCCATGACCTTTTCTATAGCTTTTTCATATTTTAAAATTTCTCCACCCATTTTCCATTCTCTGACATTCTACCAAGCTACACATATTAATTTATTGGCACTAGGTTTTATTTCTGTTAAAAAAAATTAAATGTATTTTGAAATCATTCACTCTTATTTTGCTTGTCAAACACAAGTACCTGGATTTTTTGGTTCATTATAGATGTTTTCACATTTATATTTCCCACTGAATCAGGCTGAAAGATCCTTTTTTGGATAGGTTATTAAGGAAGATGAAAGAAGGGATGGGCCCACTGCAAAGAGAAGAGGGCAGAAAGGCAACAGTTGATGAGAAGTTGCAATATCTCAGCTAATTGTGATGATACCAAAAAGGATGACTCACATGATCAAGACATCTTATGCAAGTATGTGTAAGTCATAGCATTTGCGTGATTGTGTCCTCACATATATGTTGATGTTTCCCCCTTTCCCCATCCTTCAGATTCCCATGTAGAACCTTCCAAAAAGGAACTGCATTCAGGTGGACCTTGGCACCGAAGGAACTCTTTGTGCAACCATGCTGGTTTCTAGAGTGTCTTGTTTTTCTTGCTCTGTGACATTGTTCTTGTTTGAGACTTTAGTATTTCATTTATCAGGGTTTCCTAAGCATCTTGAACTATTTCTCCTTCTGGATTTCCATCCTTGGAATCCTTCCTAATCTCTCTCTTAGTTTGTTGAAGTCAGTTTGTGTTCTGTTTCTGTCCCTGCATTATGGGGAATTCTAGTATGATATAATTACTCTCTCCCAAAGTTCCTATCACTTCTACCCTCTCCATCATTTCATCCCTATTAGTAAGAATTAAGTCCAGTATTGTTGACCCTCTAGTTCCCTCCTCTACCTTTTGTCTAACAAAGTTGTCAGCTAGGCGTCAGGAACCTGTTCCATCTTCCACTCCCTGCAGAGTTTATTTACCAGTTGATGACAGGGTAGTTCAAATCTCCCATTACTACAGGGATGTGTTTCCTGCACAGTACAATCTTGACAGTATCATTTGTTGATGCACCTAGAATTCCATGTCATTTTTTGTTTGCAGCTGCATCACACTCTTGGCTCATGTTCAGCTTGTGATACACCAAAAACATCGAGATTTTTTTCACATTATTCCTGTGTGCTGTGGTCCTCCCATCCTATCTCTGTACCTTTGATATTTTCCCCCAAATATGGATCTTTGCATTTGTTTTTGAAGGAACTCGGCAAGGTTCCTTTAAGGTTGTTCCAAACATTTTGGAGAACTAACCACAGATCTTCTGTGGATGTAGACTGCCTCAAATCCTTCTGTCTTCTCATGTAACCCCAAACAGACTCAATGATGTTGAGATCAGGGTTCTGTGGGGGCCAAACCCATCACTTTCAGGAGTTCTTGTTCTTCTTTACGCTGAAGATGGTTCTTAATGACGTCGACTGCATGTTTGGGGCCATTGTCCTACTGTAGAATGAATTTGGGGCCAATCACATGCTCCCTGATGGTATAAGCCCTCAAAATGTCACTCGTATTAAAAAAAGAAAGATTGATACAGAATGTAGAGTTTTAACAAGACATGGACTTCTAAGTATTTATTTACCAAAATAAAAGGTAAAGCCGTGTGATTAGTTTGTGGAGTATAGATCGCTGCATTTAAGAATTACAATTTGAATCACCACTAGGTGACTAAACATGCAGAGAAATACAAGAATTTGACTGATTCAAAGCTGGCATTGGCATCTGATGCTTTGCTAGCTAAGCTGCAAACCCAACAAGGACTTTTTTTTATCAAACTTCACACATCCAGGGACGAAGCAGAGAAGACCAGTTATGTGATATCCCACAAAATTGCAAAAAACAGTAAGCCACTTTCTGATGGGAAGTGTAACAACATCCTTCTTCTCTCTTTCATTCGCAAGCACACCTTTTGGCCAGCACAGCATAGAAACAACAAAAACCGACTTTGGCCTCAAGCATCTTTATGCCAGCCTGGATCTCTAGAGTCCCCTGCAGGTGAGAATGTCATCGTTGTTCTTGTTCTCTGGGCGCAGGACGGTAGTTCACCACTGCTGTCTTCGTGCACATTTCTTCAGCTTCCCAGTCTGGCTTCCAAGCTTCAGGGTTTATGGTGCTTTTCACCGGGTACTAACCAGGTTGCTGGGTTTTTGCAATCAGCCACGATTTCAAGGCAGGCAGATGCTGCCACCTGCTGGCAGCTAGTTTCTTGGCACACCAGCAATTCAAAAGAAGGCCCTGTGCAGGCTGATCCAGCAGAGGGAGGGGGATGACACAACTGCAGAGACCAACAAGCCAGCCCATCGGGAAGGGCTGCTTGGAGGGAGCTTGCCTGACAGAAGAGAATATTTGTAGCTCAAGGTTAAACTGTCCTTGGTGCTCTCTGAGCTTGGTGGTTTCCTTGCAGAAGTTCCACTACCCAACTAATGCATTGATGATGTTACCTAGTTGGGTCATGCAATATCTGTAATATCTGCAAGAAAACCACTAAGCTCAGAGAGCACCAAGGACCCCACAAGCTTGCTTGAACTCAAAACACACCCTAAAGTCTTGTTCCATCCAAGCCTGGGATTTGTACTGCCTTCTAAAAGTGGCATCTCCCCTTCAGAGAGCTAAAAAGCACCCCAGCATCAGGGCAATATCAACACTGGCAGCTCCAAGCAAAGACCAAGTTTTGTGCCACTTTTGTACCATTTTGCTTAACTAAGCCTATCTCCCGCACCACTTCCTGGACATACATGATTATTATTTTTCATTATTGTTATTCTTGCTATTGTTATTATTTTTCTCTGTTATTGTTCTCTACTTTTTAAAGTGTAAACTGCCCAGAGCCTTTTGGAGTTGGATGGCCTCTAAATTTAGAGATAGAGAGCTAGAGAGGTATAGAGAGTTCTTCTCTGTCCACCTGGATAAGCACAAAGGAGTAACTGTTGGTGCACTTGATAAGCTGGGAAACTGCTCCGTCACATCCCTTATCTTACTCTCCGTCACATCCCTTATCTTACCCTCTTTTATGACCAGCAGCTGCAGTGCACACACTGATTCTGGCCCTTATATGAGTTAGTCATGAAGCTCTTACAACTCTGCTTTTTGTCCTTTTGCAGGAAATTGTTGAATCTGCTCTGCTTCTGCTCTTTGGACTCCCCTCCACTTCTCCTATTCAGTGTCATCTTTGGCTCCTGCCCTGAATCATAAAGTCCTTGTTTCTTCGCCAAGCTCCCAGGAACGGTGTCCCAGTGCCTGGACGCTGTGCAGGTTTGGATGAGGAGGAATTTTCCCTAGACTGCCAGGTGTGGGGAGATTCCATCTTCAACCTTGGATGGGATGGCACTTCCCCATTTCCTGTAATCCCCCCATTCTGGACACACAGCTCCTGCTTGACGAGTAGGTGGCAGCTGTGGCTAGGAAGGCCTTTGCCCAGCCTTATCTGAAGCGCCAGTTGCCCCCTTTCCTAGACCGGGGGTCCTCTTCACAGCTTGATACTGCCTCTACTTGAAGCTGTTCTTGAAGACCACCCAGAAGCTTCAGCTGGTCCAGAATGTGGTGACACAGGCTGTGATGGGCCTGCCTCAGTAAGCCTCTGCTTTGTGAACTGCAGTGGTTGCCACTTTGCTTCCGGGTGCTGGTCACTGCCCATAACTCAGACACAAGGCCTGGTTATTCGAGGAACCACCTGTCTTCTGTAGGATCTGCCTGGCCAGTTCAATCTGGCAGGGTTGGTGCACTCCGGGTTCCACTGATAAAATAGTGCCATCTATCTGAACCCCAAAGCACACCTTCTCTGTAGTAGCACCTGCCCTCTGGATTGAAGCTGCCCCCCAATAGTGTTTTGAAGCTGCTACCCTAATTGTGTTTTGAAGGACCCCAAAGACATGGATTTTTACTCAGACCTTTGAGTTGGGTGGCATATAAATTGAATGAATTATTATGTACAGAACAATTTAAAATCACAGCTGCTAGTTCTTCAGCTGTTGGCCTTCAAAAGCATCTCCGAGGAAAATGGACGGTTAAAAAAGTGATAAATAAATAAATGTACTGTCCAAGATTTTTTTAGTATAGCACCCAGTGTGCTGATAACCCCTGGGACCACCACAACTGGTTTATGCCATAATTTTTCAATTTCAGTTTTCAGATCTTGATACTTTGTGATCTTCTGGAATTCTTTGTCTTCTCCTATCTATTGGTCTCACCACATCAATTATCCACACTTTCTTCTTTTCAAGCACAGTTAAATCTGGTGCATTATGAGCCAAAATTTTATCAGTTTGTATTTGGAAATCCTGCACTATTTTAACCTGCTCATTTTTTATTACTTTTTCAACTGTATGTTGTAAGTAATTTTTCATTATTGATATATAACAATTTTGACAGCTGTTCCAGCGAATCATTTTGGCAACTGAGTTATGTCATTGCTTATAATCAGTTTGCGTGATCTTCTTGCATGAGCTGAGTATATGACCTGCTGTGTTTCCTGCTTATTTGCGCAGTTTGCACTTTGAATCATCTGATGATTTTCCAATTCTGCTCTTGATTGCATTAATTCAAACAGCTTGTTTTTGAGCAACCAAAATCAAGCCTTTGGTTTCCTTTTTTTAATGTTCCAGTTGCCAGGTTTTACTTTTATGCACTTTCCCCTGGGTCTTTTGTAGAAATTGATTATGTAATATTTTTCCTTTCCAGCATTCTGTTTGTGTCTTTATTACATCATTTCAATATTCAGGCCGGGCGGGAACAGACACTGGCTGGCAAGAGGCGGAGTGAGCCCCCTTCGCTGGGGGCCACCACCCTTCCCAGCCCCTCTTCGGCTGGCGGGGCGCTGCGGGGGAGGCGGGTCGTGTGTGCGTGGGGCAAGTCGTGCGGGCGTGAGGGAGTTGCCTCTTGAGTCTTCTCAGGCCCAGGGGAGGGAGGGACGGTTCGCTCAGATATTTAGCAGCCCCCTACTCCAATTTACGTATGGGTTCCACTGTCATGGTTCCGCCTTAAATTACTTAAATTGTCCAAAATATGTCAATGAGGGAATGACAGACGTGGAACAATTTTTTTTCTGACAAGACAAAGTACCAAAAATGGAAATACAAACAGAAGCCAAGATAATATTTTGGAAAAACGTTTATTGGATATAGAAAAGACACTAGCTGAAGTGTTAAAAATTAAAGGTGAAATACAAATGGCAAACCAAAGGAATGATCTGAATCTACAAAAGAGTCTTGTTAAACCCTTGAAGAAATGTGTGTAGTTGGAAAAAGAATCTAAATCAAATTTTACATCAGTATTTGAATGAACTAAAGATTAAAACTGTTAGAAATAAAAGAGCACAGAGTTGGCTTATTAAATTAAAGATTTAATTAATCTTTTAAAGATTAAAACAAGACATTTGCATAGTTCCGGCACCTTTTACTGATACCAGGATTGAAAAGTGATGTTTTATGGATTTGCTTATTATTAAGAGAAGGGATGTGGGATGAGGGCGTATCTATTTGTAATCTTAGAGGGCATGCAGAGTTACTAAATTTGTCTATGCGTGTGATGAAGATTGGGAGTTATTTCTTTACACATTTCTTTTCTCTTTCCTGACTATATTCCTAATTTTTTTTTTGCACTTTTTTCTTTGTATATAAAGAATTAACTTTTACTATTCTAATCAAAATCCGTAATAAAATTATATACAAATAAATAAATAAATAAAACTGCCCAAGATGGTCAGCTGTGGCAGCCACGCCAGGCTGGGCCCGCACAGGCCGCCAGGGTGCCCAGCTTGCCTCTGCCTCCAGAAGCTTGTCGGCTGAGCTACCAGCAAGCAGTCGCTCTGGAGCAGCCCACATTGTGCTCCTGGCCAGGCACGAATGCAAGCAGGAAATGCCAAGCAGGAAATGCCGGCAGGGGCTCCCTCCCTCCCTCCCTCCCTCCCTCCCTCGGAAGCAGCTTCAGCGGAAGAGGACAGGCGTGTCGGGGAAGAGGCCATTAGCAAAGGAGGGGGGTGATTTACGGGGCAACAGAGGGCTCTTCGGTCAGCATTTTGACAGCTCCTAAGATGTTTATGTCCTAGAAGGAAATAAGGAGAATTAAGGAGGATGTGATGCACTTAGGAAATACCTTAAAAAGGGCGTTGGAAGAAGGAAGCAAAGACTGTAGGAATTCGGGCTATTAGCTTGGACAGCAGCATCGGAGGCCTATAAATTGCCAAGCCACATCAAGTGGGCCTTTCTCCCACACCACCCAGGCACTGGCTGAAATTGAACAAGGGACTTGAGATCAATCACAGGAAACATTATTTTACAGAGTACCACAGTTCTGGTAGCAGCAGCCAACGTGGGTGACTCTGAAAGGGAACATGCCAGTTTCACAGTGTGTGGCCCATCTGTGGCCACAGAGCTGTTGCCCCTCCTGAAGCAGAAGCTGTGGGGTGAGGATGAGCAAGGTGGCTCCTGCCTGCCATCGGGAGCCTCCTGGTGCCCAGAGAAGGCTGGACTGGATGGCCTCAGGGCTCCTGCACGCCTGAGTGCAAAGCGGAAGCCTTCTGAAAGGCAGGTGCTGGTGCTCCTGGACTGCTCTCAGGGGTCCCTAAGGGCATCTGCCTTGCTCTCACTGCTGATGCACCCAGTGACAGCCTAAGGTGGATGTGACCGTGACTGCTTGGCACTGGCTGAGCCAATATTCCGTAAACAAGGGAACGCTCATCCGATAATGCTGGCTATTGGGGGCTCTGCATGCCTCATCGAAGTTGGGAGCCTGAAAACCTACAAAAGGTTCAGGGAGGCGTCCTGGGCTTGTGAGGCTGCAGCTGTGGCTTTTTCCTCTGTGCCACATTCATGACAGCTCATTTTTCTCCTGCAAAAGGGTATTTCTAGGCCCGCAGACCTTCTGGACTATGATTGCCAGTTTCACAAATCAGCCAGTAAACCCGGAAGGCTGATCTGGGGGTTCTGATTTTCCCAGAGTGGGCATTTTGAAACATGGCTTGTGTGGAAAGAAGAGCTGCTCCTTCTGGCCGTCGCAAGGGTGCGCTGGACAATGAGGTTCCTTGAGAAGACCTGACTAGCGGCAGTGCACAGGGTGCGGAGGGTGGCAGATTCCAGGCGGAGGATGGGGTGTCCTGGTGGGTGAGGGGGTCCCTGGGGTCTGTTAATGAGGAACTGGAGTCCCTTCCTGCTTTAAATCTTTGGGGCTACATTTTTGTGTTTCAGAATGGGGATGAATCGGAACAGATGTGGGGAAGAGCTCTGAGAGATGAAAGCCATTTTTTGCAAGGGCAGACGATCTTTGCTACGCACATGGATTTAATGAACAAACCACAAGTCATGGGTCGGATTGTGCCATAAACCATGATGGCTGGGTGCATGTAGCATGCCCGCACACAGGCCACAAAAAGCACTAAGCAGGCATAGCATGATGTGTTGACCCAACGCCTGCAGGACAAGCAGGGGCAGCCTCACCTCTTCCTCCTGGTCCCTGTCAAATCACAGCACCCCACCCACTGGTGCAAATGGTTCCACACAGACACACACACCCCGTGCCCAGGAGAAAGAGGGGCTGCTTAGGTGGCACCTTTGGCCGTTTTAATCCCAGCTGCTTATTTCAGGGCTTCCACGAAGCGGGTTTCCATCCGCCCAGCCAGCGGCCTCCGAGGCTGCAGGAAGGAGGGCGGCGGGTCGGGCCCCTCCCGGGCGCCCGGCAGCAGCCTTGGCTCGCCCAAGTGGAGGCAGGCGGGCTGGGCCCGGGATAAGGAGTCTTCCGTGCCAGGCCGGCTCCGGTTCCCTCCTCACCTGCTTCACCGGGAGGCGGCCAGGCTCGGCTCCCTCGGAGCTGCATCTGGCCCGGGGAGAGCCAGGGGGGTCTCGGGGTCCCCCGCGGGGGCGAAAGGGGCGAGGGAAGCCGGGCGGCAGGAGAAAGAAAACTTGGCGCGGCCGGAGCGAGAGGAAGTGCGACAACAAAAGCGAGATAAAAGGGCGGCGGCGGCGGCTCTCCCTCCTCTCTGCGCCTTTCTCTTTCTCTCTCTCTCTCTCTCCCCGCGCCGGGTTAGGAGGGGCTGTTTTGCATCCCTTCACGTCAGCCCTGCCTCATTCCCTTCTTCCTTCCTTCCTGCGAGGGAGAGAGAGAGAGAGAAAAGGGAAAGGGAACTGAGAACGCGCCAGCAGCAGCAGCACCGCCGCCGCCGGAGCCCAGCGCTGCGGCAGCCGCCTCGGAGGCCAGGCGCCCGGGCCTCCCCTCGCCTCGCCCGCGCCGAGTGGGCTGCGTGTCCCGCGGCCGAGCCTCTGCGGGATTCCCAGGGTGAGTTCGCCGGGGCCCTCTCCGCCCCGGNAGGCGGCCCCTCCCGGTGGGCGCCGAGGCAGCGGCGGGTTACCTGTTGCGACTCGGAGCCGCGGCCCTTCCTGCCCGCCTCCCTTCCGGCTCGGCGCGCTGAACCTCCCCTTGAACAGCTGATCGTCCCGCCCGCGTCGTCGCTGCCCGCCGCCCGGGCCCGCCGCCCGCCCGGAGAGCCGCTCCGGAAGGCCGGGTGGCGCCGCGCTCCCTCGCAGCTCCCGGGCGTGGCGGGCCGCCCTCCCGCGGGCCCTGCGCGCCGCCGCGCTGTAGCCGGGCGGAGGGAGGAGGGCCGCCCTCGCCAGGACCCTCCGCCCGGCCCTGGAAGAGGCAGCGCCGCCGAGGCTGCCCGGAAGACGGGGAGAGCCGGAGCGCCTCGGGAGGCCGCGCCGTGACACCCCCCCCCTCCGCCCAGCTCCCGACGAGCTCCGGCCGGGGATCCGCTTGTGGACGGGCGGCCTCGATTGTCCGCGCGCTGCCGAGACGGCGGCGGTGGCGGCCAGCTCTGCCCTCCGCTCAAGCGGCGCTGCTCCGTCGCCGCCTCCCCCCGGACGGGACGGGCTGGGGTGGGGGCGAGGAGCGGCTCTCCGCCCAAGCCGCCCCCCCAGGGGAAACTGAGGCTCGCCGCCGCCGCCGCCGCCTCCCCCCTGGCTGCCCTTGGCGGAGATCGGAGGCCGAAGCGGGCGTAGAAGGAGCGCCTGCTTCCCTCGGGCTTCCTCGCGGGGCGGGAGAAGGGCGTGGGTGGCACGGAGGGTCGAGCTCTCGGCCGGCTCTTGGGAGTTCTGCGGGCCCTGCATTCAGGCGGGGAAGAGGGTGGCCGCCGCCGGGTGGGAGTCAGTGGGATGCGCCGGCGGAGGGGTGGCTTTGGGGAGGGCAAAGAGTGGGCCCATTGTGGGCGGCGGGGGAGAGCAGGCCCCTTGGTCAGCGCTTGGCGGAGGAGGAGGAGGAGGAGGAGGAGGAGGGCGATGGGGGCATCCCCCAAGCAGGGCCGGACCCCTGGTGGGGCATCCATGGCTAGAGATGGAAAACTTCCAGATGGCCTTAGGGTAAATAATGGTCATATAAGCTGCCCAGAAGTTCCTCAGGACGAAATGGACAGCAAACAAATTTAATAAAACAATTGCCACAGGTCTAATATTCCACTTGCTTCTCGGTATGAAACCCCTGGAAGACTTTTTATCTCTCCAAAGGTGGAATAATTGCTTAGAGCCCAGGTATCAGTTGGAGCATCTCCTGCTTTTTGCCTTGACCTCTGAGACCTTCAGTGGAGCGCTTGCACCCCTCGTAGGGATGCCGGGGGAGCAGATACCTGAGAGGACTTTGGGGGGAGGGGCGGCTGTTGCTGAGGAACTTGGGGTACATCAGTCTCCTTCAATGTTCTATTGAAAAGACACCTCTTAATCCACAGCTTTGGCTTGCTGTTCGCATCCTTGAGCACCCATGTGCTTATAACCATTATCTCTTGAGAGGTATTTTAATGACTTGGCCAACTGCTCCGTACCCCCATTGTTATAAAAGGGTATATAAACTCGGCTTAAAACATGAGAAGGAGCTGTTTGCTTGTGGTGGCCATTCCAGGCAAAATCAAGAAGGAAGAAATGGTGGCTGGATTCTCAAAAGGAAGAATGCCTCTGTTCACTTCCCATATTATTGTTCCTGTTTCAGTCTCCCTGGTGTTGCCTCTGAGTGTGTGTTTGTGTGTGTGTGTGAGAGAGAGAGGGAGGGAGGGAGAAGGAGAACACACATGGGCTGACCTGAAGGTTATTTCTGCACCTTCAACAGATGGACTGCTTGTTTCTTTTGCTTTTCTTAACTCTGTCCCCATCATTTCGAGAAGTCAGAGGAGCCTTCCCACTCATGCCTCCGTGGGGGATGATGGCCGGTGTTTCCCAGATTACTGGGAACTTTTTTAAAGTTCTTAAATTTGTATTTAAAACTTCTTTTGCTAGGGACTGAAGGAAACTTACATGATGCTGTCAAACTTGTTAATTCAAAGGTTTCTAATGGCTGGAAATTATTTAACAAGCAATTTTTGAAAGCGATTACAAAAGGAAATATATGAACTTAGTGTCCTTTCTGAGCATCTACTGTAGTTTGAGCAAGACGGCTCACCTCCCGGAGCTCCAGACTCACCAGAAATTACAGCCTGGCAGCCTCCTCGTGAGAAGCAACTGTGGGGAGCGCTTCGGGGCGATCTCAAGTCCTCTCCTTGCTTAGAGAGGAATTATGCAGAATATGGGGGTGTCCCATAACGAACATCAGGAGGAGGAGGAATTGCCTAGGTGTATAACCCAAGAATTCCAGGTCCCCATATATAGTGCAGCGTGTGCAGAACTGGTCTTAATGCAGGAACGGGAATGCAGTCTAGTGGGAAGACCTGGTGGGCAAACCTGTAACTGGAATGCAAGGACTGAAGGGGAGCATTTATTGGAAGGAATATCCCAAGCAAAGAGGAGGGGGAGGGGGAGGAGGAGGAGGAGCATCCTGTGTGAAGGATGATGCAGAGCACTGAGCACTGAGATGCAGAATGAGCCTTGAACCTCCGGCTGGCAATGATTTCCAACACAAGGAGATGGAAAGAACAAATCTATTATTTATATATACCATCAGGCCAGGCAGAAGATACAGATAACACCCTTCTGGGCCAGATTACAGAATGCTCAGGGGAGGAGAGTTATGGTCCTTACAAAAAACTTCAACTACTTAGACGTAGGCCAGAAAAACTACTCAGCCAAAACTGAGAGATCTCCAAATTCCTCGGTGATCTTGCCGAGTGCTTCGTTTTCCAGAAAGTTGGAGGTGAGACGAGATTAGCTGGTGACTTCTGATCCTAACCAGTGGGAAAAAGTCAGATGAACTGAAAGCAGTGGGAACTTTGGGGAGGAAACAAATATGTCATCTGGGGTGTTTTTACCCACAGAGAAACTGGAGCACACAGACACACTTTGGCCAAGTTGAGAGAGCTGCCCCCACCAGCCGGGCTCCTTATGCCAGAGACGGTGTAGGTGGGCCGGAAATGCTTCAGAAACTTGGCACGGGAAGTAAATCAACTAACCCGAGAGAAAAATACACAGAGCTTAGGAAATGCTTGTGAGTGCAGCTGTCAATGGAGCTAAGAGTTTAAGAGAGCTGGAAGGTGAATGTAATCATCACCACAGACGTAGACAGCAGTAACTGCAGAAAGAAAGGAACAATTAAATTGAGGCCGGCAAAGGAAACCACAGTATTGGTATTGGAACGAACTACCCCCAGAGATCCGGGTGATCCCGGATCTCCCCTCCTTCCGCCGCGCCCTAAAGACATGGCTTTTTCAACAAGCGGGATTGGCCTAGGGAATTTTAGCGGGGTTTTTAAGGGTAATTTTAAGGGTAATTTTAACGATTGGCCTTCTCAAATATTTTCTTTTAATTTGGTTTTAATATGGATATTTATTGTACTGTGGTTTTATAAGGCTGTTAGCCGCCCTGAGTCCGGTGAGGAGAAGGGCGGGATACAAATTAAATTATAAATAAATAAAATAAATAAATAAAAAAGGGAAGGGAAGGTCTGCTGGTGAGAGAAATACACTAATAGGATAATAACAGGTGACCGGAAGGGAAGACCTCCTTTTTTCTGTTTTCTCCTCCAAAGGGAAACTTGTTCAAATGGGCTGAAGGAGAACAAGGGACAAAGGGGAGGGGGGCAACCAAAAGAATAAAGAGATAGCTAGGATCATCTGGCTACTGCCAAGGAGGTCAAGGCTCCAGGACCAGCCACTTCCACCTGAGGGCCCAGAAGGAGCCTGCAGGCCTTTGGGGAATCATGGTGGGTGGGCACAGTGCCAGAGAATAGGAGAAAACGCCGAGTCCATCCTCAACAGGAATTTTATGAAAACTCCTGAGAAACTGAAGCATGTCTGAAGGCTCCATCCAAGATGGATAAGGAGGCTGGAAAGAAGCCTTACTTGAGGCACTTGGAGATGCTGGGTATCTCAGGTAGCTGAAGGATCCTCTTGTGGAAGGGAGGTAGACTTGTTCCTGAACATGGGTGAAGAGACAGTGTTGCTAACGGCATTACTGCCTCCTTTCAAAAGCAGAAGTGTCTGTAAAGGAGAAAGAAGATTCAAAGTGATCCGAGCAGAGGGGAGACCTGGCTTGGCGGCAGAACATGTCAGAAGAATCTGGGTGCCCTTGTCGACCATGAGGAAAAGATGAGAAACCTAAACTCCATATTCCCCCCAGTAATTCTCCCTGGTCAGACCCCTTTGGAAGTTCTCTGCAATTCTGGGCACTGCAGTTCAAAGGGGGTGGTGAAAACGGAGACAGGTTCAGAGGAGTCTCCCTGGGAGGGGAAAGGCCCGGGAGCCAAACTCTGGGAGGAAGAGGTCAAGGATCTGGCCAGGAAAGATTTGGGGTTGTTGCACAGAAGGGAGGTGGCAAATATTCTGATTGACCCAGAGGTAGGGGCTCAATTGGGCCTTCCCAGTGTCCGATGTCCAGCTGCTGATGTAAGCTTCGGAGGGATCCTTGGTGCTCTCTGAACTTGGTTGTTTCCTTGCAGACATTATCAAACTAGCTAGCACAGGGAGAGGCAACCTTGGCTCTTTTATGACTCATGGACTTCAACTCCCAGAATTCCTGAGCCAGCCATGCTGAGGGAAAAGGGAGAGGTTTCCAAGCTGAGCCATGCTGGCTCAGGAATTCTGGGAGTTGAAGTCCACGAGTCATAAAAGAGCCAAGGTTGCCTACCCCTGAGCTGCTAGCATCATCAGTGCTGATGTAAGCTTCCTTGGCAGGATTTATATTGTAAAACACGAGTATAAGTAACAGTTCCGTTATTGTTGCTTATTTTATTGTGGGAGATGTAGAATTATCAACAAGGAATATCCAGACATTTTTGAATTGCCATTTTAGTTAGACCTACAGGAGAGTTGGGGGATTTTTTTTTTAATTTGTTCCGTCGGGCTGGGAAGTCTAATATAAAACTATTTCACTTTTGTTTCTAGCTTCTGCTTTTCTACTGTGCAGCTGGAAACATTAGATTGTCTTCTGTTCTGTTGGATGAGTCCTTCTGAACAAAGCCTGTCTTTCAACTTGGCCAGGTTTCACCATCCTGCATTTGCATTTATTTACAGGGATTTTTATTTCCCAGACTAAGAACAGTAGAGGCCTTCAAAACAACCGGGTGACCTCTCCCTCTTCTTCATCCCCCTGGCCGCTGCCGCTGCCTGCCTCTCTCCTGGCTGTTTGTGTCCCTAACCCTCAGTGCACCCTCTCAGCCCTCCCCCCCCCCCAAATCTGGGCTGGGAGACCTTTCTTCTGCTTGGCAGAGCTCTCCAAAAGAGGCTTTCTGAAGAGCCTCTTCCAGGATTTCAGCTGATGCCCTGAGGACATCAGGAAGGAGGAAGAAAGATGCTGCATTTGCCCCTCCCCCATGCCACCCCCCCTCCCCAATTCCCTTCAGATTCAAATGAACCATTTTAACATTTTCTCTGGCAAGTACTGTAGAAGGGCTTTTAGTTTAGGCTTTAGCCATTTGCTCAGGACCAAAATCCAAGTGGCTGTCCAAAGGCTGGCTGGACCCACCTGAATGCATCTAGGGAAGGAAGCCCCCCCCCAAAAAAAAATCAGTTCTGCTATTTAGGGGCTCTTCCTAGGTTAGTTAAAGTCCACAAGTCACTTCACATGAACTTGATTCTTTCCCTCTGTTAATGCAGCCTAGGACTGCGTTGGCTTTTTTGGAAGCTACAGCATACAACTTAAGTGGTGGTCCAGTAGGACTCCTAAATCCCTCTTACATTTATTGCTATTGAGCCAGATGCCACCTATTCTCTACCTGTGCATTTGATTTTTCTTGCCTAAGTGTAAAACCTTGCTTTTCTCACCCCTGGATTGCATTTTGTTGGGCAGAACCCAGTGTTCAAGTCTTCTGTCATCCCTTAGTTCAGGGGTCTTCCAACTTGGCCCTTTTATGATTTGTGGACGTCAACTCCCAGAATTCCTCAGCCAGGCACGCTGGCTGAGGAATTCTGGGAGTTGAAGTCCACAAGTCATAAAAGGGCCAAGTTGGAAGACCCCTGCCTTAGTACCTCCCCATGTAACACATGTAGCCTTGGGGATTTAAACTCATTCAAAGGAAGCTGTTGTTGCCTGCCCAGATTTCAACCAGCTCAAGCTTTTTTCCTCCTCTTTGTCCTGTTGGGCTGCATATTTTCCTCTTGGAGTATACTGAAGCAAAGCAAGTGTTATATATCTCTCCCTTTGCTTTTTATCTCTCCGCATTTTCTGTGGTCACTGAGGAGCTGGTGCACTGATTTCCCCTTATTGTGAGCCTATCAGAAAAGCTGTGTCCGTTGTTCCCTTCCTACAGGTAGCACTTCTGGTCATTCAGGCGACCCCGATGCATTCAGCCCAGTTTGCAGAGGGTGCTGACCTGCCATTAAGCGTTCAAGGGGATTGTTCAGGGGGCTCTGGAGCTCCTCTCCTCAGGGGCGTCTGCTCTGCTCTCTGCCTGGGCACCGCAGGGTGGTCTTCCTGCAGGGCTTGGCAAGCAGAGGCACTGCCGGTCCTTGGAAATGAGGCAGATGACCCTCGGCAGAAGATGCGCAGAAGTAGTGATGAGGACCCCATTTCCCACCCAGCAACTGCCCTCCTGAGGACTACTGGACACAAAATTAAAATAAGATAGCTTATTACCCAGAGAGTTGAGAAAGGCACATCGTAGAACAACCAATTATTTCATTTTAAATGAAGTTATATATTGGTCTTATTTAGAATTTTGTTTGCTTTAAATAGATTGCTCTCATNCCCCCCCCCCCAGACAATCCTTTGCAGTGAAGAAGAAATGGGAGAGCCCCAACTAGCCAGCTGGCTGATCCCCCTGCCATTAACCGAAAACCAGATGGCAAGTGAGGACAGGAAGGGCCAGGAGCGGGTTGCCCCTCCTGCCCAGGCCCAGGGGCAGGTCCTGAGGCCACGGAGGGGGATGTGGCAGGCCTCCAGTTGTTGGATGCCGCCCATCTGGGAGAGAAAGCCCTTCTCTCTGGCTGAGAGAGGCTTTGTTCCTTGGGGCAGATGTTCCCCCACACACACACAACACACACAATTTTGATTTTTAACTAAGTGTGTGAGCGAGTGAGATTTCTTAAGGGTAGATTCTTCCTCTTTTCATTTGGCCACCTTCATTTTCTGTTCATTTTCTGTGAATTAACTTTCTTCTCCCCCTCACAAAGAGAGAGAATGTGAAAAGCCGAAAGGATTTTACATCTTTACACAAGGGGGGGGGGGGGGTTGGCACAGCCTGTGAATCCGGGGTCCTTTCTTTTCAAGCGCTCTTCTCTTTCCCCTTCCTGTAGCTCCATTCAGCCTTTCTTTTCAGAGCTCTCCATCCCCCCCTTCCTTTTTCCATCGCTTTTCACTCTGTTTTTCTCCCCCACCCCCCCTCTGAGGCTCCTTTCCCCCTTCATCCTTCCTCTATTCAGTTCCTCTAGTGTGTGTGTGAGCGTGTGTGCGTGCACTGCTTCTTTTTAAATAGCTTTTCTATTTTCAGAGAGCACATGGAACATGTAGGAAGAGAAATAATTTCAGCAAAAAAGGAACGTGAAAGACTCTTTCTAGTTATTTTAGCAAAAGTTATTTTATACCGGGTCTTCATAAGACAGTACAGCTCTTCTTCTCTTGGAACTGTGATTGTCTGTGCACAATCAGCACAAGTGTCCCCATATAAAAAAAAAAAAATCCAGCTGCCCATCTGGTGCGTGTCCTGGTGCTGCAACCGCCAGCCATCTCCCGCGAGCTCATCTGGAGCATGGTGTCCCTCAACCTGCAAGTGGCCTTCCGCCTCTTTCTCTGGCTAGTCTCTGCTGCATCTGTGGCATGGGGGGGGGAGGAGGGGGCTCCGCTCTGGAAAGCAACAGCGAAGGCCAACCAGTCTGCCAGTGCCCCATTCATTCAGTGCTATCGTTTCCTGACTTTAGGTAGTCTTCAGAGTAGAGTTGCTGGGCCTGCCCAGCATACTTGAAGCAAAAGATGGATTGTGCTTATGACCTACTGACCAGAGTATGTCAAAACTGACCTGATGGCTAGCAGGGCATGCTGCACAGGGCACTGATGTGAGTGAGGTTGTTTGACAACTTAGCTAAACCTTCTCTAGTTTACTAAAAAGCACTATGGGAAAGTCAGGATGGGCACCGCAGGGGAAGGAAAGTGGAATACTGAGGTTGGTGATAGAGGCCCATTTCTGGTGAATGCTACAATGGAAATACCAAGGAGAAAATAGTGCAGTGTCCTAGACCAGGAGTAGGCAACTTTGGCTCTTTTATGACTGGTGGACTTCAACTCCCAGAATTCCTGAGCCAGCCATGCTGAGGGTTTCCAAACTGAGCCATGCTGGCTCAGGGATTCTGGGAGTTGAAGTCCACCAGTCATAAAAGAGCCAAGGTTCCCCACCCCTGTCCTAGACAAATGCAGGGTCTCTGCTAGGGGGCACAAAGACCCAGGTGGGAACAAGGGCTCTCCTGCAGTTGGCTTTAGGGTGATTCAATGAGGAAGGATAAGCTGAAGGAAGCGACACTGTGCAGAATATTCCGGATGTCCGGCAGATGAAGTTGCTCTGATCTGTTGAGAGCTGGGCTCCAGCTGAGTGGCTGAAGTGTGGACTTGTGGGGCTACTGGAGCAGGTTTTACTGGTTACTGACACATAATGAAATGGACAAGGCCATTTAGCTTGTGAGCATGGCCACCTCCTTATGAGGTGCAGGTTGTTAAAGATGCCTGGGAGATATCTGTGGTCGCGTCCAGGAAATGTTGCCGGCTTCTTTGAGAGAGGGATAGTTCTTTGGTCTTGAAGAAGGTGGTGGCAGCTGTTGCTCCTTGCCCATCAGCAGCTTTTAATTCCATCCGTCGTAGTATCCTTCCATGCTGGCTGTGGAGATTGGGAGTGGAGGGCAGCATATTCTCCTGGTTCGCTTCTTCCTCTCTGGTTGATCCCAGGCTGTATTGATGGGGAGGGATTGGAATCCATTATTCTCAGTATGCTGAGGATACCCAATTGTACGTCTTGCCCAAGTGAGGTTGTCAAAGGCCTGGAGGCTTTAGAGGCCTGCTGGGGAGAAAGAAACTCAGGCTACACTCTGGTCATCCAAATGGCCATAGATGTTGCCCTAAAAGACCACTCAGAAGCTGCTGTCCGCAATTTGTAAAAAGTCAAAAGTCAGTGTGGAAAATCATGTGTGGGTGTAGTTTGCGAGCTATGCTGGCTCAGGAATTCTGGGAGTTGAAGTCCACGAGTCATAAAAGAGCCCAGGTTGCCTACCCCTGGCCTAGACTCTCCTGCTTGAGCAGGGGGCTGGACTAGAAGACCTCCAAGGTCCCTTCCAGCTCTATCTGATTGATTGAACGCTGGGCCGGGGGGGGGG
>NW_015386436.1:1054667-1071404 GCF_001527695.2 Protobothrops mucrosquamatus
CCCTCCCTCCCTCCCGCCGGCTGGCCCCGCGGCCGCGTCTCTGCCGGCCGGGAAGGAGGCGGGGAGGCCGCGCGGAGCCGCCGAGCTTCCCTGCGCTCTCCGGTGCCGCTGCGCCCGGGTGTGGGTGGGGGTCCCTCGGCAGGTGGACCCCGGCATAGGCGGGTAGGTGGCTTCCTCCGGCCCGAGCGAGTGGCTGCGGCCGGCCGGCCCGGAGGGGAAGGCGCCGCGCTGGGCCCAGACGCAGAGCCGAGTCCCGGTTCTTGCTTTGGGAGAGCAGCCCTCTAACCAGGGTTAGTTGATCGTAGTTTGTGCTGCTCGCTCGTCTGTCTCCCAGCGTCGTCATCTGCTTAATTTATGCGTCTCTTCCTCCCTCGGCTCCCTCTTTCCTTTCCCTCCCACTCTTTCTTCTCTCTCTCTCTCTCCCTCCCTCCCTTCCTGCATCCGCCCTTCTTGCAAACTCGCATCTCGGCCCTGCCTCTTTGCTGCGCTCTTTAAATTAGACCCCCGGGGGGGGGGGCGAGTGCCCCAGGCGCCTCCCTGACCCCCTTGCAGGATGGCAATGAGCAGCACGGGGGGGGGGAGAAACCCCTTCCCCTTCCCGAGACCTTCTCCTTTCCTTCTTTCCTCCCCCATGAATGCAGGGCTCACAACCAGCCTGTCTCTGGGGAAGCCAGCCCCCCCCCCGTCACCCAGTCCCTGCAGTTGGCCCTGGCCCAGCCCCTCTTTCCGCCCAATCCCCCCCCACCTCCCCAGTTCTCTCTCCTTGTGGGGAACAATAAAAGGAGACCTGGCTCCTTGCTAGCCCCTCCCTTGGGCCTGCTCTCCCAGGCCCTGCGTTCTGGGGTCCTCTGGGGGATGAGGCTGTGGGGTCAGCCCTTAAGCAGGAGGTGGTTTGGCTTGGGGTTATACCATTCGTGCTGCAGATTTTGCTCCCAAGACACACAGCTCTTATGTGGACCACATCTGTGTCCATGCTTTGAGTTTAATTCTCATAATGATCAGAACATAAACAAATGCTCCAGTGGGCCCGGAAATGATGCAAGTAGACTTACGATGCGTCTCTCTTAATAGCCACAATTGGAACTGGCAACTCCATTGCTAAGCAGTGTGGTCGCTAACCAACGTATCACTTTATCGCAACTTGTGATTTTTCCAATTCGATGTCTTTGCATGCCAGCAGCCCATTGCCAGATGTCAATCAGGTGACCATGGGATGCTGTGTTGGTCGTAAGTGCAGGGACCAGCTGTAAAGTTACGTTTTCAGTGCTGTCGCAACTTCAGATGGTCACTTAAACAGTCGATGTAACAGTTAAGTGAGAACTGTACGTTATTTGGCAGTTGTGATTTCCTGAGTGAGGGAAGGATGACTGTAGTTGCCTTCTGGCAATGAAATTTTGGCTGGCTGGTGTGGATGGCGATGCTCGGGCTTCTGGCTGGTCTTTGGACATGCCCAGAGAAGCGCTGGCTCTCGTGGTTGAGCTTGGTACTGTGTGGCTGGTGTGTCTCTGGGCAAAAGCCTGTATTAGAAGAAGCTAAGTTTCCCTTCCTCTCTCCTTCCTGCAGGTGCTGCAGCTCTGCTGGATGGTGCAAGGCATGGAACGGTTTGCCAGCTCCGGGACCCAGACGGAGGCAGTGGTGGTGCTGTCGCTGGCCCAAGCCGCTGTCTTGGGTCTGGTAACCGAGAATGAGTTCTTGGGAGGCACGGTCAATCCAGACAGCATTTTCTCCAGCTTGGCAGGAAAACTGGATGACGCAGCAGCAGCAGCAGCCGCCGCCGAACTGAAGCAGCCCGAAAGCAGCAGCCCAGCTGGCCCATCCCAGGGGGAGCCCCTTGAGGAAGAGGAGGGCCTGGAGGCAGAAGCCCCCTTTGGGAAACAGGCCCGGAGGAGGAAGCGCCCCCCTATGCGCCTGGTGCCAAACGTGAAGCACGAGAGGGGCGAGATGGAGGAGGAGGAGGAGGAGGGCAGTCCAGAAGCGCCCGCCGGAGGTCCCGAGGAGCAGGTGGAGAGCAGCAACCCAGAGGAGCCCTGTCCTGAGCCAACAAGGCAGAGTGGCACCGGCAGGATGGCAAGCCTCAGCCCCTTCAGCAGGCGGCCTCAGCCAGGGCAGCCTCCGCGGAGGCCCCCGCAGCAAGAGCATTCCTTGGGAGCCTACGAGGAAAGGTTCCCCAGCCCACCCCAAGCCGGCCCGGACAGGGCAGAAGCCTTTCCCAGCGGCTGCAGTTTCCCAGCCGGCCTGCCGTCCCTGAGTGGCATGGAGAGCCAGCTGCCAGCCTCTTCCCCAGAGCAAGGCAAGAGTGGGGCAGGCTTCGCCTGGCAGGAGCCCCTGGACTTTGAGGCGGAGGTCCCCGGTGAGCACAGCAAGAAGGTGCACATGGACCGCCTGGACATCAATGTCCAGATTGACGATTCCTACCTGGTGGAGAAGCGCTGGCAGTGCCGTCTGTGCGAGAAGTCCTATACCTCCAAGTACAACCTGGTGACCCACATCCTGGGGCACAACGGCATCAAGCCCCACTCCTGCCCACACTGCAGCAAGCTCTTCAAGCAGCCCAGCCACCTGCAGACCCACCTGCTCACCCACCAGGGCACCCGGCCCCACAAGTGCCAGGTGTGCCACAAGGCCTTCACCCAGACCAGCCACCTCAAGCGCCACATGCTGCTGCACTCGGACGTCAAGCCCTACAGCTGCCGCTTTTGTGGCCGTGGCTTTGCCTACCCCAGTGAGCTCAAGGCCCACGAGGGAAAGCACGAGAGCGGGCGCTGCCACGTCTGCGTGGAATGCGGCCTGGACTTCTCCACCCTCACCCAGCTCAAGCGCCACCTGGCCACGCACCAGGGGCCCACACTGTACCCGTGTCCTGAGTGCAACAAGTCCTTCCACTACCGCAGCCAGCTGCAGAACCACACCCTCAAGCACCAGAACGTGCGGCCCTTCGTCTGCACCGAGTGCGGCATGGAGTTCAGCCAGATCCACCACCTCAAGCAGCACTCGCTCACCCACAAGGTAGGCCGGGCCCACTGGGGTCACGCGGGGGTCCAGCAGCCTCCTCCTGCCCCGGTGTCCTGGCTGGAGCAGCTGAGGTCAGCCACAGAGCTTTCCAGGGCTAGCCAGGCCACTGTGGCCGCTTCCGTCTCTTTCAGGGCGTGAAGGAGTTCAAGTGCGAGGTGTGTGGGCGAGAGTTCACGCTGCAGGCCAACATGAAGCGGCACATGTTGATCCACACCAGCGTGCGCCCCTATCAGTGCCACATCTGCTTCAAGACCTTCGTGCAGAAGCAGACGCTCAAGACCCACATGATTGTGCATTCGCCTGTCAAGCCATTCAAGTGCAAGGTAGGGCTGGGACGGGAGGAGGCCAAAGCTCCATATCTCATGTGTCTTCCCCCCCCCAGCTGCGTTTGGGGCCCTGGGAGGGGCTCTGGACTCGGCCAGGCAGACCTGAGCTGGCCAGCCTGCCACCCACACATTGAGCCCCGCCCCGTCTTCTCTGTCTGCAGGTGTGTGGGAAGTCCTTCAACCGCATGTACAACCTCCTGGGCCACATGCACCTGCACGCCGGCAGCAAGCCCTTCAAGTGCCCTTACTGCTCCAGCAAGTTCAACCTGAAGGGGAACCTCAGTCGACACATGAAAGTCAAGCACGGCGTGATGGATATCAACCTGGACAGCCAAGGTGGGCAGTGGGGGAGGGGGAGAGCACCTGAGAGGGGAACCCCAGATGCTGTTTTCCCTGAGGTAACCTGGCATGTTTGCATTTCTCCCCAGATCCCATGCTGG
Source organism: Protobothrops mucrosquamatus (assembly GCF_001527695.2). Classification (NCBI taxonomy): domain Eukaryota; kingdom Metazoa; phylum Chordata; class Lepidosauria; order Squamata; family Viperidae; genus Protobothrops; species Protobothrops mucrosquamatus. The sequence continues at coordinate 1,058,446 of NW_015386436.1, forward strand.
AGCTGGCAGGCACCAATCCCTCAGAACTGGACGGGCAGCAGGAGATGGACGACTACGAGGAAAACGCCTACGACTATGGGGCAGTGGGGAACCCCAGCGGTGGCTCTGCCTTGGCAGAACAGACCATGAAGGAGATAGCCTACTACAACATGCTATAGTTGGAATGGGAAGGGCCTGGTTAAGGGGGGGGTGGAGGGGGTTACCCCCCCTAAAGTGGGCTGCACAGAACAGGAGAGGAGCCCTGGGAGGAGCCTGCTGGACCTGCGGCCCTTGCTCCATTACAGCCTCTGCGGCCCTCCCAGCCGCCTCTTGACCAGGTGTGGCTCTAGCTGGGGGTTCCAGCCTTGCGGGACTCCGCTTGCCTTACTCTACCTCCCACACTTGGCCAGGGCGACCTTTAAGACCCAGCCCAAGTCGTGGCCGAAGCGACTGGGGGGAGGGAGGCTAAGGACTGGACCACAAGCGCTCGCCTCCCACCCACGTTGCAATCTACCTCTGCCCTGCACTCTGAAAGAGCAGCCTGGGTCAGGAAGCCTCCCGATTCAGTGGACTCCAAAGCGCCCCCTCCCCTTACTTGGCAGAACGGTCAAGGCGCGCCCTGCACAGTCTGTGGCCATGTTCTATTCCTGGGGCGTTGCCACAAAGTGGATTGCCCCTTTTGTGCATAGAGCTACTGTGTTTATTTTCCAGTTCTGAAGAAGTTCAGCAATAAATGAATATTGTTTGGCAGACGGACTGGGTGGTGCCGCCGGAGCAGTGTGGATGTGTTGCACGGACTGACTGTCGCACTAAGGGAGAAGCCATCATTTAATAGCTCTCTTTGGCACCCAAGGCCGTGCCCACGGCAGTTACAGCACTCAACCAATTTCTTCTCTGCTTGCAAGATCTGCAGTCACAGAATGGGGAGGGGAGCAAGGTGGTCTCCTTCCCAAGAGCGGCCCAATGGCCTCACAAGCTTTAGAAACATGCCAAAAAGGACCCCTGTTGAACGGGAGCAGCCATCCGTGCGCGCTCAGAGTCCCTGTCAGCAGGGTCCCTGCTGCCGCAGCTCCTCCTCCCTCTCCTACTGCTTGCTCAGGGCTCTATCCAGGTTGCTCTTGATGGCGTCCAGGAAGTCAGTGGTGTTCACAAAGTGCTCGTTTAACTTTACACTGCAGGGAGAGAAGAGGCACACGACACGGTCATTCTGGGGAGTGCAGGGCTTCCGGCCAATGCGTCCCAATCCGAGCCAGGGCTCACTTGCTTAATCCATGGATGCAGCCAGCCAGATCCTTTGTCATTGTCCCGCTCTCCACCGTCTCCACGCAGACCCTCTCCAGAGTCTCGGCAAACCTGGTGAGGGAGGGAGGGAGGGGAAGGCTGAGGGAGAGAACAGAGCCCCCCTCGGTCTGGGGAGAGACTTCCCACAGCTGGCAATGCCAGTGCACAAGGCCCCCTTGGCTCCTCCCCAAGAGGGCAGTGGGCTGCTCTTACTTGACCAGCTGTGGGTTGCTGTCCAGCTTGCCTCGATGCTGCAGGCCTCTGGTCCAGGCGAAGATGCTGGCAATGGGGTTGGTGCTAGTGGGACGGCCCTGAGGGAGAAGTGCAAGCAAAGAGCATGGGCTCTGCGGACTCTGGCGGCCTGGCCACCCACATCAGTGCCCCCCAGGACTTCCCTGCCCTCCAGGCAAACTCACCTTCTGGTGCTCCCGGAAGTGGCGAGTCACCGTGCCGTGAGCAGCCTCTGCTTCGATGGTTTTTCCATCCGGACAGACGAGAACCGAGGTCATAAGTCCCAGGGAGCCAAACCCTTGGGGCAAACCCAAACGTTGGTCAGACAGGGTCCATCTGACCAGGAAGGAGGGGGGGCCCTGCTCCCTTTGCCCACCAGCATCCCGAAACCCTGCGCAACTCCCTAGAGGCACCCAGGGCACAGCTGGCACTGTGGTAAACGCAGCAAGGGCATGCTGTGCGAAGAGAAAAGCCCCCTCCCCCCAGGAAGCTGGGAGGTTCGTAGCTGGTCCCCCCCCCCACTTCTTTCCCCAGGAAAAAGCTTTGTGGTCCTTAGGAGAGGGGCCCCCCCGAGCCCAAGCTGCTTCCCCTGGAAGGTGCCACCCCAGCCTAGCTGCACCAGCTGAAGGGGGGAGGGACCACTCTTGCCAGTTGCTAAGGGCTCAGGATGGGGTCCTCAGCACCTTGGTCCTGCTCTCTCACCCCCAGTCCATCTGCTGGTTGTGTGCCCTGGGTAGGGCCAGTAAATACCTTGGGCCAGGATGTCCGATTGGACATCTCCATCGTAGTTCTTGCAGGCCCAGACGAAGCCGCCAGCTGATTTCAGCACCTGGGCCACCATGTCATCAATGAGCCTGTGCTCGTACCAGATCTTGAGCTTGTCAAAGTCGGTCTTGTAGTGCCTGACAGGGAGGAGGACAGGAACCCTCCTCAGACAGGGACAGCGTCATGCAAGGCCGATCCTGGATAACGTCCAGGGCAAAGGGGCACCCGAGGCCTGGTAGGCAGGCTCTGATGCCCCTGTTGAAAGCGCCAAGGGGGCTGCTTCCACCCCACGGTCCCATTGGGCTAAATAGCTCACTTATCAAAGACTTCCTGGAAGATATCCTTGAACCGCCCATCGTAGGCCTTGAGGATGGTGTTCTTGGTACTCATGTAGAGCGGCCATTTCTTCTGGATGGCGTACTGGAAGCAGCTGTGGGCAAAGCCCGAGATGGACTGCAAAAGGCAGGCCGAGTGCTCAGTGGGGCGGGCCTGCAGGAGCTCCCCTCCCTCCCTCCCTCAAGGGAAGGTTCAGCAGGCCAGACCCCCGTGAGCCTGGGCATTCCCCCAGGGAAAGTTGCGCCTATGCCAGTCCTGCCCTGCCCCCTCTTCCTCCTCACCTCATCCGTGTTGTACATGCCCAGGCCGACACCCCCGCCTGGGAAGTTAAAGACTTCCCACTCCTTGGCTCCACTGCCATCTTTGGGCACGAAAACCATCTTGAAGGTCCCTGATTTATCCACCACAAAGTCCGTGGCTTTGTACTGAAAAGCAGGGCCCGAGAGGTTATTACAGCCAACCCTCCTCCCTACAAGATGCAAAGGCCCTAAAGAAACCAAGATCAAAACCCATCTGGGGTAAGCAGTTAAACCCAGTTAAAAACAAGGAAGTTTTCAAAAACCACATGTTTAGGCACAACAAATAAGTAATGCTTTGCAAAATGAAAAATCCGGGAGGATCAACCACTGCTCACTTCCCCACCCAACCCTGCTGAGGGGAGCCCCAGAATGGCCTGGCTAGAAAACGGGCCTTTTCCTCCCATGTTCAGCCTTCAGAGCAGCTGTGGAAATTCCTCAGCTTCGGTTCCCCCCCCCCCAGTCTTTGTAACCTCTGGTCTAATGCCCATCCCCCACCCTGCTAGGACGTGTCCTGTCTGTGGCTTCTCTCTCCTGTCCTGTCCTTGTCCCAACTGTTTGCTGAGCTATAATTCAAGGTTATCGTCCCACAGAGGAGGTGGCCCCACCGGGAAGCTGTGACTGGGAGGATTATTATCGTCACACTTTTTAATATATTGGAGCCTGGATTCAGATATTCATTCCGGAAAATGTTTTTGGATCGGATCAGCAGATTATATCCCATTCACATTCACTTAACGACTTCCAGGTCCTGTAAACGTTCCAACTATTAAACCCTGAATAAAGTGCAGAAGTTTCCTCTGTTTAAATCGTTAGCAACTTTGCTAATTCTCTTAACTTCCATAGGTGGCTTTTCAAGTAGAAAAACTCCCGGCGCCCACAGACATCCCGACAGGCCTTTCCTTCCATGGTCTCAAATGGGTCCTGGGAGCTGCACCAGGACACCCAGCAGCAAGAGAACTGCTTTCTTTGGGTGGCCTGGCAGCAGGGCACCCCTCCCCCCCTCGCAAGCCCACCTGGTCACCGTGGGCATGTCTCCCAATGGTGATGGGCTTCGTCCAGCCTGGGACCAGGCGAGGGATGTTCTTGCAGACGATGGGCTCTCGGAAAACCGTCCCACCCAGGATGTTCCGGATGGTACCGTTGGGGCTCTTCCACATCTTCTTCAGCTTGAATTCTGCAGGGGTCGCAAGGGAGACACGTCTGGCATTAGGGCCAGGGTGACTTGCCCACCCCCTCCGACCCCAGCGGCATCCTCTGGGTCCACCACCTTGCTCAGACAGATGCCCCTGGGTGGAGCTTCTGCCTCGCCTGGTCGCACATACCTTCCACACGGCCCTCATCGGGGGTGATGGTGGCGCACTTCACAGCCACGCTGTACTTCTGGGTGGCCAGGGCCGAGTCGATGGTGACTTGGTCCTCCGTCTGGTCCCGGTGGGGCAGTCCCAGGTCAAAGTACTTCAGCTGCACGTCCACGTTGGGCAAGATCAGCTGCAGGCGGCAGACAAGAAGCCGTCAGGACCAGACACCCGTTTGCCCGCCTCACCTGGGCAGTCTCTCCTATCGCCAAGAGAGGCAGTGTGCGTGCGCTTCCTCCTCTGCACGTTTTATGGGCAGAGATCACTTTCAAGCCCTCGGGGCACACTATTCTGCAGGGACGGAGGGGAACCTGACACTGCTCTCCTCTGCGAGCCTCTGCCTTGCGTGCGCAAAGGGTTTGTGGCATCGCCTGGGCTGCCTAAGATGCACGCAGGAAGCAACAGGATGCCTCAGGATTCCCCATCTCAAAGCTTCAAATCCGGCTCTCCCCGCTTCTCCTTCGCTTCCTCCTCTGTGCAAGCACTCCCACCGCCCACCCCGGGCTCACGGCCACCGTCACAGTCTCAGTGCCAGGTACCTTTTCCTTGATGAAGGCCCAGATGATCCGGGTCATCTCATCCCCGTCCATTTCCACCACAGGGTTGGCAACCTTGATTCTCTGGTCAGCATCTGCAGAGAAGAGGGGATCAGAGGTGGCAAGGCCCTGGCCCCTCCCTGCGCCCCAAGTATCCGCCCTGGACAACCCCAGGCCCCTTCACGGGGGCAGCAATGCCCGAAAGGCCCATTTTGGAAGCGTCCCATTTGTGAAAAGTGGTTAGAAGGGCAGGTTTGTGAAAAGTGGTTAGAAGGGCAGGTTCACGTTCCCCAAGAGGACCAGGCTCCTCTCTCCAACCAGCGGCTGCTTCTGACATACTGCCCTCTGCCCACCCCACCCGCGGAGGTGGGCCAAACTTTCCGGGGGGGGCTTTTGACCGGCCAGGGGCATCTAACGGTCTGCCCGGGAAGAGGATCGAGCGCTTTCAGGCTCCTGGGCCACTTCCCCCTCCTTTGCGGGGCCCACTTGCTCCCCGGAGGGTCTCCAGGGCTGCTGCCACCCTCCTGCCACATCGCGCTGCCGCTGAAGGGCCGCCCCGCCCCAGAGGGGCGGCCTCTGCCCGCCGAAGGGACAAGGTCACGCTCAGAGGACGCCGGGCGGCGGGAGGCCCGGCCGCCCCTCCGCAGCCCGCCGAGCGCCAGCTGGCCCCGCGTCCTCCGACAGGTGCCGGGCCGGGCCGGCTGCCAGGGCCGTAGCAGGGGGGGCGGCGGCGGCGCGGGCTCTGCTCCCGGCGCCAGAGGCNCTTCTGCCAGCGCTGCCCGGCGGCCCTGCGGCTGGACGAGGCCGCCCCCGGCGGGCTGGGCGGTCGGCGGAGAGAGGCCGGCGGTCGGTGGTCGGGACCCCAAGGTCACCGGCGGAGGCAGGCGGTCCCCCCGGGCGGGCGAGTCGGCGGCTGGGGCGCACGGCGGGACTGCCTCTCCGGGGCCGGGAAGCGGAAGGCGCCGCGGCGCTCCGACCCGACCCGTGCCCCACTCACAGTGCCGGTGGGGCGGGCGAGGCCAAGCGCTGAGCACGGGGAGCGCAGCGGCCGGGCAGCGAGGCCAGGCGGCGGCGGCGGCGGCGACGGCGGCCCCAGAGCGGAGGTAGCGTGCCATCGCGGCGGGCGGCGGCGGAGGAAAGGGAAGGCGAGCAGAGCGCCGCCGCGAGCGCAGCAGCCCTGGAGCCGCCCCCGCCCCCCCTGCGCCGGGCCCTCCCTGGGGCGGGGCGTCCCTGCTCGGCGGCCACGTGCGTCTTTGTTCCCCGCCCGCCCCGGGTCCCCTTCGCGCGGGCGCCCTTCGCCCGGGGCCATCCCTGGCCGGACCGGGACCCGCCGGTCCCGCCTGCTGCCTCCTCGCGGATGCATCTGGACTCAGCTGCAGCAGGCTGGGAGGTTGCCGGGGTCTGTCCCGGGTGGGAGCAGCTCTGGGTTTCTGCCCCCCCCGCCCATGCCCAAAACCCCTGGCCCAGGAGAGGCAGGCCAGCAGCCCCCCCCAGCCACGCCAGGTGGAGGTGTTTCCTTCGGTTGACATGACTGGAGGTTTGCATCAGGACATCAAGCTGGTTGGGGACAGATGGACACTCAATGTTGACCCCACTTGTAGAAATGCAGGTGGGGGAGTCGGCGACTGGCACTGCCTCTCAGGACAGTGGTACGGGGGGGGGGGGGAATTTTGCTTCTCCCCTGGAGCAGAGAGAAAGCCCTCCAGCTATTTTTAGTCTTGCCACTAGTGGCAATTGGGAAGGCCCCAAGCCAGGAGCCACTGTGCACAATGATGCTGAAACCCACCTGATCATCATCGGCTATTCGTGCTTTGGCCAATGCTGACTGGCTGAATGCCCTGCTTGCGCCTCTCCACATGAGGAGATCCTCTTCATCTCCCAGACACAGCTTGCCATTCTTATCCAGCCTGCCCCTTTCGCAGTCTGAGGGCTGCAAGTTCTGCCTAAGGAAGAATAGTGCAAGGGCCTTTATGATAAAGGCCCGGGAGGGGCAGCCAGCATGTCTGGTTCAGGCCAGCCAACTCTGACCCGCTCCTCGTGACCACAGCTGTAGAGTCCAGCACAGCACAGGTGGCCTTCCAGAGGGGCTTAAACGGGGGCTCTTCAAGACCAGAACTCAGGGCAGGCAATTCCCACATGCTGCAGACATGGGTCGAATTATGGCTAGTATCTGCCAGAAGAAACATTTCTATGTTGGGATGCAGTAACAGAAAAAGTTCAGAGTGGGGGAGTTAGAGGTCAGCCCTGCTTGAGTTTTTGTCCAGTTCTGGGCTCCGAAAGAAAGTGGAGCAAGTTTGCTGAGGGCAGGTAGAGAAGGGGCCAGGAGAGGGGATGGAGTAAGGGAGGCTCTCTCTGGGGTTGTCACAGCATAAATAGAGAGGGGATTTACTCTCTTGCTCCAGATGGGCAGGTCCAGGTTCCAGAGGTCAAAACTGTGAGGAAGGAGGAACTTCCTGACCGCACAAACCATCAGCAGTTGCAGAGGCTGCCCCATGAAGTGATGAGTTAGGTAATCAGACAGGCTGGATGCTCATGCTCAGATGGATCTTGCACCAAGCAAGTCTAGATGGCCTCTAATATCCCTTCTAACTCGATTCTATCTGTTTAAGAAAAGAGGATACTCATTCCAAGCGTGTATATTAACTTCAAAAAAGGGGATCTGGGTGGCTTATAAAAGCAGTAAAGAATTAATTGCAAGGTATAGCTCAGTCCCTGCCCCGCTAAGATAGCTCAACGATTCAATCAACAAGGTATCTAGAAACATGGTTTGCTAAGATTTTTGACCAAGACCCACAATGCATTGTTTCTTCCAATGACTGAATGTGAAGTTTCCCCTGCCCTCTGCTGGTCATCCCTAGCTGATGGTGAAGCCAAGAAGGCAAATGGAGCAGAGCCTTCATTGCTGTACAAGCTGCCAGCATGATGTGTAGCCTCATCTTCTACTCTGGGAACCTACAGACTTCCTGACAGATTTGCAGGATGGTGGGGATCAGTGATTTCATTCTTGTCTGCAGTAAAGGTTCTGATCTAGCTGAGGGGAGTCTGGGAATCTCCTGTCAAACCAAGTGGAGGAGTCAAGTCTGGAGATCTGCAATTTAATTCAAGCTCACCTGCGGAGCCTCAGAAATGCCAATTTGGCAACTGCTAGTCCAGCTCTTTGTATTCTTGAAATGTGGGAAGGATATCTGCCATCCCTTCTTTCACATAAAGGTAGACTTAACAGAGGCACTGATACGTCCCTTATTAAAATCTTTGACCCAGCAGACTGGGTCATCGATACCAGACCCAGCCAGTGTCAGATGTATCAGGGTTGTTCTTTTTTTTTTTGCTAAGCTGGCCAAGGCTGTTGCATTTCCAGAAAAGCTGGGTAGCTCTTGAATGGTTTTAGTCAAGCTTTCAACGGAGAGGCGTCTAAAGGGTAACCTTGACAAAGGAATGCGAGCGTCACTGGGACAGCCAATCAGAGAAAGTAAACAAGAGCTCGGTCCTGGCCCAGAGAGAGCAGGAGAAAGAGAGGCAGGAGAGGGGATGGGTGCAATCTCTGGGAGCTTCAAGATTCTGCTGTTATACCTTCCCCAAGAAAGTGCCCTCCCGAGATCCTCTTGGGGTCTGTTTACCGGCTTGGCCAGTGCAAAGGGACCAGGTGGATGCTTCGGATGGCTTTGGTGGATGTTACAGCCTCACCGGAATCCTCAGAGTGAGACAAGGAGCCTGAGCAGAAGAGACCTCATGAGATCATGAGGGGCCAGATTCTGGCAGAGCCCTAACCCAAGAGCACATCAGCCACTCTGAAGATCCGGGCAAAAGGAATCGGCGGGTCTCTTGGAGGAGCAGACGGCCGGCCCTGAGTCAAGCCACGTCCACAGCCAAACCAGCCCACAATCCTATGCCTCTCCGTTGGGGCCAACTCCACATTTGGGTTCCTGGGGTTTGTTTCTGCTAATCTGCATGTCGATACTTAATTTAGAAGGTGCAGGATGCTCACCAAAGGAGGAGAATACCAAGAGAGAGACAAGACGTTCAATACATTTTTAAAAAGGTTTATTAAGAAATTGTCCTTGAATACTTATGTGTCAGGAAGATACAACCCCAATCAGCCAGGTGAGCCCTAAGGGCAGAGAAGGTTCGCTTTCTGGAATTTGACTCACAAGAAAGCTTGGAAAAAGGGGTAAATCCTGCAGCCCTCTGCCTTTTGTACCTCTCACTGATGCTAAAATAGCAAGGTGAAATCAATGTTTGTGTTTACAACCATGGGAGAGGAAGAGATTACCAGACGGCAAGCAAGCACACAATGGAGAGAATTGCCTTGGCGCCAGCTATTTGCTTATCTGCTCCCCTGGCTTAGAACACAAAAGGAAGCCTTTGGGGTAATCTTGGTCAGGATCATGCCAATTTCAGATAGCAGGAGGAATCAACTAATCTGGCAAAGAAAAGCAGTTTAGGAAGGTATAGCTGGTCCAAGCAATCTCTTCCTTCTACAAGGGGGGGGGGAGTGGGAGCACAATACAAGAAACAGGACTGGGGCATATGGCACAGGAATGACTCTTGCAGTTAGCCCTGCCTGGGGAGCCTCTGCTGGACGGGGGCAACCCCTGTGGCCCTCGGCCCTTTCCTCCTGCTAGCACTTGCTGACAACTCACCCTGCGAGCCTGAGCTTGGTAGCAAAAGCTCTCTGGCTACTATGCACCCAATTCCCAGCTATGCTCAGAAACGTTAATGCCGCAACAAAGCCTCTCAAGCCTTTATTTGACTGGCTTTTTGGGGATTTGCAGGAGAACAAAGGAGCTCCTCGCGAACTGGAGGATGCCGCCCTCTTGGGCCTTTTGAGCCATGTCATGGGTTTTAGGCCAACCACGGTGTCTTTCTGGATCGCCTGGTCAGGTCACCATCTGGTGATGGTGCTGTTGCATTTTTGTTGTTAAGTGAGACATTGAGTCTTGCCCGATTTTATGACCTTTCTTGCCACAGCTGTGAAGTGAATCGCTGCAGTTGATAAATTAGTAGCCCAGTTGCTAAACGAATCTGGCTTCCCCATTGACTTTGCTTGTCAGGTCACTGCGACCGTCATAAATATGAGCCAGTTGCCAAGCGGCTGAATTTTGGAAGGGCAGAAGAGGACATTGATTCCAACTTCCTTGTCGATGGAAGTGTTGGGAGAAACATCAAAAGGAACGTGGGTGGGTGGGTGGCAAAGCCAGGACTGAATTGCCCGGCCTTGAAATATCTAAGCCTTGAAGTGGTCTTGGAGAGGAGATGAATTCAGATCCAGCTGCAAAGAAACATGCAAAGGAAGAAATGCAATGGATGAGTATAAACAATGCTTGGTGGGGGGGGGAAGGGACCTTAGAGCTCTCTTTGCCCAACCCTTCCCAGCACAGAAATTCTCAGACTGTCCCGGGCAAAGGGACATTCACAACTTCATGGGGCAGGCAGTTCCACTGCCATTGCCAAAACGTAACAGATGAAATGGTTTGCAGGGATAGAAAAACAGGGAGAGGCATGATGGATACAGATGGTGTAAACGAGTTTTACCTGTTTCCATTACCTGCTTTTCATTTCTTTTCCTTACTGTTTTCCTGGGCGATGCACAGTACTGCCTACTTGACAGGAAACAGCATCCTGGGTGACTCTGTGCTTGAAATACATGCTGGATAAGGAAGACAAGCCAAGATCCTCAACCGAGAAGCAGCAAACGGATGCTTCTTAGGGATTCCTAAGCCTTGTCAGCCCCTGAATTTCAGATGCAGAGAAGCATCGCGGCCAGTGCGACATGGCAACTATAATTGCTGCTATGTTCAGTTAAATCAAGAATTTTAATTTTTCCTTTGGGAAAAAGGTCAATCTTGGTCTACACTGAAAGCTTTTTTTTTTTAAACCAACAAGATCAGGTGGATTCAGAATATAGGAAAGTAAATACAATGTTTTTTTTTATTTAATGTTTTTCTTTTGTTTTTGTGGATGGTAAATTGTTCATTTTTATTTTACAATTGTTTATTTGAAAATTGATTAGTAAAAACAATCTGGTAAAAAAATGGAATTGCTTATTTTGGGGACTAGAATACCCCAGTTGTTCTATTTTGGGGTCAGTATTTGATAAACACCTGGTCAGTCTCTCCAGCGGTGATGGCTCCCATCCGGGGGGGCTGAACTGGCCTTTCCCTGCAAAAAGCCACACCTTCCCAAGAGGATTCTGGTTCTCCAACCACCCTCCTCTGTGCCCACTTCCCAGGCAGTGCTTCCCACCCAGGACTTATCTTCTGAGCTGGAAGGAATCCAGGGGGTCTTCCTCTGAAGAGCCTGTAAGAAAGGGACCACCCCATCCATGAGGCCTGGAGGCCTCTTGACCCCTTGAGGGCAGAGGAGGGTCCAGAACTGGGGTCAAGGGCTACCCAGGCAGGGGCAGACCCTGCTCTAAGTGGACATGTCTGCCCAATCAATGGACATCCAGAGGTGGTCCCTGCCATCTGCACCCCGGGCAAGATCCTACGGGAGTGGGCTGGGAGGGCCGTTCTCAGGGTTGCCAAAGGAGACTGCCAGCCTAGGGGGGAGCCTGCTGGCCAGCTCCAGCAGCCTGGCCTCCTTCCTTCCTTCTGCAACAGGTAAGCAGAGGTAGAGAGAAAAGGCAGCTCACCCTCAAAGTTTGCGAGGCAGATGGAGAAGGCGGGGCGAGATTCCTTCCTTTTTTTGCCAAAGGCCAGGGTGACCCGCTGCCCAGCACCCCTTTGGCCCTTGCCCCCTCCCCCATTCCAAGTGCTGGTACCAGCTTGGCTCGCTGACCCCTCGGGTTCCAGGGCCATCTTCCCAGGCTCCAGTTGCCATGGCTATTGCTGGGACCGTGTTGCTATGGAAACAGTGGGAGTGTTGCCTGCAGGGCTCCATCTGCCTCTGGAGCCCAGGGAAATGGATGGACTTACGCCATCCTTCCAGCTGGCCATGGGGGGTCATAAGGAGGCCTGGGAAGATAAGTGCAGACCCCTCACATCCTGGGTATAAACTGTTTCAGCTCCTTCCCCTCCGGATGCTGCTATAGAGCTCTGCATGCTAAAACAACCAGACACGGGGAGTTTTTTTCCTTGCGCCATCACTCTGGCGAACTCTTAATCCCCCCAGTTCTGTCTAATATCTATACTTAACCCATGTAGTATGGCTGTAATGTTATTATTTACCTTTATTGTCTTCTTTACTCCCCTCGTTTATTGGTGATTATCATTATTCTGTGCTGCATCCAGAGACAAATTCCTTGTGTATCTAATCACACTTGGTCCAATCAAATATTCAGTTCAATTTCTGGGTTGCAGCTGGGCACCAGCAGGTGGGGAGGTTGGCTTCCCCTGCAGGGCCTGGGGTGTCCAGCAGCCTCTCAACCGCCCCTGGCTGGCTCATGCCAGGATTCCGACTCCCTTTTCAGCTGGAAGAAATCCGGAGAGCAGCTCCAGGTAAGGGGGCAGGTGCAGCAAAATTCCCGGGAGACCTGGACTCTGCCTGGGCAGCGGCAACTCTCGCTGACCCTTCCTGGTCTTTGCCTGGCACCAGCGGGCATTAGATCCTGGGGGGGGGGAGAGGCTCCTCCCTGGCCAAGATGGGCCAAAAGTGGAAGGCGCCTCCCTTGCCTAGGCTAGGGGAAGGGGCTCGCAGCGAGGCCGTGGGGCCCGGGGCCGATCGCCGCGCCGTCCGCTGGCGTGGTTCCCGACAGCGCCTCCAGTGGCGTGTTTAGGTAGCGCATCTGCCAAAGGAAACAATCGGGCAACGCGTGATTTAATTCCCGACTCCGACGCTGAAAAGATACGAGGCCGTTCCGGGGGAAAAACGAAATCACGGCTGACCGGAAAACGAACGCCGAAGCAATAAGAAAGGGCCAAACTCTGCCCGTGCCGAGGAGGTCTTAGCGGGCGCCACCAGGGCTCCGCAGCAGCCTCTCTTTCGCCTCCCCCGGGTTCTGCGCGCGGCTCACGGGTGAGCGACTAGCGGATCTCGAGGGGGCGTCTCTGCCGGCCCGGACCGCGGCTGCCCGGGCGGAGCGCCCTCGGAGGCGGGCAGGTGCGCGCCAGGTGCCGCTCCCCGCAGGCCCGCCCGGGCGCGGCTCCTGCTCAGGTACGGGCCTGCCCGCCACGCCCCGAAGGCGGAGGCGCCGCCACGCCCGCCCAGGCCAGCTGGGACGGCGCGAACTGGGTTGGGCG
>NW_015386436.1:1072016-1074305 GCF_001527695.2 Protobothrops mucrosquamatus
CCCGTTTCCATTCGGTGCACCCACACACGTGTTAAGAAGCCTGAATTGGCCCAAGCCCCCCCCCCAGTGTGGATTTCGACCCTCCTCCCCGTCCCCCGACCAAATCGCCCTCAGCGCCCTTTTCCGCGACGGTGGCCACGCGTTCGCAGCCGGACAGCCTGAGAAACCGCGATTCGGGGGCTCCGTGCGCGACACGCGACTCCCTCCTGAGCTGGAAGGGCCGAGCTGAAGAACTGTTTTGTCTCGCTTTCAAGGGAAAGGAGAGCAAGAATCCTAGGGGATGGGGTATTTGAGCATGTACAGAGTGTCTTTTTAAAAGGCAGCCTAAATTGAGTGGGTATGTAACTACAAGAACAAGGCAAAAGAGGGTGCGTGTTTTGTTTTGTTTTGAGAAAAATAGCCAAAAATACAATGCGGTAGACAACTTTTATCCCATGAAAAAAAGAGTGTATAAAGTTGCCAGGTTTTTTTTTTTCTCATGAACTGGCACGAAATACTTTTCAACAAATCAGTGGATGTTGTTTTATTCCAGAGGAACTCCATATTTCAGGCAGTAAATGTGTTCCAGAAAGCCAAAAGTTAGAATAGGGCTGTAATTCCACAGAAGCTCGGGGGCTGAACCCGAAGGAGAAGTCTGGTTTTTCAGTTTTCCCAGAATGCTCAGTGGCAAGGACAAGACACATTTCACTACTCAGCAAAGAAAGAGCAGCTTATAGTTGCTTTTGTCTCGTCCGGATCCTCATTTCTTGTGCCCAGGACCAAGAACAACAAGCTGTGAAGTGTTTACTTTAATGCGCTCCCTGAGTCATCACGCATCAAAGTGCAACCAACAAAACCAGACTTGAAACAAAATGTTCTCCTGGGGGGGGGGGGTTCTGACCTGCTGGTGGTTGGGAGGGGACACTCTTAGATCCTGGGGCCCCAGGACTTGAGGGGTGGACGGGCAGGCTGCCTGTTTTCGAATTGGGGCTGGTGTTGAAGCTTGTTCCCCTCCAGGATGTGAGAGAGGGCAGAGCCAGTGGGAGTAAAAGTGGCTAGCTTGTGTTTTGGGGGATTGCAGCTTCAAGTGAGTNAGGCTCGCAGCGGCGGCCCGGCCTTTTCCCCTCCTCAGGGCCTTGGGACCCCCCCCCCGGTTGGGCCCGGCCGTCTGCCCTTTGGGATGCGCAAGAGTAGCAATGGGGCAAAAGGCCCGAGAGGAACCTGCTGGCCCGTTTCCATTCGGTGCACCCACACACGTGTTAAGAAGCCTGAATTGGCCCAAGCCCCCCCCCCCAGTGTGGATTTCGACCCTCCTCCCCGTCCCCCGACCAAATCGCCCTCAGCGCCCTTTTCCGCGACGGTGGCCACGCGTTCGCAGCCGGACAGCCTGAGAAACCGCGATTCGGGGGCTCCGTGCGCGACACGCGACTCTTGTGCGCGACACGCGACTCCCTCCTGAGCTGGAAGGGCCGAGCTGAAGAACTGTTTTGTCTCGCTTTCAAGGGAAAGGAGAGCAAGAATCCTAGGGGATGGGGTATTTGAGCATGTATAGAGTGTCTTTTTAGAAGGCAGCCTAAATTGAGTGGGTATGTAACTACAAGAACAAGGCAAAAGAGGGTGCGTGTTTTGTTTTGTTTTGAGAAAAATAGCCAAAAATACAATGCGGTAGACAACTTTTATCCCATGAAAAAAAGAGTGTATAAAGTTGCCAGGTTTTTTTTTTTTCTCATGAACTGGCACGAAATACTTTTCAACAAATCAGTGGATGTTGTTTTATTCCAGAGGAACTCCATATTTCAGGCAGTAAATGTGTTCCAGAAAGCCAAAAGTTAGATAGAATAGGGCTGTAATTCCACAGAAGCTCGGGGGCTGAACCCGAAGGAGAAGTCTGGTTTTTCAGTTTTCCCAGAATGCTCAGTGGCAAGGACAAGACACATTTCACTACTCAGCAAAGAAAGAGCAGCTTATAGTTGCTTTTGTCTCGTCCAGATCCTCATTTCTTGTGCCCAGGACCAAGAACAACAAGCTGTGAAGTGTTTACTTTAATGCGCTCCCTGAGTCATCACGCATCAAAGTGCAACCAACAAAACCAGACTTGAAACAAAATGTTCTTCTGACCTGCTGGTGGTTGGGAGGGGACACTCTTAGATCCTGGGGCCCCAGGACTTGAGGGGTGGACGGGCAGGCTGCCTGTTTTCGAATTGGGGCTGGTGTTGAAGCTTGTTCCCCTCCAGGATGTGAGAGAGGGCAGAGCCAGTGGGAGTAAAAGTGGCTAGCTTGTGTTTTGGGGGATTGCAGCTTCAAGTGAGT
>NW_015386436.1:1075775-1084386 GCF_001527695.2 Protobothrops mucrosquamatus
TTCTGACCTGCTGGTGGTTGGGAGGGGACACTCTTAGATCCTGGGGCCCCAGGACTTGAGGGGTGGACGGGCAGGCTGCCTGTTTTCGAATTGGGGCTGGTGTTGAAGCTTGTTCCCCTCCAGGATGTGAGAGAGGGCAGAGCCAGTGGGAGTAAAAGTGGCTAGCTTGTGTTTTGGGGGATTGCAGCTTCAAGTGAGTGCCTGCCTAGGTCACATCGCAGACAATTTGCATGATCCAAGGAGAGTTCAAACACAATATTTATCAGGGAAAACCATTTGCTGCTTCTCTTCGAAAGAGTCACTTTATCAAAGAATGAAATAAGATTGGTTTGGCACAATCTGTTTTTAACAAACACGTGCTGGCTACTAGTTATAACTTTGTTTGCTTCTAGTTGTTCGCCGATCTATTTTTTGATTATCTTTTTTAGGATCTTCCCAGGTATTGATATTAGACTGATTGGTCTTTAGTTTCCTGAGTCCGTTTTTTTTCCCTTTCTTGAAGATGAGAACCACATCAGCCTTTTTCCAATCCTCAGGTGCTTCCCCTGGTGCTCCAGGATTTTTGAAAGATGTTGTGCAATGGTTCTGAGATATAACATCTGCCAGCTCCTTCAGAACTCTGGGATGTAGCCTGTCGGGTCCCGGTGATTTATATTCGGCAAGGTCGGATAGGTGTTCTCTTATCATTTTCTTGCTTATTTTAATTTTTGTTTCTAGTTCAGTGTTTCTCAACCTTGACAATTTTAAGGCATGTGGACTTCAACTCCCAGAATTCCACAGCCAGCAATGCTGGCTGTGGAATTCTGGGAGTTGAAGTCCACATGCCTTAAAATTGTCAAGGTTGAGAAATACTGTTCTAGTTTGTCTTTTGCAGTACAGTAGTTTTTTTTTAGTATGTTGGGCTATAATTTCTTGTTGTGTTAAGACTGATGCAAATCATGAGGTAAGCAGCTCTGCTTTCTCCCCACTGTCTGTTATTTCCTTGCCATCTTCTCTCTTTAGTGGACGTACACTTTCCTTGACTTTTTTCTTGTTATTAATATGTTGAAAGAAACTTTCCCAAGGGGGCGCCCGACTGGCTTACCCCCCCCCCTCAAGGCTGCTGCTGATTGGCTCGCTCTCCTTGGCCAAGTTGCTCATGGTGTGTGCGGGAGGGAAAAATGTGTGGGTCAGAGGGAGACCTCTTTATTAATCCTATTCTTCCTTGTTTTCTAATGTTCCACTCTTGTCCTTATTATTTGCCTGTTTCTATAGCTTTTATTTTCTGTCCTGTATTTATTTTTATTCTCTACTGGGGTCTTCCCTCCCTTCCTATTGGGACCTCAAACTGCATTGTTGCCTTCACTTCTGTTACTCGCTGCTCCGGCCTCTTGTTGTCTCTGCTCTGGTCAGGCCTGCTGTTGTGGTCAGCTCAACTCCACTCTGCTGTCTGGTCTGCTCCACTCCACCCCACTCAGCCAGCTGCTCAATTTGGAGATCAGAGCTCTCTAACTTCGGCTGCTGTTGCTGCCTTTCTCCCCTCCACAGATTTTGCCACCCCCAATTTCTCACAGCCACCGGTTCCCTTTGTTGGTGCTCCAGGCCCTTTGTCCTCCGCCAGATGGGCTGCCAGGCTAGAAGGAGGTGGGGGGGGGCTGCTGATCTCTCTGGGGAGGGAACGCTGATCAAGTCCTCCACCTGAGGCAAATCTCCACTGGGGAGGGCTGCCGGGCTGGAAGGATGCAGGGAGAGGGCTGTGGTAGTCAGCCTGCCTCTAGTTGCTGGGCCCTGGGTCGGGCTGCCTGGCTGCCCCCTCAAGCCGGGCTGCCTAGATTGGAGTATGGGTCTAGGCCAGGGGTAGGCAAGCTTGGCTCTTTTATGACTCGTGGACTTGTTCCCTTTTATTAAATTGTAGCCCTCAATCATGCCACGGCATTTCAGGGGTGCTGAAATACAGCAGTTGCCCTTCTAGGTGTGGTCAGAGCAATCCAGACTAGAGAGGAACTTGATCTTGATCTAGATCTTAATGCTGTACTTCCGTTGAAGCAGTCTGGGATTGTGTGGCTTGTAGACTGAATCACGTTGCGTCATATTGTTGACTCATCTCCAATTTGTGATCCATTGAGATACTTAGATGCTTTTTGTAGGTCCTGCTATCCATTGTGGTCCCTTCGTGACCCTGGAGTCATGGAATCGTAGATTTCTCATAAAGTCCCCCAAGTTGTATTTTTTTTTCCAACTGAGCATCCCAGATTCCTTCAGTCTGTTCTCATAGGCCGTGTCCTCAAGATCCTGTCCCATCGCCATTGCCCTCTGCTGAAATCAAATAGATCTATTACGGCCCCTGGCCAGTCAGACTCTGCTGAAAGTGGGGCTGAGGATCCCTGTGGAACGAAGAACCAGGAAGTATAGGTAGCCCTCAACTTACAACCATTCGTTCAAGGACCGTTTGAGATTACAACGGCACTGGAAAAAGTGATTTGTGATCATTTTTCACACTTACGACCGTGGCACCATCGCCAGGGTCACCTGATCAGAATTCGGATGCTTAGCAACTGGTTCATATTTATGATGGTTGCAGAGCCCTGGGGTCATGTGGTCCCTTTTGCGACCTTCTGACAAGCAAAGGCAATGGGGAGGCCAACTGTGTTACTAACCTTAGTAACAGATCACTTAGTAACTGTGGAAGATCAAACAATCATTCAAGCGGCTCCCATAGAAAGGTGGGAGAGAGATCCATTTCTGTGCTGTGGGAATCTGGCCGGCAGTAGGGCACTCCCGGGATGGGGCTGTGCCACTATCTTTGGAGTACACAAAACTGCCTGGCTTGCCTGGTTTTTGCCACCCATGCTGGGAGAGCTTCCGGCCTTGGCGTGCCAGCCCTCCCTGAAGCAGAGCAAGTTGGAGCCCGTCCAAGCCTGTCACCAAGCACAGACTTGCTGCAGACAGTCCCAACTGGTTCCACCGCTGTGCAGGATTGGCGCAGAGCAGGTCCGCCAAGGTCAGTGGGCAGGCTTCCCCTTCCAGGTGGGGCAGTGCCGAAGTCACACTGGGTGGGGCTTCAGCCAGGCTTCAGAGCCACCGTGTTGCTGGAGGAGTCCACCCCTCCCCCCTGTTTGGAATGCCAGGGAGTGATACCCCCCCACCCACCCACTCCTTGCCAGGTGGCCATGAGGCTCCACCTGGAGCAGAGGCACCATCCAGCTCTGAAGAGTATTAGAGTCCCAGCTGCCAGCCCAGCCCAGCCCCAAAGCTGCTGCTGCTCGGCTCTGCTTGGCAGCTGGGCTGGCACAGTTACTCCGAGGCCGAGAGCGCCCGGGGGCTTGAAGCGCTGGTCCAGGCATCCCTTTTGCTGAATTAAGTGATGAGCCAGGCCACCCCAGAGGAGGAGAGGGGCAGCAGGCCATGTAAGCCCTGCCCGAAGCCCACATATTCTGCCCCGCAGGGTCCTGCAATGGGATGAACAAGTGTTCGGGCAAGGGCTGCATTTGGCTCAGCATGAGGAAATGCAAATAATATCTCTTAAAGTAAAAACTGCAATTCTGGTCAGTTCATCTTAATCATTTTTACGTTAGTTCAACTGCTCACAGAATTTGAGGTCATCTGTCTAGACCAGGGATAGGCAACCTTGGCTCTTTTATGACTCGTGGACTTCAACTCCCAGAATTCCTGAGCCAGAATTCTGGGAGTTGAAATCCACGAGTCATAAAAGAGCCAAGGTTGCCTACCCCCTGGTCTAGACCTTTCTTTTTGTCTAATAATTCCAAAATATTCCAATATTTCCAGCTGGGGTAGTTTTCGTTGGTAGCTGCTTGCTGTAGAACTAAAGGTGCAGGACCCCCCAGGCTTGGGAGTCCAAAGGATGCTGGACTTTGCCTGGTGAGCCAGGACCGTCTTTTTTGCCTGTTGTTCCTGGCACACAAGTGCGGGGGGGTGGGAAGAAAAGAGACCCTGTACTTGACCAAATGATTAGGGGCTGTACTAAGAAGCAGCTGTCCAAAAGCAGTGCAGTCCCTCTCCTGGGCGGTATTAGGACGGGTGAGGCTCCTGTAGCACTTCTGTGCACGTCCCTGAAAGCGGAGGGCAGCAGCAGAGACGATACAGGACTTGAGGGTGGTCTGGAGGAGCCGGATGGAAGGGAGGCCGGAGGGTTGTGTCCAGGGAAGAAGGTCAGGAGCCACCATCCGTGGTCACAGTAAAAAGCCCCAGAAATATTGGGCACAGGTTGCAGCTGCCTGGATCTCATGTAACGGGAGGAAAAAGGCCCAAGGAGAGCCCTCCGTTGCAGGGAAGGGTTTACCTGCGGAAGTGGCAGGTTCTCCATCTGCAGAAGTCTAACCCTTTGCAGAGGGTTGGACTAGATGATCCTTGTGGTCCCTTCCAACATTATAATTTACAGAGGAAAATGGCTTCAGGAGGGAAGAAAGAAAGCTCCGAGAGAGCTTTGGGTTTCTGACCAGATTTTCTAATCCATCATTCAGGCAGATTTTTGGAAGGCGCTTTGCTTGATTTAAGCTATTGATTTTCTGTTTCACTGACAGAATAATCTCTCCCTGGATTACTGCCCAGATCGCCCCTGCATTGTAGTGCGTGCGAAGCGATTCCATAAGGCTACTGGTCCCCTGGGACATCAGTAGTCCTATCACCAGAAACACACAATGAACAATAAGAATTAAATCTAAATAAATAGTAAAACTTGGATGGCCAAACCTGGGGCTGCTTTCTCCGCCACATATCACGGGGGGGGGGGGGGGGGGGGGGGGGGGGGGGGGGGGGGGGGGGGGGGGGGGGGGGAAGGTAGGGGGATGGGAGAAAGACTGGCAGGAAATTAAAAATTACATTAATACACACCCTTCACCGTGTAGCATCTGTGTTGCTAACGTCGCTCTCTTCTTGTACTGAAAGTGGTCTCTTTCCTGTGCTATGGCTGCCCACAGACCGGCCTGCACTGCCTGCCTGGCTTGGGCCTAGCAAGGCTTTCCCAAAATGCTTTTGGGGAAGGCAGAGATCCATCCTGGATCCATTGGCGGCCTCCCTTGCAGGTGGGTCGCGGGCAGCAGCTTTGCCTGCTAACAGGGAGAGAGTCCGGGCTCAGTCGAGAGGCCACAGGCGTAGCCAGTTGTGCCCCAAGCGTGTTCGGAGGCAAGCCAGGATATCTGGTGCAGAGGCCACGTGACCAGCCCACCCTTGTTGCTGCTAGCCCACCGGTCGGGAGGCATCAAGGGAAGATGTTTCTAATTTGGGGGGGGGGGGAAACTTAGGAAATAATAAAGGGAGCGAACCTGAGGTAGTTAGCTTGCTCACCTCTGAATGTGATGCTGGATTTGCGCAGCAGCTTCTTGAATGCCAAACGGGTAAATCACAATGGAAACCACGCTACCCACTGTTTGTTGGAAACAGGCACGTGGGTCCTGTAGCCTCTGCCACTATGGGCAGGCTAGATGCCCAAGAGGCTGCCTGGGGCAGGACATCTATTCACGGTCATCTCTCCTCCTGCCTCCCGTTTCTGCAGTCCAAGATTCTCCCCAGAGGCGGATGTGGAGAGACTTTCAGATGCCTGGAATCGCCAACTATACCACAATGATGCTGAGCCCGGATGGCCGGGTCTTGTACGTTGGTGCCCGCGAGATGCTTCTTGCTCTGAACACCAGCGCCTTCTCTCCCGGGCCCCAGCACCAGCAGGTCAGTTCAGATGCCCTGGTCTCTTGGCTCTCCTTCCCTGCTTCAGGGGGGTAAAATAAAGGTCCTGGGGGGGCGTCCCTAACTACCGTAGCAGCATCTAAGGCAGTCAGCCAGGCTTTGGTCCTCATGCTGGAAGGAGCAGCCATGCCTTATTGGTCGAGGTGAGAACCCTCTTCCCTCCAGCCTCCAGCCGGGTGACTTCCCTTGTCTGCCATCTCATCACACAGCCACCCTATTTGAAAAGCTGAGGGTGGCAGGGGGGATCTGGTTGTGGTTTCGCCTCCAGCAGTTGCCTGTATAAGTAAGAAAAGACTGGCATTGCCGGGTGAGTGATGGCAGCCTGCTTTCCTTCCTGTAGCTGATCTGGCACGCCGAGGAGGAAAAGAAACAGCAGTGCATCTTCAAGGGCAAGGACCCTCAGGTGGGTAATGCCAGTTTTGGGGGGGGGGGTAAACTCTGGCAAGAAGAGCAATGCTCAATTCTGCTGGGAGTCCGGGACCCATTGGGGCGTTGTCTCTTTCCCCCCCCCCCCCGGGCAGCCAGAGCAGCCCAAACTCAGCAGGAGCTTCCTGTGGCCAGCTGGTCCTAAGCGCAGCCTTCTCCTCTTCCTCCCTCCCTCCCTTTGCAGAGAGACTGCCACAACTACATCAAGGTCCTGCTGCAGCTGAACGAGACCCACCTGTACACCTGTGGGACCAGTGCCTTCAGCCCCACCTGCACCTACATTGTGAGGACCATCCCAGACCCCCCTCTCCCCCCCCCCCACCCACATTTGTCTCCTTTGGCTTAGCAAGGCATATCTTGAGGCCATCCCTGGTTGCAGGTGGTTGAATGTTTTGTGGAGCAGAATAATAAGACTAGCTTTATTTAAATCAGAGCCAGGTTCCTAGTTATTTTTGTCTTGCCTATCATGCATTAACAAACTCCGAGTCCTGAAATGGTGCAGGCCTTTAATCTAGCTTAAAATTAATGACCTTCCCAATAAGGCATGTTTTAGCCCCAGGCTGAAGTGAGTTGCTGGTGAAGGTTTTCACAGCTGCCCCAGACAGCTGTTGGGAACCACCCAGCCTGGCAGGGAGTGGGGATCAAGTACAGAGCTAGACTGGAGTCACTGCGCTCAGCTGCGAAAGGACCCAAACCGGCCCTCCCTGAATTCCTTGGAGCCTTATCGAGTTGTTCCCTAGAGAAGGCTGCCAGACTGGGGAGATTCCTGCATTATAGGCAGAACATCTGTGGGTCTGGTTGTCTGTGCCTGACAACAGTCTTGTGCAGGATCAGGCCCTCTTCCTCCCAACTGGTGGGAAGATCCAGCCTGAGGCCATATTCTGGACAGCCCCCTTTGCCCGCTATGGGGGTGGGTGGGCACAACTTCTGGGTTTGCCTGCAACCTCCTCGTGTGAGCTCCCTGTTAGAATTTGCATCCAGGCTCTTTCCCGGGAGAGAAATTGCATGGAAGATCTTTCGCAGCACTGAGCCTTGCAGGAGAGGGGACAGATTGAAAGTGGGGCTGTGTAGCGTCGACCAGCTCAGACTGGTGGGGCTTGTGGGTCTGCCCTTTCTTGTTGGGGGTCACCAATCATTGGCCTCCCCCTTGCAGAGCCTGCCAGCCTTCCAGCTGCAGCGAGATCCTTCCGGGCAGCTCTTGCTGGAGGACGGGAAGGGGCGCTGCCCCTTTGACCCGGAATACAGATCTACAGCCATCACGGTCGGTAAGGAGCTTTGGGGGTTTCAAAGAGGCTACCCTGGGCGCCTTTGAGGGGAGGGGCTGCTGCCTGCAAGGAAGGATGCTCTTCCCTGGGCTCATTGGACAATATGGGGGTGGTCTTCTCTCCATTCTCTTGGTGAGGAGGTCCAGGTGGTGCAGGCAGAAAGCTTCTCATGGCCCTATAACGGCTGCTTTCTCTCAGATGGTGAACTGTATACGGGTACCGTAAGCAAGTTTCAGGGCAACGAGCCCACCATTTTTCGTAGCCTTGGCAGCCGCCCACCCATCAAGACAGAAAGCTCCCTCAACTGGATGCAAGGTGGGTGATGAATGGATGAAAGGAGGGGGAGGGCGATGATGGGGGCACGTGGGGGGGCGTCACAGTTGTACAGCACTTAGATAACAGCCCTGTCACTCACGTTCGGACAAGTTCAGAGCAGGGCAGAGAGCTCTTTTGATGGCCTCGGAGGTCCTTGCCTTTTGGTAACTTTCGCTGATTGTGTTTGGGCTCTGAGGTTGGATGTTGACGTCTCTCCTCTTTGGCTACTTGGCATGGAGCAGCTCTGAGATGACCTTGGCCAGGTTTGGACGAATCACTACCAGGGCATCCTATGACAGTGTATTAGGTGGAGTCCCAGAGCTCTCAACCCTTGCCATGAAACCAACATGGGCAGGTCCATGAAGGCTCTAAGTGGAATTTTCCTCCAATGGGATTTTCCCATGTATTTTACCAGGAAACATAGATAGGGCAGGCTGGAAAAGTCAGTGCCCTCCTAACCATACCCAAGCACTCCGAGTTTGTTGGCGATGTCCATTTTCCTCTCCGAGTTCATGGTGACCTAACCCTAACCCTAAGTGGAATTTCCCTCCAATGGGATTTTCCCATGTATTTTACCAGGAAACATAGATAGGGCAGGCTAGAAAAGTCAGTGCCCTCCTAACCATACCCAAGCACTCCGAGTTTGTTGGCGATGTCCATTTTCCTCTCCGAGTTCATGGTGACCTAACCCTAACCCTAAGTGGAATTTTCCTCCAATGGGATTTTTCCATGTATTTTACCAGGAAACATAGATAGGGCAGGCTACAAAAGTCAGTGCCCTCCTAACCATACCCAAGCACTCCGAGTTTGTTGGCGATGTCCATTTTGCTCTATGAGTTCATGGTGACCTAACCCTAACCCTAAGTGGAATTTTCCTCCTATGGGATTTTCCCATGTATTTTACCAGGAAACATAGATAGGGCAGG
>NW_015386436.1:1086423-1089418 GCF_001527695.2 Protobothrops mucrosquamatus
TATGGGATTTTCCCATGTATTTTACCAGGAAACATAGATAGGGCAGGCTGGAAAAGTCAGTGCCCTCCTAACCATACCCAAGCACTCCGAGTTTGTTGGCGATGTCCATTTTGCTCTATGAGTTCATGGTGACCTAACCCTAACCCTAAGTGGAATTTTCCTCCTATGGGATTTTCCCATGTATTTTACCAGGAAACATGGATAGGGCAGGCTACAAAAGTCAGTGCCCTCCTAACCATACCCAAGCACTCCGAGTTCGTTGGCGATGTCCATTTTGCTCTATGAGTTCATGGTGACCTAACCCTAACCCTAAGTGGAATTTTCCTCCTATGGGATTTTCCCATGTAATTGACCAGGAAACATGGATAGGGCAGGCTACAAAAGTCAGTGCCCTCCTAACCATACCCAAGCACTCCGAGTTTGTTGGCGATGTCCATTTTGCTCTATGAGTTCATGGTGACCTAACCCTAACCCTAAGTGGAATTTTCCTCCAATGGGATTTTCCCATGTAATTGACCAGGAAACATAGATAGGGCAGGCTGGAAAAGTCAGTGTCCTCCTAACCATACCCAAGCACTCCGAGTTTGTTGGCGATGTCCATTTTGCTCTATGAGTTCATGGTGACCTAACCCTAACCCTAAGTGGAATTTTCCTCCTATGGGATTTTCCCATGTATTTTACCAGGAAACATAGATAGGGCAGGCTAGGAAAGTAAGTGCCCTCCTAACCATACCCAAGCACTCCGAGTTTGTTGGCGATGTCCATTTTGCTCTATGAGTTCATGGTGACCTAACCCTAACCCTAAGTGGAATTTTCCTCCTATGGGATTTTCCCATGTAATTGACCAGGAAACATGGATAGGGCAGGCTGGAAAAGTCAGTGTCCTCCTAACCATACCCAAGCACTCCGAGTTTGTTGGCGATGTCCATTTTGCTCTATGAGTTCATGGTGACCTAACCCTAACCCTAAGTGGAATTTTCCTCCTATGGGATTTTCCCATGTAATTGACCAGGAAACATGGATAGGGCAGGCTACAAAAGTCAGTGCCCTCCTAANTGACCTAACCCTAACCCTAAGTGGAATTTTCCTCCTATGGGATTTTCCCATGTAATTAACCAGGAAACATAGATAGGGCAGGCTGGAAAAGTCAGTGTCCTCCTAACCATACCCAAGCACTCCGAGTTTGTTGGCGATGTCCATTTTGCTCTATGAGTTCATGGTGACCTAACCCTAACCCTAAGTGGAATTTTCCTCCTATGGGATTTTCCCATGTAATTAACCAGGAAACATAGATAGGGCAGGCTGGAAAAGCCAGTGCCCTCCTAACCATACCCAAGCACTCCGAGTTTGTTGGCGATGTCCATTTTGCTCTATGAGTTCATGGTGACCTAACCCTAACCCTAAGTGGAATTTTCCTCCAATGGGATTTTCCCATGTATTTTACCAGGAAACATAGATAGGGCAGGCTGGAAAAGTCAGTGCCCTCCTAACCATATAAAAGCACTCCAAATTTTCCCTTTGTGGCATCATTCTGCTGAACACCTACTTCTGCCTAGTGTGTGTGTGTTTTTACCCATGTAGTATAGCTGTAGTGTTATTATTTATCCAATCTGATTACTTCTCCCTCTTATTGGTATTATCATCATCATCATCATTCTGTTGTTTTGCATGTACACTAGAGACATTTCTGCACCAGAGACAAATTCCTCGTGTGTCTAATCCCACTTGGCCAAATAAATGCAGAGGAGTTCTTTCTAGGGGGAGGTTCTTCCCCAAAGGAGTGGGAGAGAGAAGTGGGAAAGGGGGAGGGGAGTGTGTGCCCAGAGACTGGCACCTGGGACTGCTCTGAAGGACCCTCCCAGCACTGGCAGCAGTCATAGCAGCTTTGTCTGTGCAGCTCCCCTCCCCCTCCCTGTTTTTCTGGGGCCCTTAAAGGAAGTGGAGGAAAAGAAGGGCCCGATCCGATTTCCTTCTCTTGGGCAGAGCCGTTCTTTGTGGGCTCAGCCTTCCTGCGGGAGAGCAGCGCCCAGGAGGATGAAGAGGGCAAGATCTACTTCTTCTTCAGTGAAACCGGCAAGGAATTTGACTTCTTTGAAGACACTGTTGTGTCCCGTGTTGCACGTGTGTGCAAGGTGAGGGGCATGTGAGGGAGGGGGGGGGACCGAAATCTGCTTATGCCGCTTTTTGCCCTCCGTCTCTGCAGTGGGGGGTCCTGGCAGCTGTCATCGTTTCCTCGTCCTCTCTGTCCTGCTCGTGGGTGCCAGAGCTGCCCATGGGCTCAACAGGCTCGGTTGAGGGAGAAAGATTTGCTGGGCTCACCTGGGCTGGGACCTGAGGCTGGAGGGGCAGAGGGCAGTGGCTGGGCGCCAGTCAGAGGTGATCTCTGTGTCCAAGGAGGCACAGAAGGTGGCTCTGCTGCCACTCAGCCGGGGGAATGGCAACGTTTGGCAAGCCTGCTTCCCTTCCTCCTGTTCCTGTTCTTCCTGGCTTCCTCCTCCTCCTCCTCCTCCTCCTCCTCCTCCTCCTCCTCCTCCTCCTCCCTCCTGCCCTCCCAGGATGACCTGGGCGGAGAGCGTGTGCTCCAGCGACGATGGACAACCTTCCTGAAGGCTCAGCTGCTATGTTCTCACCCAGAGGACGGCTTCCCCTTCAACGTGCTTCAGGACATGTTTGTGTTGACGTCAGGCGATGGCTGGCCAGAGACGGTCTTCTATGGGGTCTTTACCTCTCAGTGGTGAGCCTTGGGGGGTCTGGCACCAAAGCACCCACAGAGGGTGGTGGTCTAGGAAAAGAGGCGCATCATGACTAAGGCCCAACGTGCAGGCGAATGGTGGAAACGGTGTTCCCCGGGCACCTCAAGGCCCACGCTGCCTCTCCTGCCCCTCTCTGCCAGGGATAGGAAAGGCCCTGGGGCTGCAGCGGTGTGTGCCTTCCCCATCTCCGACGTGAAGGAAGCCTTTGATGGGCTCTACAAAGAGGTCAACCGGGAGACACA
>NW_015386436.1:1092281-1093956 GCF_001527695.2 Protobothrops mucrosquamatus
GGCAGGCTACAAAAGTCAGTGCCCTCCTAACCATACCCAAGCACTCCGAGTTTGTTGGCGATGTCCATTTTGCTCTATGAGTTCATGGTGACCTAACCCTAACCCTAAGTGGAATTTTCCTCCTATGGGATTTTCCCATGTAATTGACCAGGAAACATAGATAGGGCAGGCTGGAAAAGTCAGTGTCCTCCTAACCATATAAAAGCACTCCAAATTTTCCCTTTGTGGCATCATTCTGCTGAACACCTACTTCTGCCTAGTGTGTGTGTGTTTTTACCCATGTAGTATAGCTGTAGTGTTATTATTTATCCAATCTGATTACTTCTCCCTCTTATTGGTATTATCATCATCATCATCATTCTGTTGTTTTGCATGTACACTAGAGACATTTCTGCACCAGAGACAAATTCCTCGTGTGTCTAATCCCACTTGGCCAAATAAATGCAGAGGAGTTCTTTCTAGGGGGAAGTTCTTCCCCAAAGGAGTGGGAGAGAGAAGTGGGAAAGGGGGAGGGGAGTGTGTGCCCAGAGACTGGCACCTGGGACTGCTCTGAAGGACCCTCCCAGCACTGGCAGCAGTCATAGCAGCTTTGTCTGTGCAGCTCCCCTCCCCCTCCCTGTTTTTCTGGGGCCCTTAAAGGAAGTGGAGGAAAAGAAGGGCCCGATCCGATTTCCTTCTCTTGGGCAGAGCCGTTCTTTGTGGGCTCAGCCTTCCTGCGGGAGAGCAGCGCCCAGGAGGATGAAGAGGGCAAGATCTACTTCTTCTTCAGTGAAACCGGCAAGGAATTTGACTTCTTTGAAGACACTGTTGTGTCCCGTGTTGCACGTGTGTGCAAGGTGAGGGGCATGTGAGGGAGGGGGGAGGACCGAAATCTGCTTATGCCGCTTTTTGCCCTCCGTCTCTGCAGTGGGGGGTCCTGGCAGCTGTCATCGTTTCCTCGTCCTCTCTGTCCTGCTCGTGGGTGCCAGAGCTGCCCATGGGCTCAACAGGCTCGGTTGAGGGAGAAAGATTTGCTGGGCTCACCTGGGCTGGGACCTGAGGCTGGAGGGGCAGAGGGCAGTGGCTGGGCGCCAGTCAGAGGTGATCTCTGTGTCCAAGGAGGCACAGAAGGTGGCTCTGCTGCCACTCAGCCGGGGGAATGGCAACGTTTGGCAAGCCTGCTTCCCTTCCTCCTGTTCCTGTTCTTCCTGGCTTCCTCTTCCTCCTCCTCCTCCTCCTCCCTCCTGCCCTCCCAGGATGACCTGGGCGGAGAGCGTGTGCTCCAGCGACGATGGACAACCTTCCTGAAGGCTCAGCTGCTATGTTCCCACCCAGAGGACGGCTTCCCCTTCAACGTGCTTCAGGACATGTTTGTGTTGACGTCAGGCGATGGCTGGCCAGAGACGGTCTTCTATGGGGTCTTTACCTCTCAGTGGTGAGCCTTGGGGGGTCTGGCACCAAAGCACCCACAGAGGGTGGTGGTCTAGGAAAAGAGGTGCATCATGACTAAGGCCCAACGTGCAGGCGAATGGTGGAAACGGTGTTCCCCGGGCACCTCAAGGCCCACGCTGCCTCTCCTGCCCCTCTCTGCCAGGGATAGGAAAGGCCCTGGGGCTGCAGCGGTGTGTGCCTTCCCCATCTCCGACGTGAAGGAAGCCTTTGATGGGCTCTACAAAGAGGTCAACCGGGAGACACA
>NW_015386436.1:1094309-1112881 GCF_001527695.2 Protobothrops mucrosquamatus
GCATCATGACTAAGGCCCAACGTGCAGGCGAATGGTGGAAACGGTGTTCCCCGGGCACCTCAAGGCCCACGCTGCCTCTCCTGCCCCTCTCTGCCAGGGATAGGAAAGGCCCTGGGGCTGCAGCGGTGTGTGCCTTCCCCATCTCCGACGTGAAGGAAGCCTTTGATGGGCTCTACAAAGAGGTCAACCGGGAGACACAGCAGTGGTACACAGACGTCCATCCTGTGCCAGAACCCCGCCCCGGAGCAGTAAGTGGCGAATGCTAGTCTTCGCCTGCATGTATTGGCAGAATAATTCTCTGAGCATCTACACATCTTAACAGCATGTTTTAAAAACAAGAGTTGAAGTGCAAATTTTGTAAATTCCTGTGCTGCTCCTACCTTTTGTTTTGGGTTAAACCTCCAAACTTAACAGTGCCCAAATTCTAGCCTTTTTTTTTTTTTTTTGAGAAAAAGCAAGCAAGCTTCCATTCCAAAAAAGTCCCTGTTGGGACACTTGGTTAAAACAGTTGAATGGTAGGAGCCTCGCAGAGGCTCGAGCCAAAGAAGAACTCCGAAGCCTCTTGGTTTTCTTCCCAGAGCAATCCAGAGGGGGGAGGGGGCCCCGGGGTGGGCGAGGGCTCTGCCCAAGACCCCCCAGGCCTCCGCCAGGGCTCACTGGTAAACCCCTGCTCTTCCCAGTGCATCAACCAGAAGACCCGGCAGATGAAAATCACCTCTTCGCTCCAGATGCCGGACCGGGTCCTGAACTACCTGAAGGACCACTTCCTAATGAACAGGGCGGTGCGGAGCCAGGCGCTCCTTGTGCAGTCCCGGTCCCGCTACCAGCAGCTCAGTGTGCAGCGTGTGCAGAGTCTGCGGCAAACCTACGATGTCTTGTTTCTGGGCACAGGTGAGCAGGACTGGCAGATTCACTTATTCCGTTGCTGCGGCTGCCTTGGTGGTATTGCCACGGCTTCAGACTGATCCACGTCAGCGTATAAATGGCTTTGTGTGGAGAACATGTGAGTTGGCGGTTACGGAACTTGAAGAAACGGGGGGTGGGTCAATGCCAAGCCAAGGAAAGATGGCAGAGGAGTTGACGCTAGACCCAAACCTGAACCTGGGTCGTTCCCATCTTCTTGGAGCTCAGATGGTGGACCGGGCCTGCCAGAAGTGAAAAAGACCTCCTCGCAGGGAGGGAGGGAGGGAGGAAAGGGGGGCAGGGGACGCCCCAGGGGCCGGCACTGGGCACCTCTTGTGTCTCGTAGATGATGGCCGCCTGCATAAGGCAGTGATCACGGGACGAGGAGTGAGGATCATTGAGGAAATCCAGCTCTTCTCTGCGGACCAACCTGTCCTGGAGCTGCTGCTGGACTCTACCCAGGCAAGAGCAGGAGACCAGGGGGGACCCCCGGCCCCAGTTCTTTGCATGAGAGAAGCAGCTGGCTGGCCCGGCATCCGGGCGAGGCGTTTGGTGGGCTTCTGAATCAGCGCCACCCAGGCAGCTGCTGCCGCCGCCTCCTTGTTCTCTTCTGCTTGGGGAGGATGCGTTTCTGGGTCCCTGCTTAGTTGGCAAGAGGCGGATGCCGCTGGGTACAGGACAGAAGGGGGAGGCTCTTCTAACCACAGTAGAGGTGCGTTTCCTGATGCCAAGGCAATGCCCCTGCCCTTGGGAGGTGGCAGAGGAACTGTGGCACAGCCTCTTCCAACGTTCTTGGTTAAAAATGCCCCCTGGTGCTCCTGCTGGAGCGTCTCCTGTTCTTCCCACAGGGCCTGGTTTATGCTGCCTCGTATGAAGCTCTGGCACAGGTGCCCGTTGCCAACTGCAGCCTGTACCGGAGCTGTGGAGAGTGTGTCCTGGCCGGAGACCCTTACTGTGCCTGGAGTGGAGGGGCCTGTCAGCTGCTCATCCCAGGCCCTCAGCCGCTCCAGCCAGTGTGAGTGCTTCCCAGATGTGGCCACAGGGGGCTTCCAACCCCCAGCCCCCCAGGCCCTGCCTCCGGACCATTTGGTGTAACAGAACCACCCCCTCCTTCCTCCCAGTCCCCTGCTGCTCCTCTTCTCCACGGCAGTCCAGGCACACGTAGTGTACTTAGAGGGGCACGTGGTCCTCAGGGTATCAGAAGAGTCCTCGGGGGTGCCCCTTCTGCTGCTCCTTTTCCCCAGGTCTCACCTATTTCTCCCTCCAGGACCTGGGTCCAGGACGTCGAAGGGGCTGAGACAAGCCAGCTTTGCCAGAGCAGCGGCATGGAACTCAGCCGTTCGGCAGGTAACGGGTCAGGCCTGCCGGGGTTGGGCTTTGAAAGCTGGGGGAAGGAGGGGAGCGGAACGGGGCCTCCCCTCCTGGCTCCAAAGCCAAGGAGCATCTTGCAGGGATTGTGCTGGAGCCAGGTTAGCTGTTGAGAAGGCTGGATCTGATGGGCGCTCTCTCTCCCCCAGGAGAGCAACCCCAATGTCAGCAGGTGGTGCTCCAGCCCAACGCTGTGACGACGTTGCCCTGCCCACTGCTGTCCAACCTGGCTTCCCGGCGCTGGGTGCACAACGGGGCTGCCCTCGGCTCCTCCTTCCTGGTGCTGCCCAAGGGAGAGCTGCTGCTGGTGGGGAGCCCAGCCGAGGGGGGGCGCTACGAATGCTGGTCTCGGGAGGGCAGCTTCCAGCAGTTGATGGCCAGCTACTGTGTGAATGTGGAGCCAGGACTCTGGGCCAAGCTGGTGCCTCCCCAAGACCCCCTGAAGACCCTCAGCACCTCCAGGAGCATCTCAGGAGAGAACATCTCACTGCTGTTGGAGAGCAGGACCTACAGGACCGAGTTCCTTGTGATGTGTGTGCTCTTCAGCATTGTCGTGATGCTGCTGGTCCTTTTCACGCTGCACAAGCACCAGGTCAGCCTGAAGGCCTGCCTCAAGCAGGGCCGATGCAGATGGTCCCATCCCAGGACCTCGCCGGACAGAGAGGCCCCGCCCACCGAGAATATGCCTCCACTCAGTGGCCTGAACATGTCTGGTGCTCTGGCAGACCACAAGGGCTACCAGGCTCTGTGCGAGAGTCTCGTGGTGAGCACACCTGGGCACGAGTCCTTAGCCTGCCCTCGTGTGGCTTTTCTGGAGTCCGATCGGCGACCACTTAATATATCCAAGACTTTCGTGGAGGTGTTGGGTCCTGTCCAGCGTCCTCGGGTTCGCCTTGGCTCTGAGATCCAGGACTCAGTTGTATGACCTTCCCCAAGAGGCGCCGTTCTGTGGGCTTGAAAGGAGCAGGGCGCAGTCTTCCGGTGTGACCATACTCTGGCAGAGGAACAGGCAGAAGGGCAGCCCCACTCGGTTGGGGACTAGGGCCAGGCCCTCGGGGTTCCTGCATGGCAGTTGGCAGTAATGTCACATAGCCTTGAGGGCCAACCTCACATTCTAGGCTGCGCTTCAGCTCAAGCGGCCCAGTCGTTACAAGCACTGCCAGGATGGGACGGAATGGGACAACTCGCCCATGGGCTTCTTCAGTGTCTGCGAGCACCTGGCTCCCATTTCTTTGGCCTGTGTGGGAGGGACCATTGCTGGGAAGGTAACCTATGTACCAAAGACCCTCCTGGAAGTCACCTGTGAAAGGAGATGCTCTGGTTGAGCATCCTGCCTTCCTGAAGGAAGATACGTTGATCTGACTTCTAATGAACTGTGCATTAGGGAGAAAAATGGTGGACCATTTAATGTCAGAAAAACTCCTGTGTGATTTGTGTGTAAAACCAGAGACCTGGTCCAGAGGGAGGGAGTGGTTAATAGGCGATATCCACTGATGAACAG
Organism: Protobothrops mucrosquamatus; assembly: GCF_001527695.2. NCBI lineage: Eukaryota > Metazoa > Chordata > Lepidosauria > Squamata > Viperidae > Protobothrops > Protobothrops mucrosquamatus. The sequence goes on from NW_015386436.1 coordinate 1,098,082, forward strand.
AAAGCATCGGGGAGCATCCTTCAGGACTGTCCTCCAAGAGGGCTGGCTGAAGGTCTCAGCTCAGGGCCTGCTACCTGACCATACATACAACAGAATCATTGCCCCATTGCTAAATGTCTGGGCTGGCCTAAAGAGGGGGGAAACCATTTTCTTCCAGCAGATCTCTTCACTGGTAACAATCCCCTTTGGCCTGTACCAACTGGTGCAGCTGCTTTGGGAAGAGGCCAAGTCCCCACCCACCCGAGGTGTTAAACCCTGGAAGGCCTGCCCAACAGGACCCGCCGAGATTCCTGCAGGGAAAGTTCCTTGCACCGTCCAGTTGCTTTGGGCTCCCAAAGGAAAGTGGGCTTGGCAGCTGCTACAGCTGTTTAACAATGACTGGGTGGGGCTCCCACAGTCCTACTCCTTCCCACCTACGTGAGAGGGTTGGTTGGAGTGAAGTGTGTCAAAGACTGGGAAGACGGCAAAATTGTTTTTCTGTTCTTCACTCCTTCAGAGGCTTAATTGAGCACCCTCTGCTGTGCTGGGAGCAATACAGATGAACTTGTTCTTTGGAGGGTGAAATAAAGATGGAGGAACATGAGTGGGTTCCATTTGTTGAGTTTTATTTAGCAAAAGTGTAGAAATCAGACAAAATCATGGAAAGAAAAAACTCAAAAGAGGCTGGCTTATGGGTGGTGCTCTTCCCCACCATTCAGAAAGCAAGAAAACTGGTCCGGTGATTCAGACCTTCCACTATGCCCAGCAGGGTTTAATTGGGAAAGTCTCCGTTGTTCTATGACAAAGCAGAAAGCAACAGGAGTGACTTTAAAGCCCTGCCACAGTTCGCTCTTTTTTTGATCTGCCACAGCAGCAACCCCAAGCCATCGCCCAGAACCACCCGGTGAGGCGGGAGCAAAGAATACCAGCCACAGCTGCCAATGTCCTTGCCCCGCCCCTCCCTACAGAAACACCAGCCAATGGATATGATTGCAAGGCCATGATTTAAGTGGCTCTAAGAATTAGACGGCGTCAAGGTTTGGGTTCATGTGTCCTGTGAGAAAAATGAGCCATTTTCCGAGATGTGGAATCTTCGGGAAGAATCAGAGGACAATCTTGAAGGAGCTGGAAGAAAAAGATAGGACTTCGTTATCAAAGGCTAACCAGGTTCCTTCTAAAGCACGGCCCTCCCCAAACACCAATGATTTGGCCAGAGCTCAACCCAAGAAAAGCAGACAGTTACCTGGTGAAGTCTGGAGAGCGGGAAATTATATGCTGGAACTCGGAGAGGTTGATGGTCCCATCTTTGTCAATATCAGATTCCTCCAAGATCTGCCCAAATGGAGGGAGCATTGTGGGTCAGAGTTGGCTGTGCCCCTTCTGGCCGGCCCTCCTTAGGTGTCCCCCCAGCACTCACATTCTGAATGAGCTGCTCCATCTCTGATGAGCTCAGCCTGCTGTCTTCTCCTTCTCCTGTCAGGGAGTTCACCAGATTCTCCAAATCCTTCTTGTCTAGAGTGCCATCATCATCGGAATCTAGGGAGAAGATGGGTTTAGCGTCCGCAAAGCTAGAAGCTTTCTCAGCTCCGGCAGGGGGTTTAGGAGGAAAGTCTGAGCTCCAAGTACATTCAGGCGTGAGAGAACAGCCCTCCCCCTTGGCAGGTGAAAGTGGTTCTCCTCTAGTAACAGGTGTGTATTCAAGGATCCAGAGAGAAACAGCTACTCCTCCCATGTAATCCAGCAAGTGAGGAGAGGATGATGTTGTTAAACCAGATTAACTCTGGGCAGTTTTAAGATTCCTCGCCTCGCTTGTTAGAACAGGCTCCAGGGCAAGGCAAATGGGGAGAGGAGTATCTCACCTGGTTCAAAGCAAGAGGCCCAGGAGAGACCAGATCCCACAACACCGGCTGGAGAACTCTTCCCTCTCTACTACCACCAGACCCAAACCCCAAGTCAGCGTTCCCAGGTGGGCAGTGCCATTCCTGTCTGACCACAACAGGCGATCGAACGCATCTAAGCGCCCCAACCTGAAACCCTCCAGCGGGCCCTGCTTGGGCGGAGCGGTTGTTCCTCCGCCCGCCCGCGAGCACCGAGCCCTACCGAAAAGGCGGAAGGCGTAATGCGACTTGATTTCGGGGGTGGCCGAGTCGCTGAAGACGCTCAGCAGGTCCAGGAAGTCCTCAAAGGTCAGGCCGTCCTCGCCGTTCTCCGCCGTGGAGAAGACGCGGCAGATCCTGTTCCGGAAGGGGTTCGCCTGCAAGAAGAGCCGGCGGGGGCTTCAGTGCCAGCCGAGGGCCCGACCCCGCCGCCCAGCCTGGGGGAGGCCAGGCGCCCGCGCCCGCCCGAGGGAGGCTCCGGGGCGGCTCACCCGCAGCTCGGGCAGCGTCAGGAGGCGGCTCTTGGGCACGCGCGTCTGCAGGGCCTGGCCGCGCGTCTCCCGGGGCAGCAGCTGGCAGAAGCGCTTGTGGGCGCTGCAAGGCAAGGCAAGGCAAGGCAAGGCGGCGGTCAGGGCGCGCTCCCGGGCCCGACGCGGAAATGGCGCCGGCGGCTGGCCCGGCTCCTGCGGCGCCCTTCCGGGAGCAACCCCGACCCGACCCGACCCGACCCTGGCCCGTCCCCGCGCGCGGCGCGTACTCACAGCAGGATCTCCTGCTTGCTCAGGAAGGTCAGCTCCTGCGGGAGAGAGCCGGTCAGGGGCCGCGCAGGTAGGCAGGTAGGCAGGCAGGGAGGGGCCCCCGACCCCCAGCGCGGCTCCCTCCCTCCCTCCCTCCCTCCCGGGACGCACCTGGTACTCGCCCAGCAGGTCGCGGGGCAGGCGGCTGCCCGAACCCCCCATCCGAGCCTCTGGCAAGCGCGGCCCCGGCTCTCCCTGCTCTCCTCCTCGGCCCGCCCCTGGGCGGAGCGGCTGCCAGACCGCCCCGCGGCGCCGGGAGGGAGAGCGCGCCAGCCAGCCGGCCGGCTCGGGGAGGCGGAGCGCCTGCGTGGTGGGAGGGCGCCCGGGAGCCGGTTCCGCCGCCACGCCAGTTTCGACCCGGCGCCGCCAAGGCGGGCACCGGAGGCTTCTCCTGCGGAAGTCTCGCCACGGGATCCGCCGCTCGCTTTCAGCATGGCCGCGGAGGGGCTCGGGGCGGCCGGCCGGGGCGGCGGGAGCCCCGCGGAGCTCTTTTGCTACGACCCGGAGGAGCTGGTGCTGCGCGGGGTGGAGTGGCCGAGAAGCGGCGCGGGGGCGCCCAGGAGCCCCGCCTGGTCGCGCTTCGACAGGGCGCTGCGGGAAGGCTGGGACGACCGGCTGCGGCGGGGGCTGTTCCGGTACCGTCTGGGCGAGCTGCAGACGCGGGTCCTTCCGGGCAGGCTGGGCCTCGTGGCCCAGCTCAACGTCCAGCGGGCGACCGAGAGACGGCGGCCCCAGGAGGCCCGCAGCGTCCGGCAGAGATTCGATCCCCGGCAGTTCAACTTCGGCCAGATCCGCCGGGAGGAGGTCCTCTTCTGCCTCTGCCGGGGCTGCCCCGCCCTGACCGGCTCGCCCCGGATCCTGGTGGCGATCAACGTCAGCCCGCTGGAGCAGGGACACGTGCTTCTCATCCCGGACCCTGCGCTCGCCCTGCCGCAGATCCTCACCCCGGAGGCCCTGCTGGTAGGGCTGGACGCTGTGCTGCTCAGCACCCACCCCGGCTTCCGCCTGGGCTTCAACAGCCTGGGGGCTTTCGCCTCCGTCAACCACCTGCACCTGCACTGCTTTTACCTGGACTGGGAGCTCTCGGTGGAATCCGCCCCCTGCGAGCCCCTCCTGCCCGAAGCGGGCCTCTACCTGCTGCGGGAGGCCCCGGCGCCGGCCTTCCTCTTCTACTGCGACGACGGGCAGCAGCTGGAGCCACTGGCTCATCGGATCAGCCGGGTCACCTGCCATCTGTCCCAGCGGGAGGTTGCCCACAACTTGTTTGCCACGCGGGGGGCTGCCCCCGAGGGCCCCCTGGGCTCCAGAGCAAGACCTGGGGTCCGGGTCATTCTTTGGGTGCGGAAAGCCTGCTTCGGTACCAAAGAAGAATTCGCCTTCAATGTGGCAGTTTGTGAATTGGCAGGACATCTGCCCACTAAAACTGTCCAGGAATACGAAGGCCTCACTGAGGCCTCGGTGCTTCACAGAATTCAGCAGTATCTCCTCCCAGACAGCCAGTTAGCCCAGCTTCAGGATGAGCTTGTGGAACTCCTCAGAGAGTAGCCTCCATGGCCTCCCTGACATGAGGGCTGGGAGAAGCCCCCCTTCCAGCCATTTATGAGCCATGGACTCTTCTTTACAGATTAACAAGATGTACAAACTACAGAGTAAGAATGAGGAGACAGAATTGCTGGACAATAAAGCACAAGGCTTAATAACTTGTAAGGAAAATAAAATACCTCTGAGAAAGAAACTCGTTTGTTTGTGAGGGGTGTTTAAAGGGGCCTGCAGGCGTTTGTGAAGATCTTCACTGCTGCTAGGAAGGAAATCACAGTCTGAGTTTTTGATTACGGTTAGCTCAGTTAAACAATCCTGTGGTGTCTTAAAAGATCCCTACCGGTGACAGGCATCGCCACCATCTTCAAGGGATTCTATCTTATTTCCTATTTGAACCCTAAATCACACCAGTCACATGCACATTTAGTTTACTGCCACCTGTAAGGATCAGTCAGCTGAACAGAGGGGCTCCCCTTTTCTAAAGCTCACCCCACCTTCTGCCTTCACCATATCCTGGTAGCTCCAAGAGATGCTATATTGCTGAGAGTTGTCCAACACGTGGGCCTGGGTCCCTGGGTTCATTCCACTGTGTGTGTGTGGGGGGGCAGCCTTTGCTTTCAATGTACCTGAACCAGACTTTTGCAGTCAGCCATAATCCGGTTTTATTTATAGCAGGATAGCCTGTTGTGCTCAAACACAATTGCCTATTGCTAAGTCAGCTTTGGTATGCTGTGACAGGATATATCAAACAGAAGATTTTAGCCACAAAATCTTTAATGTAAATCTAGCATCTTGTAATTGGGCTAGGAAAAACAATCTAAAATAAGGGCTGAAGTTGAAGTCAGCAAAAGAATTCATGGCACGAAAACGAAAGGTTATCAAATTTCATTTCCACAAAGATATTCATCACGTCTCTCCCTTCTTTTCTGTCTTTAGAAATCAACCTTGTTCGCTGCGCCTTTGCCTATTCTCTCTGGCTCTTCGCCGTTTCAACCCGGCCTTCCGTTCTCTCGCTCTCTCTGGCCTCGGGGGCTCAGAATCCGCCTCTTCCTTGCAGCGTAGAATCGGTCCACCCTTTACCGCAAATCCCCTCGGCCTCGCCAGCGCCACACCGAAAGCCCCAGCGCGCCTTCCGCCCAATCCGACGCACCTTTCGTCCAAACTAGCCGGGCGTCCTCTCGCTCCCGCCAGAGGGCGCCCGCCGCCCAGCACGGGCTGAGCGGGAAGGCGTGGGCTGCGAGGGGCGGAGCCTGGGCCCGCGACGAAGGCGTCCCACAGAGATGACGAAAGGGCTCGGGACCTCTCGCCGTCGCGTCCCTCCTCGCTGTGGCGCCTGGCCCCGCGCGCTTTCCGTAGGCAGCCTGAGGGGCGGGGCTCCTGGTCGGCATGGAGACGGCGTCGCGGCCCGAGGAAGCCTCAGGCGCCGCCGCCGCCGCCGCCGCTGCTGCCCCGCGAGAGCCGCCGGGCTCGGTGAGCGGGGGCGGCGTGCCCGGGGGAGCGAGGGGGCGGGCGGGCGCGGACAGGTGGGCCGCGAACGGGTCTTTCCCTGGCCCGTGCGCGGGGAGCCTGTCCCGGTTCGGCTCCCCGGGCGGCCGCCGACGAGGTGGGCGGGCGGGCGGCTCACAGTAATAATCGCTGCGGTTGTCACAATGGCTGCCGCCGCCGCCGCCGCCGCCGCCCCGCTGGCGCCCCGCCCGGTGCTCTTGGCGGAAGGGGCCGAGAGGATGAGGGTCGGCCGCGAAGAGAGCAGCGACTCCGAGAACGAGAGCGGCGAGGAGGAGGAGGAGGAGGGCGGCCTGTCGGACGAGTCTGCCAACGAATGCCTGAAGAGGCTGGAGGCCGAGCGGAAGGAGCCTCCGCGCGGCTCCTCTCCGGACAAAGGCCCGGAGCCCAGCCGGGAGCAGCCCGGGGCCGGCCCGGAGGAACGCGCGGCGGAGGAGGGCGAGCCGGAGGAGCCCCGGCCGAAAAGGAAGCGGAAGCACCGGTGCGCTCCCTGCGGGCGGGCGGGGCGGGCGGGGGTCCGGGGCGCCCCCCGGGCCTCCTCCTCCTCCTGCGGCCAGCCGGGGCTTCCCCTTGTGGGGGGCCCGCGGCGCCGGCGGCTCCCCCTCCCGCCCCGCGCGACGCCCTTCTCGGTTTCCCCCCCAGGCTGCTTTCCATCAACCTGGTGAACTGCAAATACGAAAGCGGTAAGTGAAGGCGGCGTCCCGGCGCTTTCCTCCTCCCGCCCGGGCACAGACGCGGGCTGTTCGCGGGATGTGCCAGGACACAAATTGGCCCAGAATCAAAACAGAAGTGAAAAAACCGGAGGTAACGTGGTTTTCTCTCCCGTATAAAGAAGTAGCTCTCCGGGGGTTGTTTGGAGTGTGTGGGGAGGGGGAAGCATCCCAAAGGAGGATCTAATGATACTTCCTTTATTAGCTTTGCGCAGTAATGCGGGAATGATCCGGTGCTGTCTAATCTGGGCCAGGAGAGCTACTGGGTCCCTTGCTGGCAAACGGAGGATTCCAGGGACTCCCTTGGAGGGTTGGATAATCCGAATGATCGTTCCTGATGTGTAGCTTCTGGTCCTGTGAGCAAGGCCAGAAGATCACCTGGATGCCTCTCGGAAACAGCTTTGTCCGTCTGTTTACTTTCTCTGCAGTTAGGCGTGCTGCTCGGCGCTGCGGCCTGAAAGAAGTGGGGGAGGATGAGGAGTGGACAGTTTACTGGACGGACTGCTCGGTTTCACTGGAGCGTGTCATGGAAATGAAGAGGTTTCAGGTACCCAGCACAGCCAGGGTGGAGGGTGCAGAGAAAATTAAAGAGTTCTGATTTCAGTTCTTTGATAACTTGGGAAGGCTGGCAGACTGCCAAGCTCTTAAAGTGGGGAGCCTTCTCCTGGAGCTGAGGAGTTGGGAGAGGGAGAGGCTGCGGCACTAGGATCTGGGTTATCCCAGGGCTGGGCTTATACTGCCCGTTCCTTGTGGCTCCCAATAGTGGGAAAAGATTAGAAGAGCCTCAGAAGGATGCAGAATAGGGATTTACTAGAGAGGGGCCATAGCTGGGTTCCTATTTATAGTATTTTTCCCCTATATACTTTTATGCAGCAGCTCACTTTGTTTAGTTATTGGGTAAAATGAATAAAAAGTTACTAATGTGCCTTTATTTTTTGTGGAGGTTGGTTTTTTTTTATGTGTTCATAATTCTTTTCTTAAATGCTGAAGCTGTTTGGGAAGTTGTATCCTGTGCCTGAAAGGTGGGGCAAAGCATCCTGCAGAGCAACAAAACGAAGCACTTCCGTTTCCTTCTCCTGCTTTTGCTTCATTCCAGAAAATCAACCATTTTCCTGGCATGGCTGAGATCTGCCGCAAGGACCTGCTGGCCCGCAACCTCAACCGGATGCTGAGGCTGTTTCCCAAGGAGTACTGCATCTTCCCTCGCACTTGGTGCTTGCCAGCTGAGTGAGTGAACGAGAGGCGGCTGTGGTCGTACCAGCCCCAGAGAACCCTCTCAGTTGATGACAGGGGAAGCCGGAAGGACACGGCGTCTGTTACATGCCAGTCCCTGTGTTGTCCTTCTGCAGCTATGGGGACTTCCAAGCCTACGGACGAATGAGGAAAAACAGGACGTACATTTGCAAGCCAGACAGTGGCTGCCAGGGGCGGGGCATCTTCATTACCCGGAACCCCAAGGAAATAAAGCATGGCGAGCACATGATCTGCCAGCAGTATATTACTAAGGTAGACCCAGGAGCCTGGGGGCCAGCAGTTGTCCGGCCCTGTGTCAGAGGGCAAGAGCCCCAGCTGAGAATGTGGTCTCGGCTGCGGGTTCTCAACTCTCAGTCTCTCCCCCTCTCTTTGTAGCCCTTCCTCCTCGATGGCTTTAAGTTTGACATGCGTATTTATGTCTTGGTCACCTCCTGCGACCCCCTGAAGATCTTTATCTATGAGGAGGGGCTGGCGCGCTTTGCCACCATGAGGTACATCGAGCCCAACAGCAACAACCTGGTAAAGAAGCCCAGGAACTGGCATTCGCTTTGTAGGAAGATAAGCTGTTGGTGTCTGATGGGGCTTTGGGGACGTCTATGGAGAGCCTGACATGGTGAACGCCGTCCTTGGGCCTGCAGGGCTCCCCGGACTGGCAAATCTGGTCCCAAGGAGAAGGCGAAGCAGGTGGGCAAGGGGAGAATTGCAGGGGCCTCAAGAGTGGAGAATCAGGCTCCCCCTCCCAACGTCTCCCTCACAGGATGACATCTGTATGCACTTGACCAACTATGCCATCAACAAGCATAATGAGAACTTTGTGCGGGATGACAACACGGGAAGCAAGAGGTATTGCTTGTACCCATTCCCTTGCAGGAGAGCGGGCAGCACTTCTGCTAGTGTGTGTGTGTGTATGTGTGGGTAATAGGACACCAGGTGCCTGAGAAGGAAACTCCACTTTTTTCAACTCCATGAATTGGCTGCTTTGAAGAAAGTAGTTGACTTGCCCCATCTGTGGGGCTCCTAAGGGGGGCCCACGAGGCATGCCTGCATCCTGGTGGGAAAGCCTCTGCCAAGATCTCCATCTCAGAAGGAGCTGGGAGAACTCTCCCTGCCCTAGAGCAAGTGGCCTTATCCACTCTGGACAAGGCTGGCAACCGTGGGGCTCTCTTTCCCCCCTTGGTGGCTGGGAGGGAGGGGGCTGCACCCAAGGGAAAGCAAGACTCCCTGGAAGGGCCTAGCATTCCCGGGGGGGGGGGGGCTGTTGCTCAGGGACTGATCCTGGGGCAGGGCGGAAGTAGACTTCCTCCTGCAGTAGCTCTTCTCCCTCCCCTGACCCGACAGGAAGCTGTCCACCCTGAACGCTTGGCTGCGGGAACACGGCTGTGACACGGCTGAGCTGTGGCGGGACATCGAGGACATCGTAATCAAGACGCTCATTGCTGCCCATCCGGTTCTGAAGCACAACTATCGCACTTGCTTCCCCAACCACGTCTCTGGCTGTGCCTGCTTTGAGATCCTGGGCTTCGACATCCTCCTTGACCGGAAGCTCAAGCCGTGGCTTCTGGAGGTAGGTGGCCTTCCCAGAGCCGTCTGGCCCCGAGACGGGGGAGAGGCAAAGCAAATGAGGAAGCAGGAAGGGCAGCCCACCTTCGGCTCACCTGCTCCGGTGCCTGTTGAATTTTGAAGGGAGCAGGAACAAGGTCCTCCTCAGAGATTCTGAAGGTTGGGGAGGAAGTAGGGCAATCTTTTCAAACATCCATCAAGCAGTAGAAACAGGTATCCGTTCCTGTTGCAAGCCCTGGCTGACTGCAGGTGTCCAGGCCTTTCCCATCACCCCCCTTGGGCAGAGAACCTTCTGAGCGCTTCTCTTTGAGACCCAAAGGACCCGTTTCCTCTGCCTGAAGCGATACCCATCTTTTATTCTTAGTAGCAGTCTCTCCTAACCTAGGTCCTACATACAGCGTTACAAGCTGGTTTTTTTAGGAAATAAAAAAAAGAACATATCAAAGAGATTTTGTGATTTCCAGGGTTCCTCAGATCAAAATGAACGCAAGTGCTGTCTTTGATCCCTCTTTCAGGTCAACCATTCCCCCAGCTTCACCACAGACTCCCGTCTGGACCGGGAAGTGAAGGATGCCTTACTCTGTGATGCAATCAATCTCATCAACCTGCGGGCCTGTGACAAGAGGAAGGTGCTGGAAGAAGACAAGAGGCGGGTGAAAGAGCGCCTCCTGCAGCCCCACCAGCAGCCCCGGGAGGCCAGGTAGATCTGTGAGCCCCTGCCTGGTTTGGGGTAGGTAGCCCTCCCCAGAGAGCACTCGGCACCCCCTGTCCAGTAGAGAACCCGAACGGTAGGCTGCTGCTGCTGTGTGTCTATGAGTGTGTGTGTGTGTGTGTGTGTGGGGTCCAGGGCAGGAAGGTTCCTTGGGGCACAGCGGATCTGTGGTTTAAGGCCAGCCCGTTGCTATTTCCCAGGCGTGAACAGATGGAGAGCAGCCAGGCCGCCTGGCTGGCCCAAGCAGAGAAGTACGAGAACAGCCACCTGGGCCACTACCGGCGCATCTTTCCCTCACGTGGCACTGAAAAGTACAGCCCCTTTTTCAAGCACAGTGGATCCCTCTTCCAAGAGACGGTGGCCTCCAAGGCCAGAGAAGAGTGCGCCAGGTACCCGGCTGGGAGGGGTAGAAATGGGGCTTTTGGGTCCTAATGGAACCGTGCAAGTGTGACTGTTGACTGGGTGGCCCTTTCTGCACCAGGCAGCAGCTGGAGGAGATCCGTCAGAAGCAGGAGCAGAGGGAGAACACAGCTGGGAGGAAGAAACGGGAAGTGAAGGAGAGCTTGCAGGGGGAGTCGGCTGGAGAGAAGTCTCAGGAGAAGAGCAAGGGCAAGGTGGCCCTCACCCGAATGGCGTACAGCCACAGCAAGACCTGGAACCCCAAGGTGCCCTGCAAGGATCTCTCTAGATGGAGGAGGACCTCTAGCAGGGTGGGGGTGGGACGCCCCCTTAGCTTCTGCGCAGCAAATACACTGATTTTTGCCCAAATGAAACCCAGATGGAGTTCCACACAGTGCTGCATGAACTTGGGAGAAATAGAAACTCATCTCAATTTTTTTCTGCCTTCAAAAGAAGCCACCAGGTGGCTGAGATCTGATTTAGAGGATAGTGTATTGCCCCTTCCCTCTCCTGGCTGGCCCACTGGCTGCCCTTGCGCGATGGGCAGCAGCCTCAGTGGGGCCTGATGTGCTCAGGAATCAGCAAGTACCCTTCAGGCTTGGAGCTGCAGAGCAGCTGGCCAAAGTGGGGCCCAGCACAAGGCAAGCAAACGTGGGCCGGAGCCCACCAGCATCAGTTCTAATCTTAGCGAATCAAAGGCTCTGGTTTTGCTTTCTGGGGAGTGTTTGAAAGTTAATTTATGTGGGCATATGTGCATTTTCGAATTAACAAGCTGCCGTTCTGCTTCCTAGATGGCCTCCTTGCAGTATGACAGCATGACTCCCCAGGCCATAGTGGAGGAAGAGGAAGTGGAGAGAGTCAAGGCCCTCCTGCGGCGAGAAAACCTCATCCGGGGACTTGGCATTGTTGACCAGCTGACCCGCCTGCTGCGCAGCACCGAGCCAAAGCCTGTGGAAGTCCAGAGGCCCCACATCAACGTCTCTGAATGCCAGGTGACCCTCTGCACAGGCCTGCCATCCCGGGGAAGGGCTGGGCATCCGCGTGGTCCAGGGGGGAAACTCGAGGCAGCCGGTAGCTGGGCAGGATCATTTGGCATCTGCAACCCCAGCTCAGGGCAGAAATTCAGAATAAAGTCTTCCCATCCGATGAATGGGAACCCTCTGCTTCTACTTTCAGCCTGTTTTTATTGTCAGTAGTTTTTCCTAACTTTCAGTCAGAGTCTGCCCCCATTAACCTGAATGGATTATTCCACATTCAGTTTTTTTAGAATAGTCTTCAGTGTGACATCCTGTGAGGTGTTTGATGGAGCTGTGGGTCATCTCCCTCCCTCCCTCGGCCTCTGTTTCTGGTCCCCAACTCCATTCCTTCTCTTCTCTGCCAGGGTGTGTTTGCAACCATCTTAAAGCCTGGTGCCTGAAAGAGGAGAGTGCTCAAAAGACCGAAGCAGAATCCCGTGGAGGTTTTGCTTTGATTGATGTGATCTAATGACTGGCCTGGGACTTGTCTCTGCCCCTCCAGAGAATACATCAATCTATTGCCTAATTTGGAAGGGCCCAAATATGTCGTTAATAATTTTCTGATTTGTTTGTGTGCTGGTCAGTGCTGGTCTCCTGGCAACCGCCTGGACTAGTCCCTGCAATTTTCCTGGCAAGGTTTTTCCGAAGTGGTTTGTTATTGCCTCCTTCCTCAGGCTGAAAGAGAAGGACTGACCCAAGGTCACCCAGTTGACTCCTCACCTGGTGCCTTATGCACGACACCCAATTGGCTCTCATTTCCCAACTGGAGGCATTAAACAACCTTCCTCCTGCAGGGCAGGGCGAGACTTTGCAGAAAATCTGCACCTTTCAGAGTTTGGTGGGTGCCGGTGGATGGTGCAGGAAGGTGGTTTTCCCCAAACTTCAACCTGATCTTTTTGTCTTCCAGCCCCACTTTCTCCAAGACGTGCTCAACAATCACAACACCCAGGACCTGATGACCCTCGTCCCCCTCTCCCTCCTAAGGGGCTCGGCCCAGGAGCTTGGCCGCCAGATCCTGCAGCAGCAACCCACGGCACGAGTCCAGCTGCTGGGAAACCAAGGCTTCATCCCAACTATCCTGGGGGCCCTCTCGGGCCTCGGCCCCCCTCGCCTCGGTGTTGAGGTGAAGGTCGGTGTATCCTTGAAGCCGACCGACCCGTGGTGGTACCACCCGCTTGGACCGTGAGACCGTGCCTACGACTTTCGTCCTCCCGCCGCGAAACGGTCACGGTTCTTATTTCGTCTTCCGTCACTCACAGACCGACCCTCGACCCCTGGGGACGTCCCCGAAAGGGACAGACCGTTCCAAGCAGGGCTCAGGAGAACAGAAGGCCCCCAGAAAGTGGCAACTTGGGCCAGGCCAAGAGACTCGTCTGGGCACCCACATAGCCTGGGGAGCTTCCTCACCCCCGTCTGCCCTGTGAGGAGGAAACAGTGCTGAGTCTGCAGTTTAGATCTGGATTAGTCAATCCTAATGCAGCTAACGCAGTGGGGTGGGGTGGGGCTGGGAAAGAGGCTATGCACCTTCCTACAGTCAGTCCTGGCTACAAGGTCATTTTGCCCCCGGGACCCACCTCACTTCCGGCAACCGTTTTGGCCACAGAAAAGGGGCAAAAAGGAGGTTCTGGATTTGGAGCTGCTGTGGATCTTGGGGTGCAGCAGAGACTAGGGTCCATTTATGGAATTGCAGATTTCCTGCCTGCTTCTGCCCAAGACCTCCAGCTGCCCATTTCCTTTTTCCAGACAGATTTCCTTCCAGCAAGAGACCCCTGAACATGAGCCCCGGATCCCTGAATTGCCTGTCCCACCATGGAAACGTCGCAGGCACTATATACAGCAGCTTCCCCTTCCCGTCTGTTGCAGCTCCGCTCAACCGTGCTGACCTGCATGGACTGGCCATCAATTCAGCTTCAGCCCCCCTCATACGGCGCGGGAGTCCCCATCGTTCCACCACGGTGGCCGCTCTGCATCCCAGCCAAGCCAGGTAGCAGCCCCCTCACCTCTTCCCTCACCCTGAGTTGGGGCCATGCCTGCGACTCCTAGCCAGCTGGCTTCTTCTTCCTTCAAGAAGGGGACCTGACCCAAAAAAACAGCAGATCCTTGGAGTTGGGACTGGGCAGGTGCCAATTATTGAGCCTTGCGCTGGGGGGGGGCAGCAGCAGAGAACAGATCTCTGCCCTGGTGCATCCAGACACCTCCATCTCTTTCAGCCATTCTCCCCAAAACCTCCACCTCTGCAGAGCCGTGTTTCCCCTCCAGCTAACAGCAAGTCCTGAGAACGGTTCTGTGCACTTGGGCTGCACCCCTCCCCTGCTCTCTCTGCAAGCCAGGTTCCCTCTGCAGATGCCAGTTAGCCTGCCCAAGCCTTGGGACAATTCTTGAAAAGCCCTGTGGGCTGGGAAGAGGTTTCTTTTGTAGCCAACTTTATATTAAAGTTTTATACAGTTCTATCCACCAGGGTTTGTCTGTCCTTTCACTTACAAGCTGCATCCTGTCGTTTTTGTGGGGATCCTGCGGCTGGATCAAGCCTGTTTGGTCTTCCAGAGCTTGATAAGGCAGCAGTTTTATTATTTTTATTATTATTTTATTAAGTTTTATTATTCTTGTTTTAATATATTTACACGTACCTTGGCACCCACACAGCCTCTTGTTTTTCACACGTGTTGGCTTCACACTTCGTGATTTAACTAGTCTTTCAAAGCTTTCCGCGTTGGTAGCCTTGTGGGCACCTTACAAAAAGAGCGCCCAGATCTTACGCTGTTCGTTAGGGGTCTGTTGCCGCTCATTTGTGCCTTAGTGCTAATGTAGGATTTTCAGGACAGATACCAAAGGACTAGAACACCAAGGGCGTCGCCAGGACAGCAACAAGTTTGAAGAAATTTTATTAGAATATTGTCCTGGAATGTACAGGTAGCCCTCGACTTACAACAGTTCATTTACTGACCGTTCAAAATTACAGCAACACTGAAAAAAGTGACATGATCATTTTTCACTCTTGCCTCTGTTGCAGCATCTCCATGGTCACGTGATCAACATTCAGGCGCTTGGCAACTAGTATTTACATTTGCATGGGGGGGTGGGGGGTGTCACGTGATCCCCTTTTGTGACCGCCACGTGACCGCGGAGCCGAGCGTCGTAGCGCCAAGCGACACGCGCTCCCCCTGCCCTCCGACCCTGTTTCCGGAAGCTCCTCCCGGGAGGGGAGGCGGGAGCGAGCCAGGCGCAGGCGCGGCAGGGGCAGCGGGCCGCGCGGTGGCCGCCGACCCGAAGGGCTCACCCGGAGGGGCGCAGGGAGGCCGAGCCGAGCTCGGGGCCGCCTTCCGGCCATGAAGCCCCCGCGGCTGCCGGACCTGCGGAAGCTGCTGGCCGGGCTGGCGGCCGCGCGCGCCGACGGGGCGGTCCTAGCGCCGGACGAGCAGCTGCGGGAGCTGGAGAGGTAGGCGCGCGCCCCTCG
>NW_015386436.1:1113942-1164635 GCF_001527695.2 Protobothrops mucrosquamatus
CTTCGTAGCAATGGCAACAGCAATGTTATTCCTTTTAGTGGTGTGGCTAGCGCATGCTACATGAATTTTTAAAACTTTCTCATTGCATAACCTCGTGAATGTTTTGGCCTTCAAAATGTGTTTATACAGAATGTGATGGAGGGAACAGGAACCCTTCTGTTTTGCAACGCTCTGAATAAATGATCCTTCCTCTCAATATGGCCAGGGCAGATCAGAAAGGGCAGAGTGTAGGAAGCTATGAATGAATTTTTTATTTGCAAATTCAATTGACAAAATCACAACAGCTGTGGGTCTGCCACTACAAAGTTGTCTAATCATCATGATACACTGAAATTCTGTATAGCAAAGAACCATTCCTATTAGTTCAATTATATGGCAGAAAACAAAACTGTCAATTGTGGAGCTGTCTCCTGTATACAACATTCCTGAGGAAAGCACCATAGTTTTAAAGGAAACCCAAAAGACAGCCGTTTCTAAAAGCAACTTTCAAAACGCTACCCAGAGATACTAAAGTGCATGATGACAAATAAATAGTAACAGTCTAATACATTGTCCCCTAAAGGTAGACATGGAAACAAGCGTTGAAGCACGGGAAGAAAAATGAGGCAAAAACCTTACAAGGAGACAAAGAAATGCATAAAATAATAAAATGAGGTCATCTTCCTCAAAGTCATGATGTAGATGCGGGTCAAGAGAAGCACTTTTTTTATTTAATTTCCCTTTTGTCACTTTCTAGCATAGCCAGCTATGTAGCCTGAAAATTTATTTGGAAAAGTAGCCCCAGCAGAAATCTCAAAGCTTCATGGTTTCCTGCGTCTGCAAAGAAAGGACAAGACTGTTATCCCCAATCATGATCAAAAACTCTACAGTTCAATACGAACAAACAGACAGCTTAAAAGTGGATTGAAACGTTCACTTGGAACAGGGGTAGGCAACCTTGGCTCTTTTATGACTCGTGGACTTCAACTCCCAGAATTCCTGAGCCAAGTCCACGAGTCATAAAAGAGCCAAGGTTGCCTACCCCTGACTTAGAACCTTCCCAGAAGGATCCTGAGACGTTTTTCAATTCTCGGAGTGACCCCCTGGCGCGCATAACTCTCTTCCCCCAGAGAAGAAGCGCTCTTTCAACACTTCCCTCTACCCCCACCCCATGTTTTCTGAACGTTGTCCCAGGGCCATAGCTTGGCTCGGGACAAATGGAATAATGGGCCAAGGGGAGTTGGCATCCCAGAATGACTTAAGAGCCTAAACAGCTGAATAATAAAGCTAAAGGAGTGGGAGCAGTAGAAACTCGGGAGCCACCAGGGAGGTTGCGTGGAGGACAAGCAGGTTGTGCAGTCCAGCCCTCCCTGTAGCTAGAAAACCTGTAGGCTGTGCAGGTTTGCCTGGATGTTAATGGTTGCCTTTTAAAGAACTCGCATTGACCTCTTTTTACCTCGGATGCCCTGTTTCCTGCCTGTTAAAATGTCTTGCACAACTGTCAGTGTTCTTCCCTGAGCTGAACAGATCACTTCCACAGCAAAGCCAGCACTTATCTGCAAGCGGCAAAACCTCAATAGTCAAGTCTATTTTCAGTCCTAAACACTAGCTCTTTACCCGGCTCTCCCCTCTCCCCCCCTCCCTCCCCAAAAGCTTGACCAGTAGTACCCAGTCTCTCTCGGGAGCATCGAAGAAAGTCTGCAGGATGGGTGGAACACGGAGAACTTACTTGGGCTGAGCGTGATGTTGATAGCCAGGTCCAAGGTGGGAACCTGCCTTCATCTCCACTGCGACTGAACACTGGCCAAAAAAAGGCAGGCAAAGCTGTCAAGAGGTGACTCAAGATCATCCAACCCATCCTCTGCCAAAGATACTCCTGACTTACCCGTGTTTCCACATCAGTCCATTCTGACTCGGAAGCCTCCTCGGGGAGGGGAGGGCTTGACGGAGAGGATCGCCGCTTGCGTCTGGAAGAATCCGTGTGTTAGGTACAGAAAAGGAAAAAGTCATTAAGGTTTGAAACAGTTCAGAGGCAGGATTGAAAATTCTGAGGCCCGTCTCCTGCCTGAAAGTGCCCAGACACAAGATTGGCATCAAGTCTGCTCTTATTTTATATTCACCTGGGGATATTTCCAATTTGTAATTCCATTTGCTTACTCTGCATTTTTACAATTTTATCCAGGAGCAGAATATACCCACAGGACTTCCTGGCCTTCTCTGCATGAACCTCGATTATTCAGTCATGCACAAAAAATCACGGCCTGGTCACGCTCTCCACTAACACCCAGGACTCACATCAGTTTCCATTCACACTGAAGTGAGACACGAAAGGGTAAAACCGTTTGGGTTGAATGTGACTCACCCTGTTGGTGATTCTTGTTTCAAGGTCTCTATTTCAGTGAACTGAACAGCCTGTCCACCTCCCCTGGTCTTGAAAACATCACCCTTTTGAAAACAAAACCTGTTTAAGAAAATTTCTGAACAGAGAATTTTTATTGGCACAATTGATAATGTAACAAGCTATTTTTTGCTACATTCTTACACACACATAAGTAAAGCTAGAAAGGTTTTATTTTTCTGATCTCCCAGAAGTACAAACCAACTAAATTACACCCATTTTATAGGAATAAAGCCCACAGCAGTCAAAAGCTGCACTGGGTTTCCACCACTATTTGCCTACAGCCCTGAGTAACAAATTATACAATCTGACAGTCTTGCTCCAGTTTAACACTTCCAACAGCCCCAGAAATTGTAGAAAAGCATCCCTGGTTGCAGTGTGGAGAATTAGGTAGCAGAATAAAGAAATATCCCCGAGGTACAAATGTTCCCTTAGCGCAGGGGTCTCCATTAGCGAATGTGTGAACGAAAGCAGGGAGCGATGGTGTTCAAGATACGCCATTCACGCCTACGAATCCTCAAGTTACGAATGGAATGGGCAGGCTCCACTACGTTTGTAACTTGAGGACTCCCTGTAGTCTGTGGTCAACAAGCTCATTTTCTTGGAGGATTTCTTTAGAAGCATGATGCACCACACAGAACGCTCCCACCCAGGAGAGCCCTCTACACCAGAGTTTACCTTGATCAGCCTTGTCTCGATCTCCCCATCAGAGGCCAACTCCTGGTGTGTCAGCATGTATTTGTCACACTTTGCCAGTGCCTTCTCGTTTGCAGAGGTTACCATGATGGCGTGGGGGACGTGCGGCTGCATGACTGTTTCAGTCTGGATATTGGAAGGAGGTTTGTGGTCCACCCACCTCTCCCCTGCCGAGCGAGACCGCCTGTGACGAAGGCGAACAGGAGGAGCAGTCTGGGAGATCAGAAAAAGAATTTTATAAAAATTAGTAGGCAAGTTTCCTAAGCTTATCCCTGGGAAGTGCATTTTCCAGGGTTTAATCAATAGTTGAGCAAGATATTTAATTCGCAGCATTTGCTGTTGAGATCCTATATACTCTTCCAATATATTTGTAATATAAGAAGAGGAAAACCAAGCACACACTGATAACTGCAGATTAGCTGAAGCCCTCCACCAATAAATTTGGGTCAGAAGTTTAAGATCCTTCCAGGCTTCACCATGCAAAATCAAAGATATCAGAAGCACCAGCACAGAAAACAATGTCACGTTTTGAGGCCAGACCCAAAGGCTCTGCTTTTATGCCCTGTGCATCTCCCAGAAATGTAGAATAGCAGGGGGTGGCGTAGAAACCATTCAAAGATCGGCCTGCACACACACAAAATGCAAAATAGTGCAGTTTCTACATACGACTATTATGAACATAGAAAAAAGGCAGGGAACAGCGAGCAGTTCCCGAGCTGCAGAGTAGTAAACCCCTTCAGGCCTAAACAGCTTTTACTATTTTTATAAAGACTTGCAGCGTTTGTTATTAAGGGCATCACTGCAAGATATCAGAATTTCTTTGAAGTTCCAAAGTAAGCAGTTTTTTGTAATTTGAGATTTATGTGAAAAGCTAATTTCTACCTAGTTTAATTCAAACTAGTTACCGAAAATTAAAGACTTGTCGTGTAAACAAATATGTAAACACAAACACATTATCAATTAACGTGAAAGCATTAATGGCAAGAAAGGGACAGGACCTCACAGGACCACCGTTCAGGGTTGATGGAGAACACAAAGCTGGCCTGGGCAGCAAGAGGCTAGTTCAGATTAACCCTTGTTTTTTAAAAGGAAGTGGGAATCTATAGCTCTACCAATGACAGCTGTTCTCTTGCTTTGCGTCTGCAGCTCCCATGATGGTGAGGTGTGCTTCTTAGCAAGGGCAGTGCCCACAATCACCGGCCACTCACACAGGGGCAATCACAGCGGACACATAACACTAACCCTGCAGCACAAGTCCTCTTCTAGCTCTAGGGGCCCTCTAGTGCTGGAAGCTGCCAGGACTCCTGTCCAGCACATGCCTCGCCTTCTGTCTGACATAACCCAGGGCCTGGCTTGTTCTGGCTCCTGTAGTCTACTCCTGGCTCTAGGGAGGCCACTGTCACCCTTGCCAGGAGGCTTGCTGTGCTGAGTAGGTGTTCTCTGCTCCCACTCCGAGACGCAGGAAGCCACGGAAATGCTGCTACAAGAATTTGAACGCCTATGCAGCTGTGGCTGGCTTCTGGCAGGCGGATCATGGTTGTTAGGCAGGTGAGTGATACAGTTACTAGAAAACTGAAGAAAGGTGCAGTTAGCGAATAAGGCAAAAAGAAAAGAACACTACCAAAAACCTTCCTAGAATTCAGCCCCGTGTCCTTTTGCTCTATACTAAGCAGAGTTAGAAAGAGAAAACATGCACAAACAGAAAGAGTCGAAGCTAATTCAAGGAGATGGTTCACAAGAGAATTCTCCTGGCTGAGCTATAGACTCCCAGCCACAGTACTTTTGACTTCTCAGAGTCACTTGCCACAGAGGCGAACGTATCCAGAGACAAAGGCACATTCAGCCTCAAAAGAAGCTTACAGGTACTGGAGGAGGTGACAAGGATCTTTGCAGAGCTTTCTCCCGATCCTTTTCCCGTGAAGGCCTTTCGGGTTTGTTACTCTTAGGTTCTGTGACGATGGCTTTTAGCTGCTTTAGCTTCTCATCTTTCACCCAAAGCTTGTTCTGCATCTCCAGTTGCTTGGCTGCCACACGCCGCTCCTGCATGGTAAAGAAAGGCTACAATTACACCCTGTATGCTACCTAACACAAAATTAATTGGCTGATGAGTTTTGATTGCAAGGACATGTCTCTAAAGTGAAACAGATGCCTGCTGAAATATTACATTTTGAAAAATTATCAACTACGTTACTATAGCAAACTGCAGGAAAACACTAAGATGATCAAAGGTCTGGAGACTAAAACACATGAAGAACGATTGCAGGAATTGGGTATGTCTAGTCTAGTGAAAAGAACGACTAGGGGTGACATGATAGCAATGTTCCAATACTGGGGAGGGGGGGCTGCCACGAAGAAGAGGGGTCAACCTATTTTCCAAAGCACTAGAAGGCAAGACAAGAAACAATGGATGGAAACTTATCAAGGAGAGAAGCAACCAAAGAGAAACTTCCTAACAGTGAGAACAATTAACCAGTGGAACGGTTGCGCCTTCAGAAGTTGTGGGTTCTCCATCACTGGAGCCTTTTAAGAAGAGATTTGACAGCCACATCTGGAATGGTATAGGGTCTCCTGCTTGAGCAGGGGGTTGGACGAGAAGACCTCCAAGATCCTTTCCAACTCTGTTATTCTGAACATTTACTGCAATTACAACATTTACTGTATGTTTCTAGTAGGCCTTTTTTTAAATTTTTAAAAATTATTGCTGCCAATTGTTTACTTAAATCTTGCATGAATAAATTATAGCAATAAAGTACTCCTCTGGTAGAGAAAAGTATCACCAAGAAAGAAATAGGAGATGCCCACACAAAGCCTCAATCTTGTGTAATGGAGTCTGAAAGATCAACTTGTACCCTATGCAAGAATGAACATGGGATACAGTCCCAGAAACGCTTAACAAACAGCCCAAAGCAGCATTGTACATCTTTGCATTTACAGTTTAATATCCCCACTCTTATGTGGGAAAAACTAAGCACATAGAGATATACCCTGTAGTGTTTAGCTGCCTATCCAGCAGTCAAGGAAAGTTAGCCAGACTTTCCAGAGATAGCGTTAAACCCTTCCAGCTACATCGCCTATTGTGAAAAGGAAACCGCTGAGCTTCTTCCCAGCCCCATGGATCAGTAAACCAGCCATACTCACACATTCCTTTTCCCATTTCATTGTCGTCTCTGTCACCATGCCCTGCAAACGAGCTTCTAGTCTACGCTTGTCTGAAACTTGACGCTGCAGCTTTTGACTCTTGCTTTCTAGTTCCTGATGCAAATTGCGCTTCTCTTCTTCGTAAATTGATGTTGTTTTCTCCAGGATATCAATCTGGTATGAGAGATTACAACGCAATTCCTATTCTGAAAACTCACCTCCACAAAATTTAGCACAACTTTTCTGTTTTTTGGCAAAACAAGATCCTGCGTTGCAAATGATACCCATAAAAGTGATAAGCAACCACCACAAGACAGAAGCAGTTTGCAAAAATTATGCTTTGAAATCTGTTGGGTAAATTGGGGTAGCCCTTTTAGTGTTCAAAATTTGTCAGCACTTGTGGAATTGCATAGAACTGCCTGACGTTGCCCACTATCTTAAAAGCTTGCTAACCCCTCAGGTCTGCCTCATGTCAAGAAGTTTGCCGTCTTAAAATCCATCAACAAATGGAGAAGCACGTCAGCAATTCAAGATTTTCCTTTTGAGCAGAAATATTTACAAATGAGTGCTATACTTAATCATCAAACAGTAAATAGAAACCTTATATTCCAGAGTTTTTGCTTTCTTCTCTAGTCGCTCAATCTCAGTTTTCTGTCCTGTTATGATTTTGTCTCTTTCAGCTACTTTCACGTGTGCAAAGTTTTCTTTGGATACAATGCTGGCATCAAGTTCTTGCAACATGTTCTTTACACAGAGAACTAGAACAGAAAAAGATGTTTGATTTCTATAGCTGTCTATCTAAACAAGTGATTCTGTTTATTCAAAGAAACATTAAAACGATATAAAATAAACATATATTGTCACTGAGTAAAACTATTGCCATGTTACTATAATCATGAAATGAGTCCTACAGCAGAGAAGGCACACCTCCTAGTGCCCATCAGCCACATTCCTTGGTTGACGGAATACAGCTGCATTCTCCATTA
Organism: Protobothrops mucrosquamatus; assembly: GCF_001527695.2. Lineage (NCBI taxonomy): Eukaryota > Metazoa > Chordata > Lepidosauria > Squamata > Viperidae > Protobothrops > Protobothrops mucrosquamatus. The sequence goes on from NW_015386436.1 coordinate 1,121,140, forward strand.
GTTGAAGCATCCAAATGCTCCTCAAGGGCAGCCCCACGCAGAGTGCATTGCAGTAATCCAGGTGAAAGGTCATGAGGGCATCAGTGACTGTGAGCAAAGTGTCCAATCCAAGAATGGGCATAACGATGCACAACCCTAAGGTGCGCAAAGGCCCCCAAATTTACAACAATTACAACAGGGAAATTCCAGGTACAGGATCTTGGACAAACACAAATTCTAAGAGCTTTTTATGGAAGACTTACCACCTCTTCTGATTATTTTTCAGACGTATACTGTGTATTTGCTGATTTCAGTAAGCAATCGCTCAGTTCTTTGCCTCCCATGAAGAACATCACAATTTATTCACTTATAGCCAGGGCAACACAAGCTGGTGCCAAGTACTTACCCTTTTTGACAAACTCTTCTGAAAGCTTCTGCCGGATGTGGTGCCGCTTTTCAAGTACTTCAATCACTCGAGGCAAGGTCTGGTCATCATTGATGTCCAGAAGTTCACAAGAGGGCACTGGAGGGAAGCTCTGCAGGAGCAATTCTCTGACCCAGGGGCCTCTGTCTAGACAAACAAAACAGGCCACTTAGTTGAGTGGCAATCCACAAAGATCAGAGTCTGCATGGTTAGTAAAGGCAGAAGAACCACATAAGGCAAATGCTAAGAGGAGAAACTTCTATTGTTATTAGGTGGGCTAACCAACCTAAAGATTTACCTCCATCAACTGGTCCACCTCGGATTTCCAGCTGTCGGGAGAGCTCCTCCGTGAAAGCCTGGTTCTTAAATCGCCGACCAGGAGTTAGTCCACACAGAGGTTTGTCAGCAGGTCGTGCAACCTCCACTTCTTGGGTGATTTCTGCAAATCTCATGACTTGCTATCAAGATTTTTTTTTAAAAAAGCGTATTAGAAGAATGAAAGAGTATATTTGTAGCTCAGACTAGAACAGTGGATTGCTTGATCCTCTCTGAGCTTGTTTGTTTTCCTGTAAATGTTTCTCAAAACCTGCAATTTCCACAAGCCTGGGGATCCCCTGCAGAGAGGGAGCATGTGCTACCTATACAGTAGTACCTTGGGACTCGGCGTTAATTCGTTTGGGGAGGTGCAACGGACGAGTCCCAAGCCCTTTGTTTCAGCTGGAAAGAACTGTCTGTCTGTCCCTTTTCCTATGTCAGCAACCTTCCTAGCATGGCTGACTTCCTGTCCATTCCCCACAGCTGTCCCCCTCTTCCTATAGCAGCATGTTGAGTACTAAACAAAGGTCAAGTACTAGGACATTTTCACATCAAAATACAGAGAACCAAATTCAACAGGTTTTGAAGCAGCCAAGTACCAAGGTACCACTGTGTTATATATAATATCTCTCCTCACGATTTTGCTTTATTTTTTATCCATGTTGAATGTTTAACTGATTTTAACTGAATGTTTTAATTTTGATTTTATTGTCTGCCACCGAGAGTGAGATGACCGACCATATAAACTTGATAAACAGCACACCTATTCTGAAATGTGACTAGGAAGAATACTCCAGCGTTTTAAAGTTTCTATAAAGGATGGCTAACTCAGTAGCAAGGTATATATAGAGCGTGCTACCAGTTTTTGTAAATTCAAGCAACGGAAGTTAAACAACCAACTTAAATTACCAAACTCTCATCGTAGTCTTCTGCCTTTGGATTCACGCAGACAATCATACGCACTTTACCCTCACCATCAAAATAATTCTTAAAAAGATGAGTCAGTTTGGAGTCTCGGTAAGGGACCATCTGAAGAATCAAGCAGAACAAAACATTCTCAGAGTTGAGGGACTGAGAAAGTGAGGAGAGGAGGAAAAACTCTACAGAAATAGGTAACTACACACACCTTATTGGTCCCATAGGTTTGGTTCTCTCGCAGAGCTTCTATACAGGTTCTTAATGTCATCAGTGATTGATTGATATTACCTGGAAGAGGGAATGGCACTGGTCTCACAACCATCTGACGCCTAGTCACGGAACAGTTTAACTTTGTAAGAATTTCTTAATTCCCTGTTTTTGAAAGGACACGGGATTACCTCTCCTATGAAAAGGAAACAGCCACTTTGCACTTTCAATCTCCTTGGTTGGCAAAGGACAGGGAAAAAGAAATTTCCAGTTCCAATATAAGGGCCATTTTAGCTAAACTTTGGACAGTGGTCAAAAGCCATAGCTAAATTGTGGAAAGTATAAGGGGAAGATTCACAGCAGGTGCTACACCAGGCCAATCTTGGCAGATTTAGCATTGGGCTATGAGGAAATCCCAAGACTCTCGACTAAACTAGAAAATACAAAAAAATCTAGAAGACTGGAAGAAGACACACCCACCCATTCATTGGTATCAAAGCACCCACCAGCTTCACGGAGTCTGTTTCCTTCAGCTTTGGTTCTGTTTGTTCTCTCACTCCCTGCTAGATCAACCAGTGATAACTGGCTCAAGGATATTAACTCTCTCTCCTGAAAGAGAAGAAATATTATGGTTTTCAACCAGGAAGCAAAACTACATATACATATATAAAGCTGAGAATGGAGCCAGTTCCTTCTGGACTTTTGAAGGAAAGCATATGCTGCAGCCAAGATTCTCAGCAACACTTTACCATGACTTGTGCTACTGGTCTAACAATTATCACTTTTTGAAAAGTTGTCCTCTTGACAAAAGAAAGAAATCCGTTTGCTAGCCAACCTTAATTTTACCTGCAGAACATTATCTCCATCTGCACTGAGAGGAGCCTGAGCCAGTTTAATTAGAAATACACTGTGCGAACGACTCGACTCCCTATTCAGTTGAGTGTGTGCAATGCGCCTCTTCTTTTGGCCTGTTGAAAGGAAAAAAATATTTAGATCAAGTAGAGTCCAAAATCATCATAACGCAGTCAGGGCAGAATTTTAGCTATCATCTCGTGGACCTGGAATGAATGAAGAAAAAAAAACAACCCAAACAACAGAATATTGGAGCACCTTCCCTATCAGAAAAGGCAAAACCATGTAGGCTGTTTTCACGATCTTTGTAATATCTTCCCCTCCCCAGAACTTAGGTTGTCCCCAACCTGTTAACCTTCGGGAAGGCCCTAGCAACATGGCTATACCACTGTGCTTGGCGGGTTGGCAATGGTGGGGAGCTTTTACAATGGCTTTGATCAGCCTGATTCAAGGATGGACTTTGCTGATGACCATGGTTATTTTTGTTTTCAAGAGGTTATTGATTTTTATCCATGTATCTTTAACTTTTTTTATTGGATTGCTGTTTGTTGTGAGCGTAGGTGAGATAAGTGGCCATACAAATGCAATCCATCCATCCATCCTTCCTTCCAGTATTAAAACGTATGCCTGTTTGTAACCTTTAATTGGGCAAAACAGTGTGCAATAGGATAATTATTAAACCAAGATACCTCAGATAGGCTAACTTATCAAATGCAACTCCTGTAATTTACCACTGACACTCATCTGAAAATACGGACAAAAGAGAAATGCTGCACCTTATAGATGAGTTATTTTATAATTATAATCACTTGAACCATAAGGCTTAAAAAAAGAAAAAAGCAGATCAATGGGACACGGTTCAGCAAGATTTTTAGGTCATGGCTCTAAGGGAGGGGGGTTTCAATGCAGTGCCCAAGTCCTTTTGGGTTTTTTCAGGGGAAAGCCGATTATCTGGCTGGCTAATAGAGAAACAAGATAAACAAAAAATGTCTCGTTTCATCCCTCGTGGCTCTTTTACTCAGTAACTCACTGTCTTCAAGCCAAATGACTTAACATGGAGTATTTAAAGTGACATTTTCAGGAAATAATTCCATTTCTTACCTCTCCAAAACACTTCAAAGGCTTCTTCTGTAGATTTAACTTCTACCTCAGTGCAACCTGCAACATACATGTTGTGATTTTGATCCTCACGGAGAATTTTGGATTGAGGAAACCTGCAACAGGGATGTTCAAATGATGTCAGTTATCAATATTTGACAGTTACTTAAGACAATGTTGAATTAGATAAATGCATTCTAGTTTCTGCTGAGACTAATTGACAGCTAACATTAGCTTATCCACACAAGCAAAGCGGACAGAGGGAAACACAGATCATCCAGATCACACACAGGGCTGCAAGCATATTCTCTTGCCCATGCAAACTACTAGCAATAAAGAGCAACAGTCACATTAGTAGCTTCACCAGGTAGAAAGTAACCATCAATTACTACAAAAGTATGGAGGGTAATGTCCACATATGTGAAGTCAGCATTCCGCAGGGGAGGGCCACAGTTGTTCCACCAACCAAAGAAAATAATTTCCCCCCCCCAGTGACTTTTCTTGTTACTAAATATTCAGCTGAAGAGCATTTCCCTAAGAATCACTCATTGTGGCAGCTACTTGGAAAATATTCCTGTGCCCCTGTTAAAGAATTGTTCAAATTTTGTCAGCAATTAATAGTTATACCAGGCTAAACCAAAGAGTATCAACAGTAAAAACACCAGCCTTAAAAGCAAGTTATACTTAGCAATGTTTCGATAAGGTGGATTTCTAAAACATATTTTCAAAGGCTATGAACACGGGAAAGCTACGTCTCTCTGAATTTAGCGCTCAAAACAGTATGATGCTGCTACTGTCTTGTTAGGCAGGCTTAGAACCAGACAGAACCTATTTTCCCCAAGCGGTTGGATGTATATCAACCGCTGGATCTATAATCTGCTATTTATATATATTATCTTTCCTTGAATCTAAATCACTAGACTACAGTTTTACTTGCATTTACTACAGCGGGATTGTTAGCATAGCTCCCAACTGAAGAAAAACTACTCACTTTGGTTTTGTGGGATCAAAAGGGGATTCATCCAAAAGATCATAAATGTAGTTATTATAGATTTCAATGTAAGACACAAACACGCTGTAGACACTGTCTTCATCAACATCCTCCGGTTTACAATTATCTTGCACATTGATCATGTCAGCAATTTCAGGGTCTATCTGTCGCCTGCCAAGGTGAGTGAGAGTCATCTGCAGTTACCCATTCCAGGAAACATCCACCACATTCCTGAATTATCCCAGTCAGCCAGAGCCACTTACTTGCCCACCGGTGTCTTGGGAACTGGAAGTGCTTCTCTTTTATGGCGTTCAAGTAAAGCATCCACATCGCATTGTACCTCGACTCCATTCTTATCATCAAGTTTGAAAACCTGGGGATTAAGGGTCACGGGAAAAATAAGGGGTCGCTTGCCAAGAGATACTCAGAAAGTGTTATTTAATTAGTTATGCAACAGTAATGAAAGCAGCTGAGCCGCTGATCCTGGCCAGGACTGCTTGAGTTCAGTTGAAAAAGCAAATGATTCTACCTGAGACTGCCTCCCTCCCTCCCTCCCATAATTTTAACGTTTAAAATGCATCAAGTACAATCAGATATTTCCTTCAGAACAACCTATTTTCAGCAAACTGTTTGTGGAAACAGGAGGGTACTTCATCTCCACTTGCTTCCCCCCCTTCTCTTTCCCAATTTCCCTTCTTTTCAAAGGCTCCTCCTTCTTTTCATCCATGTCTTATGGCTATCAACTTGGTGATTTTTTTAGGCTCTTGTATTTGTGTTAAGCTGCCAATTCCCAAGACTTGGAGACTGAACTCACGTAGCGCTTGGCCTGAAAGGGCCCTATGCTCTTGAAGATCATGTCCAAGCAACGAGGAAGCAGACCTCCCTCCCCTGGGGAGCCAGTCATGGTGTGCGTTTTTCCACTCCCCGTGACTCCATACGTAAAGAGGAGACCTAGAATTCGAAAGCACAGAGACACCATTAATTTTGTTGTATACTGCATGAAAATACTTTGCCATATTTTTTTTTGCCATCTAATGAGGAACTTTTAAATATAGCAAGTTACCAAGAAGTCCAAATCATCAATTGTCAATGGACTTGGCAATGCAGTGGATCAGGTGTGTTTTTCCCCCCGATGCCTTCTTCCAAGATTTTTTTTCTAATTTCTCAGTCTCACTGATCTTTTACTATCATATTCAATCCTGTTTCCATATTATAAAACCTTTGACTCAAAACATTTCAAATTTGAAAAGGTAATTCTGAGCTCAAAACTATATAGGTGTTCTGAGAACTTTATTCATAGTTCTGAGCACTATGATTAAATTAATCCTTCTTTGACAATTTTCCATCATGTACTACCACTAATAGTTAGTAGTATAGCAGGAAATAAGTTGTTCATATTGTTTTTTAATTAGTTATTGCATCTAAACAAGGGAAAAGGTTACATACAAGAGTATTAACAATCTAACTTAACTTAATTAATTAAATTAAAATTTAAAAGAAAAATGGCTTGGAATATTTAACATAACAGTTCTAAATGTTTGATAATTACCCAAGCCTTTTTCCCTGACCCTTGAGGGAAAAATAATTTGCTAAATTAAATGTTGACCATCACAAAACAATCCAATCCACTGTTGCAAATCAGATTTTTCCTACCTTTATTGCATGAAATTGTTTTGAGTTGAATATATTGCTATAAAGCATTCTGAAGTAAATCTAACTTAAAATCCAAAACTTTAAATTTTACTGCCCAAATAGTATCACTTTGGGATAGAGCTGAGGAAGCTTCTTGGATAAGAAGCAAAACGTCTTCAAAGAAAAATAAGAAAGTCCAGTTGCCTCTTGAAAAAGCACCTTTGAAACCAGGAAGGTTTACTGAGTACTGGAGGAACCAAACTGGCTTACAAGAAAGATCAAATGAAGAATAGTAAGTAGACATGGTAAGACAAGTTATTACATGGCCTGTACATTAAAAAAAATGTTAATCAGTCTGCAAAAATGGTATTATTATATTAATACTATTAATACTGCAGTGGTTAGAAGGCAGTTTCATATTGCTAGTCTAGAGACAGATTCAGTCTTAATAACTTAATTACATCATACCATTTTTTCCATGGATAAGATCTTCCACTAGAGGTTTAGCAATCACATCAAATACATGTTTCTGAGAAATGCTTGTGCCAAATACTTCTTTAAATGAATACTGAACCTAGAAAAAAAATTTAAGAGTTAGGAAGCAATTAACCAGCAGTTTTACCCATTTGCTGTTTCACCTAGTCCTCTCATTGATTTTCATACTGCATCAAAGTTTTGAATACACAACTGCTTAATAGTCAATTTATCTAATGCTCTAGCAATGATACTATTTTCTTGAAAAAGAGTAACTAGTACAAAAAAAATCTGAAAGTTTTTATCTCCCTGTAATAATGTTGAATGCCATTTGGTAGGTGAATCAGTATTGGCACAAGCAAGTTTTTCTTCATGCATTATGTATTTCCAGCAACAGAATCACTAAATAAAACCTCAGTATGATCACAAGCTTACTAACAAAAATTCAAACAGGAATTGTAATCCTATACATGCAGACTATGATAAACCCAGCCGCCTTAAATGACACAATCCCAATAAAAGTGTAGACTGAAGCCCACAGCTAACAATAGCACATTTTCAATGCGAACTACCTCTTTATATTCTCCATTACGGGCAATACGGTACCCATCAGGTGAGTGAACCTGGACTGTTGTGCTGCTGATCACTTCTATGCAACACTCTTGGTTTGGGACACCGACTGGGCGGATCCGGCAATACACCTGAACAGAGAAAAAATGTACTATTTAGAAACACCGGCTTAAGATTGTTCTCCTTGTTTACAGAGCACATATCAGAATGGAAAGTGTTTACAACTAGTCCTCAACTTACAATTGAACCCACAATTTCAGTCATACGTTAGGCCACATGACCACCTGATTTTACCACCTTTTTCCCCCAATAGTCATTATGCAAACACAGCAGCCATTAAACCAGGGGTGTCAAACTGCCGGCCCATGGGCCGGTTTCATCATACTGAAGCCGCGCCCACCCCATTGCCGGCAATGGCAAAACCGGCCCAATACGTTGCGCGATGTCGCGAGTTTGAGACCCATGCATTAAACAAACTTATTGTTTGTTATGGGGCAGCTTTTGCAGGAAACAGAAGTAAATGGTGGTTTTCAATTAAAAGCTCATAAATTGTAGTCATGTGGCAGCAGGGTGCTGCAGACAGTTGTAAATGTGGGCCAGCTGCTAAGGTCTCAAAATGTGGTCATGTGATTTGGGGGGGGACCACCACCAGGTTTTGGAGTTTTAAAACCAAAATTCAAATTCAAATTCAAATTTATTTGATTTATATACCGCCCTTCTCCCTTGCGGGACTCAGGGCGGTGAACAGGCACATTAATAAAACAGCAATATAAGTCCCATTTTGGGGGATACATTGTAACTTTAAACAGTCACTAAGCAACTGGTCCTAGGTTAGGACCATCTGTACTAGCATCAGAAGATCAGTCCAATGGTTTGCAGCTCGTGTGCGCTTTAGGGCATCGATCTATTTAGGTTGGCAAGCTCTGAAATTGCCTCGACAAAACATCTGCTGTTTCTGGGGTTTAAAACAAGCTGGGTGAAAAACCACTTGCCCAGAATCAAGGAAATGCTAAATTCTAAATGAACCTTTCAAAACAAAAAAAAATTAAAAAAATGTGTCAATCTTTATTTTGCCTCTCCTCATATCAGAAAAACATAGTAAAAACATAGTACTGTGTTTTCCCCAAAATAAGGCCGGGTCTTATATTTTTTTGGGACCAAAAGGCCCATTAGGTCTTATTTTCAGTGCAGGTCTTATTTTCCCCATGTACAGCAGGTGGTGAGTGCGCGGGGATGGGACATTCGATACAAACAACGGGGCACGGCCTGCACATGGGGTGGAGACGCAGAGCTTTGAAGCACAGCAGTGATTGGGTCAACATCGGAGCATGGGGCAGACCAACTACCGGCATGAGAAAGTCTGGGCAGGGTGGTGCATGCCCTTCCCGTGCCAGGCCGGCCCCTGCAGCCCTGCGCTTGGACTTACCTGCGTTGTGCCAAGGGGCTGCGATTGCCAGCAGTTTGAATCTCACTGCCTCAGGGTTGACTCAGCCTTTTAGCCTTCCGAGGTCGGCAAAATGAGGACCCAGATTGTTTGGGGGCAATAGGCTGACTCTGTAAACCGCTTAGAGAGGGCTGTAAAGCACTCTGAAGCGGTATATAAGTCTAATGCTACTGCTAATTCATATACAAAGGAATTCATAAAATAAAGAAGTCCAGCTTTCATAATCAAATCCTACAATATACAAGAACTGATTGAAGAGCTAATTCTGCTGTAAATTAGCCACTTACCCCAACGGGATCCTTCAAACTATTGTTAGACACTTTTTTAAATGCATGTTTCCTCGGAGTTTTAGTTCTTCTGGAAGTTAATAAATGTCAGATAAGTTACAAATAAAATCAAAGATGCACTCTACACAAAGCAATCAGCTGAAATGATTTATGGGATGCTCTGTTGCAGCAACGTAGAGCCAGATCAAAGCAGCCACAGAGGCTTTTAAAAGCAGCTAATTTAAGTAGTATTACATTATTAATACAAACAAACAAAGTGTGAAGAATGGGTGGGCGTGCCACATCTAAAAGAAGAGGCACAACAACTGCATGCAAGACCCTCTTCTTGAAAGTGCCACCCCTCCTGCTTCATCAGACTCTTCTTACAAGACAAAAAAAAAGACGCTCAGCTCTTCCCTCGGCGTGGCTGGCTCAGGAATTCTGGGAGTTGAAGTCCACGAGTCACAAAAGGGCTAGCTGTTTGCCCACCCCTGGCCCAGTTCCTTCGCACCGCTGCTCCCCCCGGAACCCAGGCCCAAGGCCGGAGCAGCTCGGCGCCCCCAACCGGGTCAGCGCAGCCCGGGGCGAAGGGACGTCCCGGCTCTGCCGGCGCCGCCTCGTCCGGCCCGGCCAGCCTCGGAAAGGAGCGAGGAAAACTTACCCCGCCGCCTTCATCGCGCTTCCCCGACCGAGAGGTTCAAACGCTCCCTCCACTTCCCGGCGTCCGTTGCACCGCCCCGTTATTCAAATAGAGCCAATCAGGAGAGGGGGCGGGGCAGAAGGAGCCGCTCGCCCCCTTTCGGGCGTGTTTGGTTTGTGACGTCCACAGAACTGGAGAGGTTTCGTTTCTCTTGACTGGTGGACTTCAACTCCCAGAATTCCTGAGCCAGCCACGCTGAGGGGAAAGGGAGAGGTTTCCAAGCTGAGCTATGCTGGCTCAGGAATTCTGGGAGTTGAAGTCCACCAGTCATAAAAGAGCCAAGGTTGCCTACCCCTGCTCTAACTAACCCATTCCAAAGTATCATCTCCCCGCCCCCCTTGCTCTAATGGCAAGATGAAAACAAAGAGGCATGTAGCTGCCAAATTTTCACCCTTGACATGTTGTTTATAAACTGCCCAGAGTCATTTAGGTGAGATGGGCAGTGTAGAAATTTGAGAGAGAAAGGGAGAGGGAGAGGGGGAGAGAGATGCAGTGAGGTTTTTGCTCTTGCAAGGTGTAGCTCAGGTGGCTGGTTTCCTTTTGGGGAAGAATGGCCACGATGACCCAGTTGCTACACCTTTTTTATCCATTCAGCATAAAATTGCTCCTATCTATTGTAACCTGGGCTTCTCCCGGGCAGGGTCTGATGAGGTGAGAGTATTGTGGTATGATGTCTTGGCTTTTACCTGGAATTCAGTTCCGCTTCTGGACTCCGGAGGGAGTGGACTGGGTGCTCTGCAGCATTTGCTCTGTTGTGTAGGCTGGGACTGTTAACTTTCTGCCCCCTCCGATAGTCTGCGGATGCTGAGGAGTGACAGTTATAGGAAGGCCCGTTTCAAATGAATGTTGGGAGCTAATGACATAAGGAGAAAATCTCCAAGCTTCTCTTCATTGGATGCATTCAAGAAGATGCTGGATAGCCATCTGGCTTGATCTGGGTTGCTGATATGAGCCAGAGATTGGACTCGGTGACTTTGATCGTGCCTTCCAACTCTGGGCTCTATGTTCTTATGAAGCAGCTTTTCTGGGAGCCTCTCAGGATTATAAACATATCTGAATTTCAAAGCTAAAGGAATGGGAAACAATAAGTAAAAGTGTGAGATTGCATGACTCTGCTTCCAGGAGGGCCTTGGCTTGACTTGAGCAGAGCAGCTTTCTTTACAGGAATACTAAGTGAAATGCACTTTTTCCTCTGTGTTAATGATAGCTACTATGGTTATTTCCCTTGCTTAGTAAATTGCTACTTTTATTATTTCAATGTGTATATGATTAGTCAGTGTTTCTAGACTCATACTTAGCAACGCTCTGCTTTTCATAGCATTGATTTCCACTTAGTTACTGTCAGTCTTTTGATTTGATTCAGGGTACTTTTAAAACATATGCATCTTGTATCTCTCTCTCTCTCTACACACACACACACACAAAATGTTTGTATAAAATTAAGGCAACAAGTAGCAATCAAAGCTTTTCTGCAACTCTTTGTCAAAATTAGGCTTCTGTCTGAACCACCCTCTCACTCATCCAGCATCTCAGAATGGCCTGCATCAAATGGAGCAAAACCTGAGCATATTTTTTTCCTGCCATTCTAACTATGCTGCTCTATACAGCGATTTCCCAAGTTTTGGTTGTGTTCTCTTTTAATTGCTCTAAGCCAGCTATGTTAGTCACTGTGTAATGTACCCAGCAAATGAGGCATTTAATGAATCATACAAATGCTGCACTCCAAGGAATTAAGTAAATCTAGCTGTTTATTAGCGAGGCATAAAATACATTTAATCTCTCTTCTTAAAAAATCAATTATAATGCTGTAATATGTAATTCAGTTTGGTCGTGCTACATAAATTTTCTTATTTTAGTACATTTTTAAACTGGTTATATTATTAGAGTCTGCCTTCTCTATTGTAGGAATGAATATTTATGTCAGGGTTCCGATAGATGAGACCAGTTAAAAGAACTTCAAGGGAAGGAATTCTTCCTCAAAGAACATTTTTATTGAGTTACAAAATAACGGCACGTACATAGGTGAACCCAAGACTAAATTCTGCTTCCCCCTGCTTACAAAGTTGCAAAGTTGCAGTTCCCACCCCAATTAGATGTCATAAATAATATTCTCCAATTGTTACTAAAGGTGGGCACTCCTCCCAGATCTCTAGCCCAACAAAATGTAATCAGCAATGACCTTGGTTCCCATACCTAAGAATTGTTATGGCTAACAGCTCTGTTCTATTCTAAAACATCACAGAACTGGCCCTCCCTAGTTCTCTGGAACAGAAAGGCAAGAGGACGGGGCACATTCAGACTTGCAGGACTGTGTTACTGAAACCTTATAATGAAAGTTGTGTTAGTGTTCGTGATTTTGATTTCATAATCTGAACTACCTTGAAGGGTTGGCAGATTTCTAGCCTAATGCTGGAATAGTACACCAAACTGGGGGTCTATGGAACATTGTGCCAGTAGGTTAATCATCATCTAAAAATAGCTATCAGCCTACCTAACAACTAAATGCCTATAATGTGACTCCCTACATTGTTTTCTGTAAGCATTTTAGCACCCTTCCTGCTTCCCCTCTCAAATTAAACCGCCTAGGGTTGTAGTAGGATAGATAAGAGATAGCTGCCTGGCTTTGACTCTGCCATTGACATGAAAATAGGATTGGAATTACTCTGTTTGAAAGGTTAGTTGAAGGTTATTAAAGGAAAATTGTTATTCATACATTTCCTCCTTCCCCCGTGCTAGCCTGAAAGATTAAATTCGCAGAGAGCATAATGACCCTTCAAGGCAGACAATAGAGGAGAAATCTCAGGGGACTCCAGATAACAGAGCGGAAAATGCCACTGAATAATTCATGGAGTGGCATGACAGCCATTCCTTTGCTAACAGATTACATGTGCATTTCCATTAGGAAGAAGACTATTTTTTAAAAAAATGGGTACTGTGAATGGAAGTGGCGTCATAAGAATTCTGCACAAATTTGTTTCTGCATTAATCAATTTGATTTTGTCAGGTCCCTGTTGAAATGCTGCCATTCCAAAGGAAGGGGCAGCACAAATTGTGAATTGAGGATGTTTCCAAATTGTGTCTGCTTTCGCTTTGATGTAAGGGCTAGCAAGGACGAGGCACCAGAGAACGGCTGGTTATCACTTTTTCGGCTCAAAGTTCTCACAACATCTTCATGCCAGCGGATTGGCTCCTGATGAACTGGGGGCATTGGGGTGGGGCTCGTAAAAAGTGACTTTCAGCTTAATGCTTTGCGGGGGAACTTCAGATTTTGCCTTACTTCTCTGCAATCACTTTCTCTCAGTAAAAGATCCTTTGGAACCACTGTGTGCTATCCACAGGTGGTTTATCATGGTGAGAAAGCTAGAGAAGTGAAAGTTCTGTTTTGGCGAACAGAGAATGTTTCTCATAACTATTATTGGGAATTCTATTGGACAATGTGACTGGACCGGTCAGAGGAGAGAGGAGGAGAGTTACTCTTTTAATTAATCGCTTCCCGACTTTCCATTTCGCTTTCTAACTTGCCGCTATGATTCAGCCCATTAAAGATAACATTAGAGGACTTTTTGACTATGATGTGTTTCTTGGTAGGGATTTCAGGCAGAGGTTGACACTAAGCTGGCTCTCTTAAACTAGCAATACCATTAAAGGGGTACCATGATAGGGTCCTCCCCTATCCGGTAGCCTCTGGGAAGGTGGCTACTCCTGCCAATTTAGTGTCATCTGCAAATTTGATGAGTTCCCCTTCAATTCCCTCATCCTGAATTCCCTGTCCTTAAAAAAGCTGAAAGGGTTTGGGTTTTGTTTTTTTTTGCTTTTTCTTTAATCTCTTTTTCCTAATCCATCTTTTTATTGCTGGTGGTTTTATATTTTATCTTTTGCTGAAGCCTAATAATATTTTTTTAAAGAATAAAAAAGGAAACCTACCATTTATAAAAGATGCCTATTAGTCACGGGAAGCTTCTGCATTACCAGCGTTTGCTTGTGGCCTGCTGCATTGAGAAGCATTAGCCGCCTCCAGCCAGGAGGAGTACTCGAGCGCACACTGGCAGCAAACAATTGTTCTTTATGACTCAATTACAGTAATTAAATCTGGTGGGATTCAGCAGTGGAAGAGATGATGGCGGGGGAGCCAGCGAAATGTTATGCTCCGTGTCATCAACGAGAGAGAGCAGCAGCTGATGGATCCTCCAAGCTGCCTCTCGCCATCTGTTCCGGGAGCAGGAGACAAGGGGATGGAGGCAAGGAAACCGGGCATGGAAAGGGCACTGAGCATGTCTCCCGATATCAGGATTGAACAAAAGGTCTCCATTTCAGCCAAAGAGGACCCCCCCCCTTCTGGGTTATGGCTGTACCTCCCAGTTCTGGAGAGAGGAATTAACGAAGTTTGGGTGATGGGCTTGCTTAGGGTCACATGAATGCACAAGACACAAAACGCTGCTTAGCAATAACCACATCTGTGCTCCCCTTTGACAGTTTCCTTCACCTTGGCCTGGTTTCGTACAGCCTCCTATACACCCAAGTGCTCCTCAATTGTTTTCTTTTATAATAATAATAATGATAAAGTTGGAAGGGACCTCGGAGGTCATCTAGTCCAACCTCCTGCTGAAAAAAACTTCATGTGCCATGGAAGCCCAAGTGTTTTCTCCAGAGACCACTTATAGTGGGACACAAATGTCTTACCTGTCAGTATCTGTCGAAGAAGGCTGGTCTCTAGGTCAAGATAAAGTGTGTGAAGTTCTTGGGGTTCATGAAAGGAAGGAAGATGGGACTCTAAAGGCTTGTCTCAGGTAGGACAATGACACAAGACTTACCAATTACCAGCCGCAGCTACAGCTGGAAAGACTGCAGACATCCGGCTACAGAAACAACTTCTTCCAAACCTTTTCCCATTTACACAAACACATGGGATGCTGCACCAGTTCCCTCTGGAGTGGAGGACTGTGGCACCAAGAGCAGGTGTTAACTATTCACCATTAAAAGCACATCTTTTCAAGTCTAAATCATGCCAGCAACCTTTAGCCTTTTTTGCTCCCTAATTTAATGAGTTATTACACAGTCTACCAAATATCAATTCCTTTCTCTTGATGCGAGAACTATCCAACTTTGAAATCTGTAATAGTGCAGCTTATTTGGACAGTCTCGCAGACCCCTTCCATGTTGCATGACAAGCCAAACACTGACTGGGCAGAAGAACTCAAGTCTTCAGGACACCAAGGGCTGCCTCAATGGGGCCACCAGAGATGCTCCATAGAATATGGGGCTTATGCATTTCACAAATGACTGGAACAGAGTAAGGTTGGAAAATGGCAGAATTAAACTCCAGTTCTATCCAAGCAATAAGTGCCAGTGACTCCGACATTGAAATTCTCTGTCTAGCTGAGAATAAATCTCAGTGAAATCAGAGGCACTTCAAAGATCAACAAACATCTCTGCTGTTGCAGCATCTCCAATAGCTTAAATAGCCAATCTCCCTGAAGGAGAACCCATTCATTTCCAAAGCCAAAGCTGACTTCTTATGCCATCGGAAAACTTCCTTCACTATTAGCCAGAAGTCTTTTTTTTTTTTTTTTTTGCAGTTTGGACCAAATGTTTATGTTCATCTTGGTTCACCTGCAGAAATGCACATGGCATCTCCATGACCCAACCCAATGCCACATGCAAACTAGCTTAAGCGCCTTCAGCTTAAGCGCCTTCACCCAACCCAATGCCACATGCAAACTAGCTTAAGCGCCTTCAGCGCCTTTCAGTGGAAGGAAAAACACACTCAACCCGATTTGGCATCCCAGACAAAGAACCTTCCACTCCATCTTCCTTTGTGTACCAGCATGGCCTTTAATAGAAACAGGTAGTTGTTTTTTTCACCATTAAGCTATAGTTACCTTTTTAAAAACCAGATCAAAATCAACAATTAAAAAACAATCCATAAAATGTGGTATAAAAATTCTTTTTCATATGCTACATTACAAGGCAAGATCTTCTGCTACACAAATATGTAATTTCCCATGTTTAATTTTATTTACTCCTTTAGTACAAAAATGCCAGAAACGGGTCTCCCTCCCTGCCCCCTGCCCCACATACAACTGTTGCTCAAGCCAACAGGCTGAAACACTAATTGCCAAAAGCCACAGAAATCCCATCGTCCACCGTCCCGTACAGAAACCATGTTCGTTAGTAAACTTAAAAAACAACCTGCATTTAAACGTTATCTATTACTTTACTTTCATTGGAGTAAAAAAAAACAAAACCCCACCACAAGTTGCTATTATCTTTTTCTTGGCTCCCTGAGCGTATTAGTTAACTGTTGTGTTCTTGAACACCCATCCTCTCAGTGTTTGGGTCTGAAGGCTGTGGTGGGCAAGAGCCCACTTGGGGGGCAAGGCATCCTCTTGCCCCAACTGATAAGTGCTTCGAAAACAGCAGCTTCTCCACTGCATCAGAATCAGGAGAGACGAATCCAACCGGAGGCTCAAACCGGGCCCAGAGAAGACTTAAGGCCAGAAGAACTGGTTCACACATCCAACAGAGAAAACCATTTCACGGAGGACACCTTTGCTCAGGCTGCTGACAAGGCTGGTAAGAGTATCTCCAAGCATATTTTCAAGGGAAGGGCAAGGTTGGGAGGAAAATGATGGTGGCTACCACCAGAATGGAAGCAAAACTGAAGCAGTACAGAGTGAGAGCAGACCAAGGAAACAGCAGCAGCAGCAGCAGTAGAAAACAAAGAGGACAACAACACGCTGCTGACCAGCAGACCAAGGAAGCCTCAGCATGAAACTCCTCTGTTATCTACAGTTCCTAAAAGTCTGCTGGGGAAATAAGACCTGCGGGCTCCTCCTGAATCCAAATCCAGGGGGTTAGCTGCCTTCTGATCAGAGGTGTGAGGACCGAGAACCGAGAGAAAAACACAAACCAGCATGGACAATGCACTGCCACCGATCAGCTGGACTGAGCTTCCAAGTTCCTTCCAGAGTTATTCCAAGGTCATCACAGAAGATCCACCCAGGTCCCAAAACCCTCCAGAGGGCATCAAAGGAACCTTCAGCTGCTCTCCTTTTGTGTTCTTCTCCCAGAGTCATTAGTCAAGTCACAGCTACTCAGTAGATGACTTCGTAAACTGTGGCCTTCTTGTCACCGGAACCTGTGACAATGTATTTGTCATCTGCTGAAATATCACAGCTTAAAACGGAAGAAGATTCTTTTGACTTGATGGGGAAAATAAAAAGAAGAAACAATCCCTTTTAGTTTTCACAGGATCAGAGAGCAATATCAGCAAGTGTCTTCCTTGTGCTTACATGCACATCCCTCTGCAACGACGTGCAGGCAGCAAGAAAATGGAGAACAAACATGCAGATGGGCTCTCTTTGCCAGGACATGGTACAAGTTGCAGACCGCTCAAGACTCGGAGGAGCCATGCCTGCTCCCCCCATCAGCCCCCCCCTTTCCCCAAGGCAGGGGAAGGCTCTCACCTGGAAGATGCTGGCTCCATAGGGAGTCCTCCAGGCATTGAGGAGGTTGTCTTTGCCAGTGCTCACAAACCACTTTCCTACAGACACAAACCGGGCATTAGCTTTCCCAACAAGAAAACAAGGCTGGAATGAGGATCGCACCATTAACCCAAAGGACTTTCTTAACTCCCTGCCAAGAAGCCAGTGCTACAGGTGATCCAGCCTCTTCCCTGCACTGGCTAGGGGCCGTCCTACTGTTCTCACCTTTTCTCAAAATGGGCAGGACACCTACCGGCCACCTGCCTCCCCTGAATGCTGCAGGAGTAAAAAGCCGGCTGCAGAGGCTTAGTTGCAGCTTCAGGAAATGTCTGGTTCCTCCAGCCTGCAGGAGGAGATTTCCCAGGTCTCCAGCAGCCTTTTCCTACCCCCTGGGAACCACCAGGATTCAGTCCCTGCTGTTGAATTGCACGAGGCACTCACCACAGTAGGCAAACTTCAGGGAGAGGACACAGCTTTCGTGGAGGTGGAGCTGGTATTTGTCAGGTTTGGTGTGATGCAGCACTTCCACGTTGCTGCTCTCCAAGCCCACCGCGAGCCACTCGCCTGTCGGGCAATAGCCGAGCGAGAAGATCTACAAAGGAGACAAGGAGCAGCTGCTGGGAGGTGCCTCTCGGCTCAGTCCGACTCCCGCAGGGCCTAAGGCTGAACTGAACTGCTCCCAAAGCAAGGAGGAGAAAGGTCCCTGCTGGCTCTACTGCCAGGCCGCCTGCCCTGCAAAAGAAAACGTCCCTGGGACACCCCTCCCTCTTTTTTCAGCATCCGGTTATGTCTTATTTCAGATTGTCTTTGCCTTGAAAACAAAATCCCCCTGTTGGGTTTCATGAATTTCAAATCCCATTAAGGCTGGGATTCCAGGAGCAGGTTTGGTAGCTGCAATGGGCCACAAATAACCCCCTGGGCTCCTTTTGGTCCTAGGATCCACCTCCATCAACATGGGGAAAGCTTTCCGAGTACCTTCTGCCACCGCTGGACTCCTGCACTGACACTTCAGAAGCCATGTGGGCCCAGAGAACTGGGAAGGGGGGGGGAAACCCGTTGTTCGTAATCTTCACTTCTTGGTTGGTCCTTTTAGTTCTTCCTCCCTGCACGGAATCAGGCCCAGAGAGGCTGGGTCTCTGGGCTCAAGGCAAAGCTCACCTGGGAAGTGAAGTCATGTTGCTGTAGCTGCCTGCCTTCCCGAAGGTCCCAGGAGCGCACAGTGTTGTCCAAGCCCCCCGTCCAGAGTTTGGTGCCATCGTGGGAGATGTCAATGCAGCTGGCGCCGTCCGTGTGACCCTGGAACTGCCTGCGAAGGGAACCAGGACAAGGAAAGAGAGTTTCACTGTCTCCTGTCTGAAGCTTCTCTTATTTATTGTTACTTATGAAATTTACAGAGCCGCTCAACTCAATTCATTCTGACCAGCTTACAATAAAAACCCCAGTAACTACCCACACATAAGATGGTGGGCACTAAAACTAATAAAAGAAGTAACAAAGCCCGATCATACAAAGTTCCTACTGAAAGGGCGTCCCAGCGCCTGGGGAAAGGACAGACTTTCACTTCAAGGACAGCAAAGTCAGGCAACGCAAACTCCTCCAGGGATATTGCTCCAGATGGGAAGTGACATCACTGTGACGGTACGCTCCCTAGGACTCATTATGGACCCTGTTTTAAGGATGGGTCCCTGGGCAGACACAAGGGGGGAAGGCAGTCCTCGGATAAGCAGACCACCCCATGGCTGAATATATGTTTCTATCGTACCCGGATGCTCGCTGGTAACTAGCACAACTCTGATACCTTAACTGCTGGTAACCATCCCTATGGCTGCCTTCTGGGTCAGCTGCAGCCCCAGGAGGGCACAGGGCAACACTCCACACATGGGTGGCTATGAGAAAGGAACCCTGGCCCAGATGAAGGCACACCTGGCACATCAGATGAACCTGGGCAAAGGTTTTCTTGACCACTTTCTCCTCAAGCAGAAACTGGGGATTCATGAACCCAAATTTCTTCCCTTGCAAGTATGAGAAACATCTGGCTGACATCCTGAAGGAATTCTCAGGCATCTGGCTGGAAGTCTGGAGAGCCAAGCAACGTAGCTAACGAGTCACGGGGATGAGAGCTTGGGGCTCTCGGTCAGGATGAATGCTAGCAAGCAAGGAAGGGCTTGAATAAGCAGCTCTTCCTGTTCGCCCCTATTTGGCTTCTCCTATTTTATTTCCCAACGGGCATAATTTTGTTTTGCCAGACAGCGAGAAGCCTTCCTTCTCCTAAACAAAAGCACACGGAAGCAACCTGCAGACCCCTCGTACCAACAACCACTCAGATTTGGGGAAGCTCACCTAACCAGTGTCTGGTTGTGGAGATCCCAGACGGCAATATTTCCATCACTGCAGCAGGAGAAGCACACTTTGGCATCTGGGCTGATGGCCAAGGCATAGCAGGCAGGGGCAGAGGAGGTCAGTTCTGCCTTGATTCTGGGGGTAGGGGAAGCCAGGTCCCAAATGGTGAGGGTGCTGGCCTCTCCCCCTACAATAAGTGTGCGCCCATCGGGGAGGAGTTTGCAGGAACGGATGTAGTTATCCCTGTTCTGGAGAGGGAAATATCTGCAGTGAACCACACAACAGTAAAAGTTATGGCAGGACCCCTTAAGAAAGGCCTGAAGATCCACCTGCTTCAATTATATTGGGATAACTCTTTGTGGAAAAAGGAAAATAAGTATTATTTATTTATTTATTTATTTATTATTTAAATTTATATACCGCCCTATCTCCCTTACGGCACTCAGGGCGGTGAACAGGCGATAATAAAAATCACAATAAATATTAAATAAAAAGCCTGCTCTAAAATACCCCATATAAAAGCCCCTACCAAAACACAATCAAAACTACACCAGGCCGGCCACATGGAATAGATGGGTTTTTAAACATCTGCAAGGCTTAGGGTGCCAAATTTAGCTTGATTTTTTTTTAAAAAAAACCAAACACCACAACTATCTCTTCCCCCTAAAAAAGCAATGACATTGGCTGGCCCTAAGTAGTGATCTCATCTCCAGTTACATCTTTTCTGGCCTTCAGAACCTGATGCTCCCCCCGCCCCCAAAAGGCCACCTTGCCCGTCCTGCTGCTATAGGCAGAGTTGGTGAAGAACTTTTTTCCTTGTGACCGCCCAGCCACGCTCACCCCTGGGCAGCCCACAGCCACTACAATAAAAATGATAGGAAACCAATCAACACTGTGCATGGTGTGGTCCCCAAAGCTTGGAATCATCACAGCAAGGTGGGCTCACCCCACAGCCTGGCCCAGGGCTCAAAGGAATCGCTGTGGGTTTACCTTCAGAAAGGCCAGCAAAGCCAGGCCAGCCAAGCCTTGTGAGGGGCATACATGCCATCCTTCCTTTCCCGTAAGATATCACAGTTAAAAGAAGGGAGCAAAGTGTGTCTCCTCTGCTGGATCTCATGGGACAGGCAGAAGTAAGTGGAGGTGGGCAGCCCCACGAACAGCCTGGCTGACAGCTCAGTAGGTGATTATTTTCACCCTGAGTCCCCCCCCCCACACAGACCTTGGTGCGAGTTCTAATCCAGGTTCAGACAACTGCCAGCCCTGCCACTTACCAAGCAATCTAGCTGGGAGACGGGGCTCTTGGCGCCCGGCTGGCTGATATCCCAAATCTTCACGCAGCCCTTTCCCCCGGTGTACACGTGCCTGGTTGGGTTGCTGATAGTCACGGCACACACCACTTCGCCATGGCTCAGGGTATTGATCTGACGGGCATGGCGGGGGATGCCAGGGCCGGCCAGGGCATCGTGAGGAAATGGAACTGGCTGCATCTGCCCGTCTGTACTCACATGAAAGGAGTAAGCCCTAGGGAGAGGACAGGGAGGGGGCGGGGGGGAAAGAGAAGACAAGGGCCAAGGCAGCTTTTGTTACCCAGAGCTGAGCCCTGCTCGGGCAAAGCCTTTTCAACGACCGGATTAACCTCAATTCTACAATCTCCCAACGCACCGAGGGCTGCACAAGGCTCCATCCTCAACCTCCTCCGCTGGCTCCACAGATCGTTATCACCTACAAGCTCTCTTTGTGGCACCTGCCACATTTTGGAAGCCAAATAACACCCCGCCCCCATCCTTAGTAAGTAGCTGCCTTTCTACAGAACAGGATTCAAGACTAAAAAAGTTTGAACTGGGGGAACAAAGGCTTAAAGCAACTTACGGTTTGCCGCCAGGAATGGACGCCAGGCTGGAGGGCAGGACAGGAGCCCTCATTGGTGGATGGGGGTCAAATCCAACCTAGAAATGAGATTTTTTGAAAGGCGTTCAATAAAAGAGGGGCCCCCAACCTGTGGGCCACAGCCCACTACCAGACCGTAACCTAATTGCCACCAGGCCGCGTGAGTGGCTGGTCAGTGTGCGCACATCTGCCTGCACACTGCCTCATTTGCACGAGGGTCACATCTATAGTAGATGTCAGGTCAAATGGGTTGGGTAAATGGAGCTGTAGAAGTTCATAAACTGTGTTTTTTTTAATGTACATTTATTTTTTTTGTCCTGTCTAATTTTGCTTTGTTGTTGTGTTTTCTTTTTTTTCCTTTTTTGAAATTTGTATTTTAATGAATAAAAAAAAAATTATTGAAAAGAAAAGAAAATGAGTGCGCTCTTTTCCTGCAGGGGTGACCGCGAGGTTCTCCATCTCTGCCCTGCCCTCCCCCCCCCACCCGCACCACATAGAAAGGAGCTTAAAAGGTCTACGTACAGCTCCAAAGCTCACCATTGGTGACCGGCCATAGGCAACAGCGGCAGCGGCTGTCATTTGAGGGGGGATGTTGTGCAGCCCTGCATAGGCCCCAGGGCTGGCAAGGGAGCCGTTCATCTCGTGATGCCCCATCATAGCAAAGGGGGCAGCATAAGAGCCGGTGAGGGAGATGGGAGTCCTTAAGGCAGATGCTAGAAGAAGTCAAAGAATAAGCAAACAATCAAACACAAAATGCAGGATTCTGCAATCAAACTGAGCAGAACAAACAAGGCTGCTACCCTGGTTTGTCCAAAAGTGCCTGAAGAGGGGACAAGGGTCTAAACTGCAGGGAAGCCAATTCTGGCTGGGGTGCAAGAAAAATTCTGAGCAGCAAGAGCTGTTCAGCTGCAGACCGGGTGCGACAGGAGCTGATGGAGTACCGGAGGCTTTTAAAGAGGACTGGGAGGGGCTGCGATAGCTGGTTCTCGTACTGGGCCTTCTAGATGAGCTCACGCTCCCTTCTCGTCTGCGGGACTCTACGAACTGCCCTCAAAATCCAAACTTCCCCCTCAGCCTTTTGGGGCAAGCAGCCCCCAAGTGGATTAAGGCAAACCACAACCTACCCAGGGGGTCCATTCCAGGGATCTTGCCTGGCACTGGTCGGAGGCCTGGAGCGCTGCTTGTCCCAGGCGTCGGTACGTCGCTCCTTGGCGTGGGAGTGCTGGACTTTAAACCAGGGGTAGAGGATTTATCATTCTGATCCAAAAGAAGATTTGGGGGAAAGTCTGACTATTCCTGTTGCATTTAAACATTTTTTTCTCTTTTTAACTAGGTACAGAATAAATGGTTGCCTTTCAATCTCAGAATCAATTCTAAAATTCAGTTTCTTTAAACAGGATGCAAAAATTGCAAAATGATTCACCAGCGAGAGATTTCTCTGCATCCCTCTGATCAAACTATAAATGAAGATTGGATATGGGATTAATTTTCCCAAAATTATTTCAAAGGAGTTGGAGTTTCCCATTCTAGTGTCTAATGAACATCCGTTATAGCATGATCATTAGGCACTAGATACGGAGAAGGTCAGCTTCCTTTTGATCGTTGGTTCACTGCGGCTCTTTCACATGCCTAGGTCATCTAATCACCTTGGAGGGGAGATGGGCAGCATAAAATCTTAATAAATAAATAATCACCAAATTGAGCAGATCAGAGTTAGCCCAAAACAGAGTTAACCTTTCCCCTTGGACTTTCTGGGGCTGCCCCCGTCTGACCTTTCTTCTCCAATCCTTGGGAAAAAACCTGGAGTAGCAGGACGCGACTGGCTTCGCATCAGGTAAGCTTCAGGGGCCCAAGGTTTGTTGGGCAACAGCAGCCCCCCCCCCATCACTGGACCCTTGTAGGTCAAGCCTCAGGGACCACCTCCCACGCAGAGGAGCTGGCCAGTGTTCCAGGAGACGGAGACCACCACCACCACACTTGGAAGATGGAGTCCCCCGCAAAGGACATGGCTGCTTATGCGGTCACTTACATGGTCTTTAACCTTGGAAGAGGGGGTGCTGCTGGAGGAGGCGATGGAGGCAGGGCTGTTTGGGGCATCCTTCTTCAGTCCGCGGGCTTTATCCAGCCCATTCTCGGGAGGCGAGTGGGCAGGGCTCACCCGGGGGGTGGCCAGATCCTGGCAACAAAAACAAGCACTCACCACAAGCAGCACTCCAGGGCCCCTTCCCCTCACTGGGGGGGTTGCAAGCACAGATCCAGAGCTAAGCTAAGCTGCCTAGTTCTGCTCTGACAGGGCAAGAGAAATCGCCAAGGGAAGAAGCTAGATAAGCCTGCTTCTCCTCAGCAGTCTCCATATGGTGGACGCCCTGCCCTGGTGCCCTGGCAATGCCCACCCTCTGCTCTTCTGGGGAGTGGGATGCAGGGCCAGGGGAAGGGAGGGCCACAGCCAGGCCTACCTCATTGGAGACATCAACCACCAGGTCATCACTCTTGTCACCATCGCTATCCTGAAACAGGAAAGCATTGGGGGCTGTAAAAGGAAGCGAAACTCCAGACCAGCCCACGGGGCAACTCCTCCAGCGGCACCTTCCACGCGCCCCTCAACCCGCCTGCCGTGGCCATTCCTCTTTAGCACCCCCACTTCCAAACGGGAAACCGGGGATGTTTCCTTCCTGCTGGGGCCTCGACTAAATTCTTCTTGACAAGAGGGACTGGTGGCTGCCGTCAACGGGCTGACAGTGACACAAAAAAGCAACTGGAGCCGAAAACTCACGTAGCGGCTCAAGCTGTCTTTCTCCTCCGCCTTCCGCTTCTTGGGCTCACTGCCAGCGTAGTCTGAGGAGCTCCTGTGCTTCTCGCTGGCTCGCAGGCTCTCCGACGGGGAGATGGAGGTGTTCTGAGCAAGCAGGAGAGAAGGGTATTCATGCAAATGCCAGAGATTAATCGGATCCCAGATCCAAACATGTTTTCCTACCAGGAATACTGGCATCAGTGCCAGGAGAGAGAGAGAGAGAGCGCAACAGGGTGCTGCCTCCCCTATCCAGGGTCAGTCTCTCCCCAGGAGGCTTTCAGAAAATCCCAAAAGGATCTCCGTCCTGTGAAATGCTTGGGGCACCGTGGATCTTCCCAATGGTGCTTTTGTGAGCAAACCTTTTGAGCCAAATAATGGGACTAAAATGTATGTATGCACGCACGCACACACACACACAAACACATACAGAAATCAAACTTTCCTTTAAGTAGAACTAGAAAAGGCAGAAAAGACTCTGGGTGGCTTCAACTTCCATTCTATGACAGAACTGGCACAGGGGAGACCTGGGTTCCACTCCACCCTCAGCCCTAGAAACTCGCTAGGGGATTGTGGGCAGGCCGGCCATTCCGTTTCAGTCCAAGCCGCCTCACAAGATATAATGCTTTGCACACCACCTCGAGCACTTGAATGAACGACAGTTGATCAATTTAACATAGAGACAACACAATGGCCCCAACGTGCTTCCCCTTGATCCAGCCAAAATTGTAGGAAATGGAGAAAAAAGGACCCAAGGAAAAAGGGGAGGCAATGGGGAACATTCTTAATTAGGGATCCTGCTGCTGCTTGTGCCCAAAACTTCAGCACCCAGGAAGAATCTCCTAATCAATCGAATGATTGTGCAGAGAAGGGCGCACTCTTCCCAGGAATCAACATCGTTT
The DNA here is from genome assembly GCF_001527695.2 of Protobothrops mucrosquamatus. NCBI lineage: Eukaryota > Metazoa > Chordata > Lepidosauria > Squamata > Viperidae > Protobothrops > Protobothrops mucrosquamatus. The sequence continues at coordinate 1,146,411 of NW_015386436.1, forward strand.
CAATAGCCAGAAATTTGGATTTTAGCTAGATGTGGGGGGAGGCAGCCAGTTTCAGAAGACAGACAGCTCATAAAGCAATCAAAGGTCAAAAAATGGCGGTGGCAAAACAAAAGGGAGACTTACCACGCTGGAGTCACGGTCTTTCCAGAATGCAGCCCAAGTCACAGCAATGGAAAGGAAACACAAGAAAGGGGGCAGGAGAGAAACAAGGATAAAAGAGAACATCAGTCTTCCAAAGTGGGCCTTCCTGGTTTGGCTTTTGTTCTGAAGAAGCAACCAGGGCCCAGACAAAACAACGGAGAGGAACACCAAGGGGAAGGCAGGCAGCAACACAACAGCTTTGCACACACCTGGGAGAAGTAGGAGAAGCCAGTGCAACATTCACGCTACTGGTGGGTAGAATTCCACTAGCCTGGGAAGTACTCTGGGGAGGGGGGAACTGGCTGATACTTAGCCCCCCCCCCTCCCCGAGTGCTCAAGAGCTTCCAGAGACACAAAAGCAAGAGGCCGGCAGGCCGAAGGGTCAAGGAAGAAGACGATGTCCTCACCTCGATGGTCCAGATCGTGCTGATGCTTCTCGTCTTTCACAGCCAAGTGTGCTTGGCTGCCGAGGGTCCCAAGGGCCAAGAGCCCCGAACTGCTCCCTGTGACAGGGGGGATCCCTGGGGGCGGCAGGCCTGACGGGTGAGGCGGCAGCTGTACCTGAGGCCCGTGAGGGGCGTGGGAGAGGTGCTGGGCCTGGAACTGCTGCTGCTGCAGCAAAAAAGCCCACAGTGAGAAACAGCAGGAAGTCCAAACACTGCGCAGACCCCCCCTCCACTTGCCCAGAGGGAAAGAGGGAGGGGGGTGGGGAAGAAAAGGTTCACACCCCCTCCCAGAACACCCTCCTGTAAGACCACCGAGGAAAGAGATGGTAGAGGACAGGAAGGCCTGGAGGAACGTTGTCCATGGGGTCGCGATGGGTCGGACACGACTTCACAAATCTGCCCAGGTAAGGTTGCTCCCAAAAGCAAAGCAGGAGGATTTGCAGGATAAGATATATAGGCTCCTGGCTCCAGGTCAAGTTAACCTGTCAGTCCAGGCTTGTTCTGCAAAGCAAGGAGGGCTGCGTCTCTTGAAGCAGACGGTTCCATGACCAAAGGGCCCCTTTCCCCAACCCCCACCGAGGCCTCCCTCCCTGCAGGGCATTCAAGTGTTCTAGTCCTCTGAAGGAATGGAGGACGGGTCTGCTCCGGCATCCAACTAAAAGCCCTCCAGGTCATCCCTTCCCAGCTCCTCCAGTTCTCCCTGGCAGGACTCTGCACCCCTCTTGTTCATCAAACATCATGCCCAGCCCTGGCCAGCCACCACCACCTTGCATTCCGTGTTATATCCGTGCCAAAGGATTGCTCTGCACAGACGGACATCTGCTGAGCTCCAGCCCCCACAAAAAAATCTCTATCTGTACTTTGATCTTGGAGCCAGTTTCCCACTGGAGGGAGAACTAGCAATCACACACACACCTATTGTTCTCTCCAAAGACACACTGCAGGCCGCAAAGAGGCAGCAGGAACGTGCAAGGAAGCCTGGCAGAGGAACGTATCTTGGGATGTTGAGCAGTTTTAATTGGATTATGCACATCCTGCTTCACGGCTTTGTTAGCTGATTTAATGGTTCATCACTTGCATTACATTTACTCAAGCCTTCTAATCGTTTCCAGAGCTACAAGTGAACCAGGGCTCACTTTCAAAGGCCTGAAGCAAAGTGGGCAGGAGAGGGAGGGAGGGAGGGAAGTCCGTCACAGGTCACAAATAGAGGCTGGGCTGAAGCGGCCCCTCCTCCCCTACCATTTTGTTCGGCTTCCTTCCGGCTTTGGGCTCCTTGCGTGCCAGGAGGTTAGTGCTAAGTAGAGGAGGCAGGTTCCACAGGATGCCCGGGCCAAGAGAGCCCCCACTAAGTGGGAAGGAAACGTCCTGGGAGGGGCTGTACCTCCATCTGCATTTCAAGCTCCATTCCTACCTTATTTCTACTGGGAACGTTTTCAAAGGAAGGGAAAATGTAAACCTCTTGTGGCATCTTAAAGACAAAGTAGTGACTCAACGAGTATCTAATGTGCCAGAAGCCTTGGCATAACTCCAGGAAACATCTACGGGGAAGCCTCTCGTGTTGGACAAAAACAGGAAAAGTATGCAGTCTGCCTAATAACAGACTGAGGCTTTGGAGGAGTGACGGATTCAGTCCTGGGGAGGCAGAAAAAGAAAATGGCTCTTTTGCCCTCTGTAGAGGGGGGGGGGTGCTCCTAATATCTCAGGATAATTCAAAAACAAAAGCAGCCAAGGTGGTTTCTTCCCATCCAAACTGATGCAAATCCCAAGCACTCTGGGTCAAAACGAGGCCACCAGACGCATAAATCTGCTTTGGGGAAGCTCCCCTGTTGCATGACTGCCTGTATCGGCCACACAAGGAGACAGATTTAAGAAATCAATAAATAAATGCCAGGAAGGGCAGCACTACTCCTCCAGGAAGCAATTCCCCCCCACTGTTTGCTTGAGACTTTGACCTCACCCAAATATTATCGGAGAAAGAGCCTAAAAGCCTCGGTCGGATTCCTCTGACTTTCAGGGGAGGCAGGTAGAGAGAGTCCCTTGCACTGGCCCCATAATGCCCGGCAGCCCCACGCCAAGCCGTCCAGAGCCATCAAAGCAGAAGGGCTGATGGTTTCAAGACCATTTTTAATTAGAGAAAGAGAACAATCACCTCAGGGCGATGGATGGGAAGCCTGACTGAGGCCTCCAAGCAAATCTTGTGAACTTAATGTTAGGTTGAATGTATGTATGAATGCAATGCTTGAACATGGCTCTGGGGGAATTTCCATTCACCCCAGGACTGTCGGGATGTGCTATTGGACAGTCAGGGAACAAAGGCCACAAGCAGCATCTCCCTGGCCTGTGCACAGCAGAGAACTGCTAACCCAAAGCTGATGCTTCCTGCTGTGGCACAATCCCCCATGCCCACATTTTGACTGGCACATCACCATCGCTGTCCCAAGAAGCCTCTGTCCTCTTCCTTCCCCCATGTGCCCTTTCTAGGAGCCCTATAAAGGCAGGCAACCCACAGTCCAGCCACGTTAGCCCCAGAGGGAGGAGAGAAGCTGCCGGCCGCTCTCTGGCAGGCTGCCCTTCTCCCCCCGGTCCGTGGTACGCCACAGAAGCAGAGCAAGTGCCTTCAGTGAGAGGCAATCACGACTCCACCTACCCCAATGATGGCATTCAGCTCCGTCATGGTCACCTGCTTGGCCCGCTCAACTGCCTGAGCCACTTGCTGCTGGTGCTGTGGAGAGACAGGCGGAAAGATGGAAGCCCTCCGAGGGCACACCTGCGATCCAGAAGTCGGCCAATTCAGCGGCCAGAGAAGTCCGGGGCTCTTGCAACTTGGTGGGGACGCCTAAGAGAAGGCTCACCAGATTCTCAAGCCACACTTCCCGGCTGTCCTTGCTTGGTCATTAAGAAAATGGCATCGACAGGGAGGGAGGGAGGGAGGATCTGTGGCTGTCTAGATGGGTCTGTGCTGCACCCCTAGCAGACAGACTGGTGGTGAGGAATGAGGGGAACCAGTCACAGATTCCCTAATATTGCAGCTCAACTACTAGCTTAGAGAGTGGAAAAAAATGAGCCAGACTTGGCAAGAGAAAAGGTAACTGGTGCATTATGGCCCATAATTGGCTCAAGCCAATCACGTCTGGTGGGCGAGTCTTTAAAAGAGCAAACTTTGGGAAATATCACCAGCCAACATGCCTAAGCAAAGCAGCTGTCCCAGAGCAAAGAGGAAGGAGGTGGAGGGAGCAGGGAGGCAAGCGATGCCACACGAAAGGAAGTGGTCCCCAGCAGGTAAGAAGCTGGCACATGGGCTCTCTGGATCTTTGCCCCACCTGCACCTCAGGCTATTAAGGGGCATATTGAAACCAGGCTGCCATCTGGCCTGGCACAGGGAATAAACCACGAAGACTGTGACAGGCTCAGGCAGTTTTGCAAGCAAGTGGCCTTAGAAGATGGGCAATTATTCCAAAGTACTCAGGTACGGAAGGGAGAGGACAGACGCTTGTCTCCAGGTGAAAACAAAACTGTGCCCCTGGCTTTCCTGCCACAGGCCTGCTCCTGTCATGTTCCTCGGGGGTGCCCAGGTGAGATGCAGGAGGCAGACTTTTCCAGTGGGTGCTGTTGGGAGGCATGTCAAGTCTGGCTTAGACTTTCTGCCCTGCAAAGTCTCCCTGCGTTCCAAAGAGCATCTTACCTCTTGCGATAGAAAAGGCATGATCTGGGCGAGAATCGTGTTCAGCCTCTTAGCAATCTCTGTCTAAAAGTGTGAGGAGAGAGGAAAGAGAGAATGAATTGATTTGACTGTCATTGGCGACTGTATTTTTCAGAAGAAAAAAACTTTCAGAAGCAGCATTTACAGAAACTCTGCAAGTACTTGAAAAACAAGAATTTCTTTCATCACCACAATGGAGTCAAATTTCAGGGAGCCAAACCTGGGACGGGACATCATTCTCACGTCCAGCTGCAGAGCCCAGAAACTAAAAATGTGCAAGCCTCTACACCCCTGCCCCCCCGCAGCTGGGCATAGCGAGACTCTCCACCAGCCCTCCTCTGAAAGGAACGAAGCGGAGAGGCCGTCATAAGCTGGAGAAAGTGGAGCTCTTGAGCTTGAAAACTCTGTTTGTGGAAGGCCTACAGCTCTGATGAAGCACTGTCCTCCGAGCCGTTTTGGAGGAGCAGAGCTTTGCTGGAACCGACAACATCACGCTATGTGTGAGTCCTGGGATTGCCTGCCTGGTTTCAAACTGCCCAGTTCTTACAAGGCCCAGCATCAGACAGCCATCTCTCGCTGCACCCTGGGCCTTTGATTTTCCACTTCAAAGCAGCCAACAAATAAGAATAACATAATATACAATTTTTAAAAAATCAAGGTGGCCCTATTTTTATTAGTAAAAGTTGCTCTAATTAGAATAACCATAAAGGTAAGGTAAATAAAACCCTAGTAAGACCACACCTGGAATACTGCGACCAATTCTGAGTTCCTTTTGAGACAATGCCTGTTTCAAGGGTTCTGCTTTCTTGGGTGGTTAGCTGAGGTGGGTCCTTACAGGTGGCCCAGGTCAAGCAGCTTGGTGCTAGGTGGCTCTTGCTCCCTTGGGAGATAAGCAGTTGGCCCCCTACTTTTGACTAGTTAAGAAAAATAAGTAAAATAACCAGAAACCCACTTTTCAAGGCACCTGCAAAAAGGGGCAGCCAGATGGCTTTGTGACCTTAATGAAGGATCTGATGGGGTGATACCAGTTCACAGCCATCAAGCAGATGAGAGCCATTCTGCGAGCTGCAAGGTGCCCAGCAGATGGTGGAGAGGTGGGACTGGAAAGGGGAATCTAGGTTAAACTGGGAGAGGCTCGTTAGGATGCCAAGCAGGTCACCTTCTGTTTGCCAACCAATCTGGCAGTTCTGTCGGATGGGGAATTGAGGGCAGCCTACCATGATCTGGCTTGAACTTCTGAATGAATGGTGGGATATATTTTCCAATAAGGAAATAAATATAGTAAAATGCACTCTTGCTTAAAGCAAGGCAAATTCCAAGATATATTACTGTTGAAAAAATACTGCCAGAATTTGGCTACAACGGCTGAAATGAAGTTTACTCGCAGAGTCAAGGAAGCACCACTGTTCTGTGGATCCTTTGGCCACCCTGAATTCAGGCCAAGGGGAAAAGCACTCTCTATCCACTCCCGCCCACAACTGCACCCCAAGTCTACAGGGCCCGATCTTAGAGTCCCTTGGGAAAGGCAGGGGCTTTCAAGGAAGGCAACTCACCTGTTTGTGCATTTCAATGTTCAACCCGTAAGACATTTCATAGTACTGAAAAACAAAAGCGGGACAAGCTTTTTACTAACTATGCAAGAAACGTCTGGAAGAAACTAAGCATGCCCAACATTCAACATCAAAATGACAAAACCTGAATTTATTAGAATCTCAAAACACCTCGGTTTTGTACAGGTCACCCTAGCACAGGGGTGGGCAACCTCGGCTCTTTTATGGCTCATGGACTTCAACTCCAAGAATGCCTGAGTCAGCTATGCTGACTCAGGAATTCTGGGAGTTGAAGTCCATGAGCTATGCTGACTCAGGAATTCTGGGAGTTGAAGTCCATGAGCTATGCTGACTCAGGAATTCTGGGAGTTGAAGTCCATGAGCTATGCTGACTCAGGAATTCTGGGAGTTGAAGTCCATGAGCTATGCTGACTTAGGAATTCTGGGAGTTGAAGTCCATGAGCTATGCTGACCCAGGAATTCTGGGAGTTGAAGTCCATGAGTCATAAAAGAGCCGAGGTTGCCTACCCCTGCGCCTAGCAAAACTAGAAAAAGACTGTCCTCAAACGTCTCTTCCCTTGAGCAAATGGCCAAACTCTCAGCCACCCAGGCACAAGCTGAGCCCTTGCTGCTTCCAAGACGTACACAGCCCAAGCAGTCCTTGGAAGCTTCCCTGGGGCTCCCTCCGACACTACAATGTAAGGCATAAGGTGCTCTGAGTAGTGGAAGTCATCGGGATGGATACCATCACCACCCATCAACTCAGCAACTTAATGATCCAGGACAGCAGAAGCTCTCTGCTGCAAGCTCCCAATTTACAAACAATGCCAACTAGGCCAGACTTTTCTACATAGAGGAACACTATACAATGCTTATACAATAGAATTATCCTGGAATACTCCGTACACAACCCAAGAGCTGAGCATGAACAGGAAATCAGTTGATGATCTGTCAAGGAATACATAACCAGCTTATATGCAAGAAAATGGCCACAGACATCCCACTCTGCATATCTGGAGGCCTAGAAGGAGAAATAGCCACTGCTCTGAAGCAAGGCTGCCTCAGTTTCCCCAGCCAGATAAAGCCACTGTGGATAGAAGCTTCCCATTCAGAGCAAATCTTTAGGGTCCCATAAACAAATAGGGAATTTGGGGCAGCTACAATTATCTTAAAAATCTCAACAAGCTTCGCATACCCAAATGTCATCAGACAGGCCTTGCCACCCAAGTTATTAACTTCTGCCTAGAATAATTACTGAACAGCCACAACAACAGGGAAGATTTGCGGCAGCAGTGAATGCAGAGGGGAAACGACGACGGCAGGAGCAAAAGCAGCTGACTACATACCACACCGATCAAACATTTACCCACCACCGATCTTATATTCCTCCTGGGGACATGATGAGGCCACCTCTAGCCCAGTAATCCTTCTGGGTTAGGGTGAGTCCCCAAGAAGAGAAGTGACACTGAACACAATTTTGGTAGTTTAGTACAGCACCCCTTCCTGATGTATTATTCAAGTAGAACTTTTGAGAGCCCCAATAAGCGGGACTCAAAAGTGATGAGCAAGCAGATCCCTCCCAGCGCTGTTCCGTGCAGGTGTCTCTTACCATGACATAATGGCGCTGCATTTCTGTCTTTTCATTTGCAAGCTTATCATACTCCACTTTCAGGCTACAAAATAGGAAATTTAAAGTGACACGACATACAAAACATCATTTGTTCAAATGCACTTCCTGACCCCCTTATTTAAGTAAAGCCAAGAGTGCCCCTGAAAGATACGAGCTGAGCGGAGGATGAGCGTGCAGGAGGCTCACCTGTGGTACTGGGCCTGCAGAAACTGGAACTCATCCTTAATCCTGTCACAGGATTCAGCCACTGTGAATTTAATGCCGGGCTGTCCAGGCTGGTGGGGGCCCTGAGGAAGAAACACGTTGACTGGGGGCCAGGGGGAGCACAACTACCCCTCCCCATGCCAGCACAACTGGGGTGGGGCTTCAGACCCTTCCCTCCCAGCACCAGGGGGAAAGGCTGCTGGGAGAACCGTCTGGGCTCCCCCACCCCAAAGAGCAACGGGTTGGCTAGAGAGCCTCGCTCAACAGAGCTGGGGGGGGGAGCAAAATTAAGAACTGAATATTGGGGTGAAGCCTTAGTGAGCAAATGACAACAGACAGCATCATATTCCAGAGCCTCCCTGACCAGAGATGCGGTTAGACACACATCCGAGTCCTAAGTCCAATAAACCAACTTTGCCAGGGCCCCGGCGAGTTTCGACGAGGCGGGGTGGCCAATCTATTACTTCGCCTTTCCCCACCCGCAGTTTCACCGACGGCAAGGGAGGAGGGACCGGGGGCAGAGAGCATGGCTAGCGGACCGACGGGGGGAGGGGCTGCGCGGAGGCGGCCCTCTGCCCGACCCAGGAGGGCTCCCCGGGCGGGGCCCAGCGCCACTCACCGGGTGCCGCCCCTGCGGATACATGGCCTGCCCTGGCAGGCGCGGCCGGCCCGCCGCGACGGGAACCAGGACTCTCCTGAAGCCGGGACAAAAGAAGCGAGGGCGGGCGGCTCAGCACCCGCCGCCCCCCTGGCCGTCCCCGCCGCCGCCGGGAGCCTGGCGCGTCTCCTCCTCCTCCTCCTCCTCCTCCTCCGGGCGGAGCGGCAGCGGCGGGGGCGGCCGGGCTTCCCCCGGGCGGGCGGCGGCGGCGACGGGCGAGATGGCAGCGCCGCGGCTCCCGGGCATCCTAGCCCTCCAGGCTCCCGAGGATGCCCCCCGGCCCGATCCCGACCCGGCGCCGCTCAGCCAAGCCGGAGAGCTGCGCGCAGCACCGGCACTCCGCCCACGCGCCTTCCCGGGATCCGGAGCGGAGCGAGGCCGGGCCGAGCGCTGCGCCACGATCCTCCCCGCGGGCAGCCGGAAAACGGCAGGCGAACAAAGCCCGGGCGGGCGGGCCAAGAGAGGCGTCTCCGCGGAAATCCAGCCAGGCCGCGGAAGCGCTTCCGCCGCGGAGGACTCCCCGCCGAACTTCCCTCGCTCCGCGTCCCCAGGCGCCCGCTCCGGCCAGGGTCGGCGGGCCAAGCGGGGGCGCCGCGGCCCCGAGGGGAAGGAGCGCCTGGCGTCCGCGGCGGTGTCCGGGGAGGGGCGCAAGCGCCGCCGGCTCCTTCCGCGGTTGCTCCGCACCGTCGGGCTCCACTCCAGCAGCGCCGGGGGGGGGGGGCAGCGGCGGCGGAGGCGGCGGCCGCAGGAAGAAAGAGGGAAGCTGGGCGAAGGAGGGGAGGGCGCGCGTCCCCGCCGCTCTGCGCCAATCACCACGCGGGGATCCCACGTGGGGAGCTCCCGCTCTGATTGGGGCCCGGGAGGAGGGGGCGGGGAGCGTCCCGCGGCTGCCTGCGGGGACAGCCCGGCCAGCGAGCGGCGGCGCTTCCCGGGGCGGTCCCGGCCTCCGTGCCCTCGGCTTCCGCGGCCGAGCCGGGCGGTGGGGTTCGCCTCCTGCCGTCCGATCTAGACCGGGCTTCCGCCGAGGCATTTCGGGCGAGATGGCAGAGCGAGCCCTCCGGCGGGGAAGGGAAAGCCGGGCCGCCTCGTTAGCCGCGGCTGCTGCAGCGCAACGAGGCCCCCGTGCCCAGTAGCCGCTCCACTAGGTGGGCGTCCCCGGTCAGCTGAGCGCCGGCGGGGCGGTACACGCGACCCCGTCCGGCTCCCGGGGCGCGCCAAGCCAGAGACTCGCGGGCGGGCGGGCGGAAGGCCAGGGCCGCGGCGGCCTTTGTGGGCTGCCCCCAGGCAGGAGCGAAGGGAGGGCTGGTTGCCCTCAGCCGCGCCAACAGAAGCGGCCGCGCTTCGCCTGCGGGGCCGCCGGGGACCCTCCCCCCCCCCCCGCAGCCGGGAAGCGCCGGTCGGAGAAGGCGCCGAGGACTCCCTCGCGGCCTCCCGGGCGGGGGCGGTAGCTGTGCCGAAGGGTCGCCCTCGCCTGAGCCGCCGGAGCCAATGGGGCTCCTAGGAGCGTGCAAAGCGCCGGGCCGCCCCCGGGGGAGTCGGGGCTTCTTTGGCGTGAGAGCCGCCGCGCCCGGGAGGCCCAAACGGCCCGTGACGTCACGAGAGAGGCTGGCGCCCGCCCCTCGACCACTCCGCCCACGTGGAGCACGGCCGCGCAAGGGAAGGACAGCCAATCGGCGTCCGGGCAAGCGCCTTCCCGGCCGCCCATTGGCCGTAGGCTGCTACTCCGCCGGCTCAGCTGTCCGTCAAGCCCACGCGGGCCGTGGAGCCGAGCGCTGCCGGTTGGGCGGCTCTCCTGCCCCGGGAGGGCTTCCCCTTAGCTCGGACGGGCTTCTCCAGCTCCCGCGATCGGTCGCTGCCCTGCGCCGGAAGACCGTCCGGGCACCGGCCTCCGCCGCAAGAGGGCAGCCGCCGCCGTTCCGCAGCCAGCCGCGTGCCGGGCAGCCCCTCGCGGGCAGGGCAAGGCCGGCGTGGCTGAGGAGTCCGGGCGCCGGAGTCTGCCGCGGCTGACGGCCCAAAAGACGGCCCTGGCCTGTCCCGAAGCCGGGATGGGCGGCCCCGGTCGCGCTCACGATCAGACGGCCGGGAGAGGCAGCCGGTGCCCGAGTGCGCGCAGCACGGAGAGAAGTTTTCCGTTCCCCGCCGGTTTGAACAAGGCTGGAATGAGCGACGGGAAGGGAGCCGGTTTGCACGGCTGCAGGCCTGTCTGCCGGCCGCCCTCGGTGAAGCCCGCCAAACGGGACTGGGGAAACGCTTCGTTTTGTGGAAGAGGGAGAGGGAGGGTCGCTATCCCCGCAATTCCACCGCCCAGTTATAAGCAAGGATCTTTCGAGGAAGCAACGTCGTCGGAAATCTCCACTGCAATGTGGCGCTGCTTGCGCTGAAAGGGGACAAGTCCTCAAACGGTTCTAGATCGCTCATTGATTGTGTAACATTATAGCTGGCTGGGAGGAGAGCCGCTTTGGAGTGGGAAAACGGACTTCCTAGTTTTCAGAGAAGTACAAACATTTCTGTATGGATTATCTCGTCGTCAAGAATTATCCCGAAGGAAGATAAACCAGTGCAATGCAGCAAAGCAGCCTTTGTGCCAACCTCTGCCTACATCTAGAACAGTGGTTCTCAACCTTTTTAATACTGCGACCCCCAACCGGTCGTAAGTCGAGGACTAAACCGGTCGTAAGTCGAGGACTAAACCGGTCATAAGTCGAGGACTAAACCGGTCGTAAGTCGAGGACTACCCAACCGGTCGTAAGTCGAGGACTACCCAACCAGTCGTAAGTCGAGGACTTTCCCTGCCCGGGAGCGCCGCACATGCGTGGTTCCGCCCCCTGCGCTGGCCGAGGCGTAGCTGGCAAGCGGCAGAGACAGAGCAGGCCGACCACCAGCTGGCCCAGCTCAAGGGAGGTAAGGCACCCGCCGGAAAAGGAAAAAAAAATGGCGGACAGCCTTGCTTGGCGACCCCCGTGAAATGGTCGATCGACCCCAAATGGGGTCCCGACCCACAGGTTGAGAACCAGTGATCTAGAAGTTCAGAAACAGGCAGCAGAGACCTGCATCTCTCTTGAAAACACCATTTTTTAAATCCTGCAGTACAGTATAGAAGAGAGTCGACAGAAACACACTCACTCTAGGTTCTGCCACCTCGATGTCTCTCCCTTCAGAAGAAAAAATCATATTACATTAATAATGTACTGGGCTAGGTTTGGCTGTCTTGGGGAGGCTGTGTCTACCTGGAGTGCTCCATTAAATCACTTTGCAGGCTTCTGCAATAATTCCAGACACTTTTATGAGAAAGATTTCCTTGTGTCTCCTCCACCTTCCATTGTGCAAATTTCCTTCCGGGTTCAAAACAGATGGTGCACTCAAGGCAGGGCACAGATTGCAGAGATAATTGGCTGCCTGCGAGTGTTCAGAGCAAAGCAAACAGTTCCCCAAGAGGAGCTTGGCTTGCACACTCCCACAAAGTGGGTGGGGAGGCCCAGCCTTCAGCCATCCCAGCAGAAACTCACCTGCCTTTGGACAAACAGGAGTCTTCCCTTTTGCAAAAAGCAATGTGTAAACATACATGCACCGAGGGCTTGTTAAAATAGTTCAAGGTCACAATATGTTTGCTTATGACTACAGCTACAGCAAAGAAGAAAGCCGGGTTGAGAAATGGCGTTGGAAGTGCCACCTTGTTCCAGCTGGGGATTATCGGGCACGGAGAGTGAGCAATTTATCTGCCACCTAGTAGGGAAGTACTGGGATTGGTGGAACAGGTTATCAGCCCTGAAGTGATACTTTATATACTATTAGTAATCCAGTTGTCTTTCCAGTTTTATCTTTTCAGAAAAAATCACAAGGATGCTGAGAGCTATTTCTTACTTCCAGTATACTGAACTTAACCTTTTTAAGCCCTTTCTGTTATGTGAAGAAAAAACATTGGTTGAATCGATCATAAGAAACATGCTTTATTTTTAAAGCCTTTATCTTAATGCAAGATATTCCAAGTCAGTTCTTGGCAAATATCTAATATTCACCTTAACAACATTCTTTAATTTTGATATGTATAAATAGGGTGGCTTTAGACCCATCAGAAGTCGTGGTGAGGCAGTTAATGGCTCGGAGTGCTCGGTGCTGCTAATGTAGCTGGATTGGATGAGAGATGGGAAGGAGCCATAAAGGCTGACTGCTCACATTAACAGTTGCAGAACTGGGAAGCAGAACTGGGAAGCCCCCTGGTCGTCTCCAAGAATGAGGCTTGGCTTCAAGAAGCGGGAGGCAGAGACGTTGCAGTCGTAAAGAAGCAACCCTATGCCTGTGCAATGCCCCCCCTTCCCTACGGCCCCCCTGTCTTCACCTCATCTATATTTGGAACAGACCCAATTCGCAGGAGCAGAGTCAGAAGAAGAGCTATTTTGTGTGATATAATTCACTTTAATCTTTTAAGCTTGACAGTATTTGTTTGAAAGAAGGAGCAACAAGCACATAATTATTGCACTAATTAAGCTGCCAAAACAGAATTCTGCTACATGGAGCACCTTTGAAACAGTGAGCCCTCAATTCATTAGCATCTGCTGTAAGCTTATTAAGCACCTAACAAGCAATTAGCAAGCTGTTACTGTTTGAAAATGGTATATAAATAAATTCTTGGGTTAATTTCTTCCTCTGATAATAAAGAAAACATTATGAAAATTAACTAAGCGACAACGTAAAATGATCTTTTATTTGCTGAAGTCCACTTAGACTTCAGCAAGGCATTTGACAAAGTAGACCTTGGTAAACTAGAAAAATAGATACTATCACCATCAGATGGATTTGTAACTGGCTGACAAACAGTACTCAACGAGTAGTCCTTAATGGTACTATGTCTACATGGAGGGAAATAAGCAGTGAGGTACCACAAGGTTCCATCTTAGGCCCAGTACTCTTCAATATCTTCACTAATGATGGAGGACTAGAAGGGGAAATCCATAATTTGCAGATGACACTAAGTGGCAGGAATAGCCAACACCCCAGAAGACAAGCTCAGGATCCAAAAAGATCTTAGCAGACTTGAACAATGGGCTCTATCCAACAAAATGAAATTTAATGTAGAGAAAAGCAAGGTTTTTACACCTAGGCAGGAAAAACAGATAATTAAAGAAGTGCTTTTCTGCTTACTTTGTATTCTGGTTATTGTGTTGTGGCATTTGATGTTATTATTTGTAAGCCAGAAATATAAAGCAGCAGCCACCATTTCGCTGTATCCCCAACCCACCCACCCAAAACGGCAGCATGTCATTTCAATAAAGTACAAGAGAAATGACACAGAAAATAAAGGTTTATTGATATGTAGTGTAAAAGGGAGACTAGAAATACATAAATAGCTCCCAGAGAAAAGAGAATGATAATACTTGTAAGTATTAGTATATCAAAACCAGACCATTATTGTTGAGTTATTCAAGTTGCTGTGAACAAGAGCACTTGGTGAATTGGTTAATCTAAGCCTTCCAGAAGAGCAACACAAGAGGCATTCTCTGAATTTCTCAGTTTTGAAGTCAACATTTTAAGCCCACCAAATCCATGCACAGGTTAAGCTTCCCCACTTCCTCTCCTCTGTTTACAATCAGCTGCAATTCCTGTCGCCTCAGAGAAACGGCAATGGAGCCCGTAGCCCATTGCAGTCCAACACATTCTAGTTCCCTGTGCCTGGAAGGTCCACTTTGCAAGTGGACAAAGGGCAGGAATTTTGAAGCAGTCTGCTTTTAATATTTCCATGTAAAAAGGTGGATTTTTTTTCCAGAACCCCAGAACTCCATATATCTGCTTTTGGAACTATTCCAAAGTTACTTAAAAAGCAACAACAAACTTTCCAGTCCTTTATATTTATTCCTAAAAACAAATAACATCTATGCCAAATTAATTCTCTCACCAAAAGGTTTTCCCTGCATAAATAATATCCTTTATAGTGGATTATCATACATAATTTACAAAATACTGTATTTTAAGATGTTGCAATTAATCACCTTAGCGTGAAATCAAAGAATTTGAGCAATTGGGGCCCATCGTTTGGAATACAAGTGGCACAAGCTGAGGCACAGCAGGAGCAATGCTTCCCCAGAGGAAGGGGTCTTTCCGGGCGCCCCTTTCAGCAGAGTTCCCCACTACAAGTTGAAAGGCGCCACGGCTGACAGCCACGGCCACGGCCACCCGTTCACAGAATATACATAAGAACACAATTAGATTCCCTGGGTAACTGAACAGACACACTTGCTGCTCTAGGAAGATGCCCCTTCCTCAACAAGCCACAGATCTGGGAAGGACGAGCTGGTCTTCGGCCCTCGTAGCTGCAAAGTGGGGGGGCTCCAGCACTACAGCCAAGCCCACTACAAGAGGCACAGGTCTTCTTTTGCTTCTGCATTTTTTTTAAATTTATTTTTTTTAAAAATTTTCCCAACTATTTTAGTTGTTAATTAGCTTATCTGTAAACAGTTGATTTTTTTTTCTTTTTTAAAAAAGTAACGATCGAACACAAATTTTAAGCTGCTGCATTTTAAGGTTGCATAACAGCTTTTCATTTTTATCTATTCAGTCCTGCTGTCCTTAAAACTACAAATAAATCAGTAATAAACACTCTTATGAAAAAGTATCTTGTAAAAAGTATTATCTGATGTAGTTTCCTCTCCTGAAAACAGCAATAAAAAGGCATTGCTAGTTTTAGCTAGTCTTCAAAGAGGCAGCTTGGCCAGCCAAGCCGCCGTGGAGCACAGGGGGAGCCTTGAGGCCAAGATAAAAACCTTCAGCCTCGTCCAGCCCCCACCCCAGAAGACGCAGGCCCCCTTCTCTGAGCTACCTGGCTCAGGACCCGACATCTCCAAGTGGGGGGGGGAATGCCTGGGTAAGGCAGGATTAGCGTTCTTTTAGGGCTGTCAATCTGACATTCAGGAGAACTTCACTTTGGTCATCATTTTGACTACCAATAAATAAAAACTTCTATTTTTCAAATCAGGGGTGATCTTTTCATTTTGTTTAAAAACGGGTTTGCGTAAATATTTTTCCCATATTCCTGCTACAAGCAGCTGGGGGAGGGGGGGGAGTTACCAACTCCTAAGCACTAAGGGACGTTAAGAAGTTGGCAAAGTTGCCTGCAGCCTAAAGAGCCAGCTAGAGCCTCAATTCCCGTAGCAAATCAGTCCCTGCCGCATGCGGATGATCTGGAGCAGGGCTGCCTGCACGTCTTCATCCATGTGACCCTGAAAAATTAAAAGGAGGCCTTTGAAAAGGTAAACCGCTAAACATTTAAGACCAGCCCATTCTTGTTCTGAAGACGGATCACTTAGGATCGCTTGGATAAGTCTCGGGACCTCAGACTTAAAAGAGACAGCAGCCACACTCCAGCAGGAGAGCAACTGTCCTGGAAGAAGTCACCCAGGCCTAACCCTAACCCTCCCCCTCCCCCAGGTCCCTGCAGGATCACACACCTGAACAGCACTAAGAAGGTGTGTCCGGTATATTGAGATGACTTCCTGGTGCTGCCTCTCAGCATCCTAAAACAAACGAATCTTCCATTAATTTTCTACAGATAACGATCAAACGTGTTGCCTGCGCTCTCGGTTGAGGAGAAGTGAGATGTTACACAAGGGACTGATGCTTCTGACACCTCTAGAAATTCCTCCAAGAGAGATTATTTTCCCACCCTATCCAAGCCTGGCGCTCCTCACATGCTGCAATGGGTCCTCATGCCCCAGATCCCTACTTACAGCCAGCTGCTGCTGTAGAGTCTCCACCTGGTTCTGGAGCACTTCCGTCTGTGGGTTTTGCTTCTTTGTAGGAATGTTGTGGGTAAGCTGTGAGAGGCCATTAAGGGCCTGCTTGAGCCGTTCCACATCATTGAGAAGTTCCGTTATCTTCAAGAGAGACATTGACAAAATTCCAATGAAAAGAAGAAGTGAGCCCTGCCCTCCCATCACCCCCAGCCCACAAATGAGGAGAAAGAATACAAGCCAACTGCTTGGGCACCTTCATCTAGAAGAGGGCAGAAGTTCAGCTTTGCCCACAAAAGAGGGCTGAGCCCATTTTTATATGGAATTCTCGCATAACATAAAAAGGCAGGAAGCAGGAAACAACTGCAGATACCTCCACGCTGAGCAGCTCTTGTCTATTTTGTTTTAGCTACATTAACAGCTCTGGAATGACTGTCTTCTGCTACTCCCCCATTCCCAGCTGCAGAAGGAATAAGGAAGGCCGGCCACTCCAACGCAGGGAGACTTCAGGTCAGAAAACCAAACTCCTGAGAGTTTTAAGATATGACTGACCAATGCTACTTGTCTTTTGAAATCTGGGCATTATTTTTTATTAAATGGCAATGCTGTGATAATGCAATGTCCCCCCCCTCCAAGAGCTTGCCAGCTACTATGCTACGGTGACATGTAAGCTACCAGGAGTTTAAATGTAGAAGGTGGACATGACTTCTGTAATTAAAAAATATGTGTAAAAACAATGGCAGGTTTAGACAATCCTTTTAACCTAGAGTAGAGTCCTATTCAGCCTTTCACAAGCTACATGTTTTCATAGCTGAAAAGCTCCAGGGAAGGCTTCCATAAATTTTAGCAGTTTTTGCAAATTCCCCACCTGTGCACCCAAACATCTGCAAATCTATGTAATGCTGGCATATCCAGTGGCTTCCATGTGAGCACAAAACCTGATGGTGCAACTTTTGCTCACCTGGAAATCCCTGTAAAGGTCCCCAAGGCACAGGAGTTCATGGCGGCTATGGGCATTTTAAAGTCCTTGGGGGCTTCCATGTTCCATTTCCACACAAATACTTGTGTGGAGAGTTTATAAACGCAGCTTTGTGTAATTGTGTGTGCTAGATGCAACAAGCAATACCTCTCTAATGATTTCATACATGTGACTCCATTCCAAAGCTACTGAGAGGAGATCTAGGAGTGAGTCATCCCGGCTCTCCTCTGTGCCTCCTCGGGCATCTCAGCTTCCCCATTTTAATTGGCTCACCTTGTTATCTTTGGCCTCCACCTGCTTGGCAGACTCCTGGATCCTTTTCTGCAACTCCACGATGGTGCTCAGAGACTTGTCACACCGCTCTTTCTGGTCTTTGATTTCCTGCTCAATGTTGACGTTTCTTGGCTGAAGCAGCTCCTTCTCATCCTTCAAGGATGGCTCCTCTGCATTTGCCTCCAGCGAATCGTCCTGCAGCTTCTCCATCTTTTTAGTCAGCTCAGCCAGTTTCTCAGCCAGGCTGCTCACCTGGCCTTCCAGCCTGCTTCTCACCCTCTTGTGCTCAGATGCCTCCACCACCTCTCTCTTCTCCAGCTTGCTTAGCGCTTGCTTTGTGCTCTGAAGTTCAGAGTGCAGCTGGGAGACCTCTTCTTTTCTGGTTTGGCTTTCTTCTTCCTCCTTCTCTCTCCATCTGGACTGCAGGACCGCCAGTTCCTTCTCCAGCCTTTCTCTGATTTGGGAGTGTTCTGCCAGAGGCACTGAGGTGGCTTGTAGATGGGCCAGTTCCTGCTGCAGCTCTTGCGCTCTTTGCAGCTCTTGCTGGCTTCTGGCTGCCTGGCTGCCAAGTTCTGCTTTCAGGTCCTCAATGGTGCAGCTGAGCTTCCTCTCCTGGGCCTCCACCTGCTCCAGAGGAACATACTGGCCCTGCAAGCGGCTCTGCATGAGGAGCACCTCTGAGCGCTGCCTGGCACTCTCCTCCTGAAGCCTCTCCTTCTCTCCTGTGACCTCAGCAAACTTTTGCTGCAGCTCCCTTAACTCCTTGTTCAGGTCATCCACCTTGCTTGCCAACATTCCCTCCATTTCATGGTACTTCTCTGCAAGGATATAGTTTTGCTGCAGATCATTTTGGACAGCCAGGATCCCAGCTGTTAACTTTCTGATTTCCTCAATATGTTTCTGGATTTCTTCCTCTTTTGTTC
>NW_015386437.1:0-89714 GCF_001527695.2 Protobothrops mucrosquamatus
GGAGGGAGCTAAAGGATGTTATAGAATTGTTAATTTTAGGGTAACATAATTTAAGATAGAATATAATTATTGTATTGTAAACCCTGTGTGTAGCTCTGGGAAGTCGGGGGGAAGGGAGGGGGGTGGGGAAGGGTGGGTTGAGGGAGGTGGGGAGATATATTGTAAAACTTTTAAAAATTTTCAATAAAAAAAAAAAAAAAAAAGAAAATAATTTTATGGTTGGGGGTCACCACAACATGGTGGCCATGCCCACTTGGCGGCCACACCCACTTGGCAGCCACACCCACTTGGGCACGCCCCTGGCACCCGGGGTCACCACAACATGGGGAACTGTATTATGGGGTCGCGACATTAAAAAGGTTGAGAACCACTGTTTTAAAGATTCTGCTGAGTATAATAACATCCTTAGTTGCATCTATAATGTAGTTTTAATATTAGTCTTCCAACACCAATGGACTGCAGGCTTCAAAAGAAAAGCATTCCTACAACCTACATTTCTGTGATTCAGTCTCTGACAACAACCTGTCCCACAGAGATTATTATTATCCAATTTAGATAAATATAGATATACAGAGATAGAAAACAAATGCAACTGTTTTTAAAGCCATAGCACAGATCGCTCCAGGGATCTGAGATGTGATATGACTTAGCTATAGTGCAAGCAGTGAAACTTCAGAATTCCTGTCCTTGCACTGCACACACAGCAATAAAACCGAGAAAATTGGTAAGCAATAAAGCAGAGCTTTCAGTTCTGTAGATTTGGGCAAATCACACCAACCTCACCTCCCTATCTTGTGATCCTTGACTAATTTTGAAACTCAAAAAAACAGCTGAAAGAAATTTATTCCGCTTGCTTGATCCAACCAAGTATCAGTAGTTTACACTTGATTAATTTGCTCACCCAGAATCAAGTCTTGGATATTATCTTATTATTCATTTTTCAGATACTAGCCAGCAAAGCCTTCAAGTTCAAGGAGTAATTACCAAGTAGTCAATTAATAACAACAGTAAATTAGTAAATTACTTTTATTACTACTATCAGTCACTTACTAATTGACTACTAAGTTTGCCAACACAGATTACTAGTGTCTGCTACACTGTTGACATAGAGAACAGAACGGCTAATTGCAGGTGGAATCAGTGATTCCAATCAATGGAGCCAATCAAAGTGAAGCCAACAGTCACAAGAGGGTAAAGCAAAGGTGTGTGATCTCTAATTGATACAGAAAAACAAAACACTCCTACAACCTGCATTTCTGTGATTAAGTCTCCTGCAACAACCTGTCCCACAGGGATGGCAAACCAAGGCAAGTACTAATCCTCTACTTACAACAGTTCATTTAGTGACTGTTCAAAGTTACAACGGCACTGAAAAAGTGATTTATGACTGTTTTTCACACTTATGACCATTGCAGCATCCCTATGGTTCAGTGACCAAAATTCAGGTGCTTGGCAAATGACTCATATTTATGACTGTTGCAATGTCCCAGGGTCATGTGATCACTTTTTGCAACCTTCTGACAAGCAAAGTCAATGAAGGAAGTCAGGTTCACTTAACAACCATGTTACTAACTTGACAACTGCAATGCTTCACTTAGCGACCGTAGCAAGAAAGGTCATAAAATGGGACAAAATTCACTTAACAGTTGCCTCGCTTAGCAACAGAAATGTTGGGCTCAATTGTGGTCGTAGGTCAAGGACTATCCGTAACTGTAAAAAGTGCTGATCTTACCCCAAGATTGATATTTACAGTTATATCCCTTCTTGATTTAGTCTACAGAACAATGAAAGAACATCTTAAATCTTTACCTACGTTATCAGAAATTGGGGAAGATTAGCACTTTTTAAAAAAATGTATGCTTAAACATACATAACCATAAAGGGTAAAAAAAATCAGTTGTATTGAAAAGAAATCAAAATCCATAGGGAAAGAAGTAAACCATCCATATAAATCAATTGAAATTTTAAAAAACTAATTTCCAAGCTTCCATTTTTCAGTAAGTCCGAGTCTTGGCAGGCAGCTTCTCAGATCGTTCACATTCCAGCCAGCATCTGAACCTGAACACATGTTCACATGGATGAAAACAGGAGTTTTGACCAGTGGTGGGATTCAGCCGGTTTGGACTGGTTCGGTAGAACCGGTACCTAATTTATTTTGAGTTTGGAGAACCAGCCCAGAAATGGTCAGAGTAGCGTGCATTTACATGCCTCCAATCGCTTCCTTGCTGCAATCTGGCTTTGCAGCAAGCAAGGCGGTTGGATGCATGTGAATGCATGCTAGTCTGGCACCTAAAAAAACACGGGTTTTTTCCCTGCTTCTGACAGTGAAAATCCTCCACCTTACGTGAGACCGTTTTTTCCCCCCTCCACTCTCCTAGGCTGTTCACTGCCAGACTGTTCTACTTGATGCAGAATGGGAAGGATTCGCATTCTGCAGCAAGTAAACTTTAAAGAAAGTTTAAAAAATCCTCTATCTCATGTGGGATCAGGGTTTTTTCTCTGCTTTCCAAGGCTGTTCACTGCCAGACTATTTGTGATGACCCAGGGCACAGTACAGAGGCAATGCAATTTTCCCCAAATACTCCCACGTTTCTGGCAAGCCTCCAAACAAAGGAAGACACACACACCTCTGGCTGCAAGTAGTTTCACATACAGTTTGATTAGGAGAGGAATTTACTCAAGGCCACGGAGATAAGAAAGAATGACACATGCATCATAAACCTAACAAGTCTGTGTGAATACACGCTTGCCTGAGCAATCTCAAAAGGGAAGCCAAAATACAGTTTGAGATCTTTAAACATCCAAGCAATGTTGTCAGCCAGTCCAATGGTCAGAGTTTCCGGGTTTCCAAGCAGAAGTCACAGAACAAGAGATCAACAACACACACAAAACTTCCAAGGAATCAGCATTTGTTCCTGACAAATGCCTCTCCCCACAGTGTCTTCTTAAATCTCAGTTTCCAGGTGTGCCTTGTGGAGAAGGGCAAGATGTTCTCCTCCTGAGTAGTTGAGTCTGCCTGTGTTGTTCCCTCCTTCACTCTCCTTGCTCTAGGATCAGGTGGGGGTGGCCCTTGCTCATCGCTTGAACTCTGTCTCTCCTGTTCCTCCTGTCCCACTCCTGAAGGGCCCTGGCCTGCCTCTGCCTTCACATTCCTTTGAAGCCACAGACACCTCTCCCTCAATCTCCATAGGGTCCCATTCCAGCTCATTTTCCTCTGCTGATTCAGGCTCCCACGGAGGCATGACACTGTTTTACTTGATGCAGCAGAATGGGAAGGACCCGCATTCTGCAGCAACTAAAGTTTAAAGTTTAAAAAGTGTGAAAGAGAAAACCCTCCACCTTACATGGGATCGGGGGAGGGGTTTTTTCTCCTCTCCCTTTGGCTGTTCGCTGCCAGACTGTTTTATTTGATGCAGCAGAATGGGAAGGATTCTAATCCTCCATCTTACGTGGGATCGGGGTTTTTTTCTCTGCTCCCTTTGGCTTTTCACTGTCTGGCAGCAAAAAGCCAAGGAGAGAGGGAAAAAAAAAAAACCTGATCTCAAGTAAGGGGGAGGATTTTCACTGCCAGGAGCGGGAAAAAACCCTGTTTTTTTGAGACAATAGACTAGCGTGTATTCACGTGCCTCCAAAAGCCAGGTTGCAGCAAGGAAGGGATTGGAGGCACGTGAATGCATGCTAGTCTGGCCATTTTGGAGCTGATCCAGAAGCGAAGGGAATTGTTTTCACCCCACCCAATCGCTGCGGGGCTTCGTTTCCAAAGACCAGCTTCTGGCTGCTCAAGGGAGGAGGAAGAAGAAAGTGGGAGAAGCCACTACCGAACAGCCGAGGCATGACAGGTGTTGGGACGTGGAAGGCCTGGCTGCTGGGGCCCTCCAGCACAGTAAGTGGTTGTGGAGCACGTGGGGAGTTTCCCCCCACCTCCCCCTATGATTTAAATTTAATTAGCAGAATTTCAATTTCATACATCAAAGTTTAGTTTAGTATTTTAATATAATAAGCATTTTTTAAGTGACAGGTGCTATTTCAGATGGCAAATAGCATTCAGTGGCAGCAACCTGTGATTTCATATAGCAAATGCTTACTTAGTTAAGCAATTTTGTCATTTTAAGGAGTAAACTGTTATAAGTAGCAAAGATTTCATGAGCTGTTATTCCAGAAACATTGGTTTTACCCCAGAGATATATAATTGCATACACTAAACACCGATTTAGTCAGAGATAATTTCTATATAGGTAGTCCACAACTTACAACCATTCATTTAATGACCGGCTTTGAAAAAGGTAACTTAAGTTATGACCATTTTTCATAGTTGTGATGTGTTGCCATGTAACTTCCATTATTGGTACTTTATATGCTCTCTGATTATTTATTCTTTTGTTCCCTTATATATTTGTCCTTTTTTCTTAAAATACATTATTTCTAAATACTGATACTGATGTAGTTTATACATATTGTTTGAATCATATTTTTTCTACTTGAGCAATACCAAAGATGAACATAATATGTTCAGAGAAGAGAAGTCACCTAACTGTTTCTAATATATCAAACATAATGACAATTAGTCTAATTGGCCTACCTCTAAAAGAATGGGATCCTACTCCCATTCTTCACTCCCATCAGTGAAAGGATAAGGAAAGGTTAAGGATAAATCACACAGCTGATGATGCTCGGATAAAAGCGAAGAAAATTACAAGTGACGCCAATCAAGAAGCAATATGGAAATATCTTAAATAACAGTTTTATTGTTTTTTGTCAAGTATTATTTAATATTTTTTCATTAATATTTTAAAACTTTCTTAAGTTCTTAAGAATGTTCTTTAAAACATTCTAGTTCTGTGTACCCCTTTTATTGTTCTTATTTAAGTATTAAATGCATTAAATAATAAACTACCTTTTGGTATATCATTTTTTTATACTTAAAACAGTCATTAGGGCAGAGAACCAGTTGTTAAATTATTTGAATCCCACCACTGGTTTTGACCTATAAGCATAGAGAGGTCCTCCTCCACTCTCCCTCCCTCCCTGTCTTGAAAGGAAAAAGACTGCTTTATTTAAGTTAGAGACAGAAGCCGCTGGATTGAGGCAGGAAAGGAGTGCCATACAGCCTCAGCATTAACCGATTGGAATTTCCAGGGAAAGAGGAAAATTTAGACAAAAATTAGTTTCCAAAAGCCTTGTTTATTTCTGTAGAAAGAGGTAAATGTTTTTAGTCAGGTATCTGTGTTAGACTTTTGATTTATTTTGCTGTGCAAATGTTAGAAGCTGCCTTCTCTCAGGTTCCTATTTCTCTGGATACTTAAGCTTGGAGTAAGGTTCCACTGAGTTCAAATTTTACTTTTTCTCAATGAAGTTCCTGACAGCAGATATATTTTGAAAGTGTGTATTTAATTGTACAATGCAATTGGTGTTTTTAATTATAGAATGTTTCTTAATTTTTAGACTTTTAGGATGTGTTTTGTATTGTTATGCCACCCACAATCATGTTTTGTGAGACGGGCAGCTATATGATAATTAAATAAAGCCAGATCCTGAATGAAGTTTCTAATTATAATGATCAGTCAGGAGATATTTTTTAAAATCTTATTTTTAAATCATTTTTTTAAAAAAAATAAAATTTGATTTTATTCATTCTTGCGAGATTGATTTATTTCCCAATAGGGAAAGAAAAGGTTAAAATCAGTAGTCACATGCTTTAATGTTACGCCAGGTGGTTTCATTACAGAGCTTGAAACTTTATTTCCGTTTTCCTTTTTTATTAGCCAGATTATGGTGGTCCACTCTCTCCCATACATCAAAGTGAAAAGGCATCTTTTCTGATAGGAATAATTGTGAAGCAGCTGAAGCCAAGGAGAAAGTCAAGAGGGGTAAAAGTCTTCCAGGAGGGCTTCAGGAAGATAAGATTTCAGACTTCTAGAGCCAAGTTCTTCTACAAACATATAAAGAGCTCATATATTTCACGTTTTGTTTTGTTTTGCATATATAAACGATATTTATAGTTTGACTGAGATTGATATTGGCCAATTTTATCTGAATTTGAATTCATAGTTTTGAACTGTGAAATAATCTTTTTTTTAGTGCAAGTTTTTCAAGCTGGAACCTTAGTAAAAAAAAAATCTCTTATCCCTATCGGGGGCGTATGTCTTCCTCAGTCTTGGGTTCTCTACCAGAGGCCTTGGAGTTGAAGGTTCTGTGTGATATATAATAATAATAATAATAATGATGATAAAGTTGGAAGGGACCTCGGAGGTCATCTAGTCCAACCTCCTGCTCAGGCAGGAAACCCTATACCATTTCGGACAAATGGCTGTCCAGTCTCTTCTTAAAAACTTCCAGTGTTGGAGCATTCACCGCTTCTGGAGGCAGGTTGTTCCACTAGTTAATTGTTCTAACTGTCAGGAAGTTTCTCCTTAGTTCTAGGTTTCTTCTCTCTTTGGTTAGTTTCCACCCATTGCTTCTTGTCCTGCCTTCAGGCGCTTTGGAGAATAGCCTGACTCCCTCTTCTTTGTGGCAGCCCCTATTCCTGGTACTGCACTTTTATGAATAGAGAGCTTTGATGTTGTTCCTGAGATCTGTTGGGGGCCACTTTCTCAGTTTATGAGTCACAGCCCCAAGTTCTCTCACCACCACCACGAACACTTTGACCTTTACTTTCCACGTCCTCTCTTCTGCCCTGATGCTTCTCCAGCTTCCAAACTTAACTTAAAATTGCAACCAAAACTGTCAGTAGATAGGGACTAATGAGCCCAATGAGCATTCTCATACTTCCATTAGGGCTAAGAGCTTAGATTCTCTTGGAAAATATGAAGCATTGTCTGTAACTCATGAAAGCAGCAGCATTTATGGAGGTGCATACAAGTCCTAGGTTCTTATTCCCACATTTCACTGTCTGCTTCAAGCTGGCAACTTGCACTGGCTTTAAAATTGAGATGGTAGAGAAGGGGTCAATCAGAAAACAGAACGAAGAAAAGACTAACTTAAATGGGATCAAGATCTGGACTGGGAACACTGACATAACCGTTGGTAGACAAAAAGTACGACCGGTTACATGCAACTGATTAAAAATATGCTAAAATTCATAGGTAGCTTAACTTGAAGCCTGCTGAACATTGCAGCAGCCTTAAAATATGGGTCAACAAATCTCATTTAATACATTCATTAGGCTGGATTCATATTATGCCGAGTATTGCAATCATGTACTCACAATGTCTGTGTGCTCTGTGGGAATGTAGGGATGAAACTGATCTCCGTACAAGTTATTTTATAGCGTCCCCAGTCAGAACAATCACAGAAGGATGAAGGGCACACTTCTGTGCCTTTACTTCTCTGGCCCATTTCCAGCAGAAGCAGCAGCTGAAGGAGCTTGAGTGGCCACAGCATCTTCTTGTTTCTACTGCTGCAGCAGCTTCATTATCTTATGTAATCTTTTGCAACTGAAAGAAGAGAGGGGCTAATTAAGGTCCTTTTCCTGAGAACACAAGAAAGCTGGAATAGCTAGAGAAATGTCTCATTCACCTAGTTATTTCCCACTTTCCCTAAAAGCAAAAATAGAAAAAAAGCAAAAAAGCTATGTACAAAAATACAGTATGTTGTACAATGAGCCGTCAAAACCATGCTGTTTCTTTATTAATTTAAATATGTCTTCATATCAAATGGATATAAAAATAAGATAAACATAATAAAAAATATGCCCAAATATTTCAGAATAAGGTTTGGGCCACCCAAAATACCACAGTAAGTTTCAGCTACAGTGGCTTTTGGGAAGCATGTTCCTCTTTAATCAATTAAGGACCTTCCAGAATGCTGAACAAATCCTCTGTATGTTGTATTAAAAATACCCATACTGCCTAACTATGACTTGAACATTTTCTTTTTTAAACAGTGTGTCTCTTTTGGCACATCTCCCACAAATCTGATCTGAAAGACTTGCTTTTTCAAGAATAAAAAGGGGACATCAGAATTACAGTGTTACATTGTCCATAGCTGTATTGATTTGAGATATTATGACACCAGCCATTGAAAACTTATCATATAGATCATCAAACAGCTAGAAACTATATAAAGAATACTTGGGATTGTGGATTAAATCCTTTGCTTTGGAGGAAGAAAGCTGATTGACAAATTATCTGCAACATATTGTGAATTAAACAATGCAATAATAAAATGTTTTGCAAAACTGAAGCAAGCATTATTTATTTTCAAATTCAAGGCTTTCAGTATTTGATAATCTGAGAAATTTTGAACATTTTAAAAGGGCGTGGATTGTACCATTTTGAGGAAATGTGATGTATGAATGAATAGATAATGAAATATAAAACAGAGATCCAAGCTGGTTTGAATATGTGCAGATAAAACATATAACAACATTGTTAGCAGCATTAGAATAGAACAAAAAAACTATATTCAAAGATGCAGTTGTTTAGAATAAAGCATAAATTTCCAAAACATATTAATAACTATAAACAATTTAAAATTTGATTTGCAAGTTAAAGAAATAAATTATTGAGTGACCTAATTAGTTGCCTAAGTACTTCTGAAAACCAGAAATATTTCTTGAAAGAAAGTCAATTATCAATTTTCTATATGAAAATTGCTATATAAATATTGAATAAATAAATAAAAATAAATATAGGAATAAATACTAAGAGAGGAGAGACGTGGGATTTCCAATGAAATAAAAACAATGAATATAAATTATAGTTCAATCTACTGAAGATATAAATCTCAAATAGACTTTCCAATTCATTTATAGTGGACATTTGCAAAAATAAAGAATATATTTTGTGATAAATATAAAATTGGATTTTATCATTTTTGAACTAATACTAGATCATGAAACTTCAACATATGGAAACAATTTCTTATATGCCTCTTGTATGTAGAATAACCTAAAAAAGGGAGAAGAAAACAGTTTTGAAAAATTGCCCAACTTTTTTAATGTATTCATTATTTATAAAGACAATCACATTTGTTGGCAATAAAAAGAGATAAAAACTGAACATTTTTAATTAGAAACACTATCTTAATTTTTTTTTAAAAGAATATGATTGTAACTTTTTACTTTTACAGAACAGTCGCAAACAATTTCATTTAACTCGAAAGTATTACTGAACTGCAAGATTTAAACATAGGTTTGCCACCAAAAGTTATTAATGCATATATAGTTTGCATTTCAATGTTAGCAATAATCAGGGGGGAAAATTCTATATTTTTTCAAAACACAATTGAGAATGTCAACATTCTTCCCCAATGTATAATGCCATCTATCCTATTTTGGCTAGAAATTCTGAAAATGGCATCTTACAGTATATTTGAACAGACCTCATCAAAAATTAAGTTCAACCAGACATATCACAGCAAGGAATACTCAAAGGCACCTTTTTATTTCCCTTTATTAAGGCTTGCAAGCAGCATTCATGCTTACATAACTGTTGGACCGTCATTAGGTGAAACTTCCTGCCCTTGGGGAGATGAAATTGTGAAGACACCTGCCGGGCTGAACTTCCTCTTGGTGCCATCTGGGCCCTCTGAAACCACCCTGCTCTAACTATACCAGGATCTTTGAGGGTTGTAGCAACTCTTCATATGGAAACTCTCTCTCCCCTCCCCCTCCCCAGAAACACACACCCTTGCCAGCCTTCAGGAGCTCTATTTTAAGGGGCAAGAGCCTTCCCCAACTTCTCCATCCCTTTAGATCAATGTTTCTCAGTCTTGGCAACTTTAAAATGTGTGGACTTCAACTACCAAAATTGCCCAGTCTAAGTACAGTGGAGGGGGAATTCTGGGAGTTGAAGTCCACACAACTTAAAGTTGCCAAAGCTGAGAAACCCTGGGTACACCATCCCGAATACAGCAATTGCATCTGTTTATTGATTCTCACCGTGACTCGCAACTCAGTGAAGTTGGTCGCTGTCAAGGAGGATGAAGTCTTTTCTCGTCCTCTTCTCCCGCCCAGCGCCTTCTGAACACCCGGCCAGAAGATGCGGAGAACCCTCCAAAGTCCCATCAGGAATGGGCAGCAAGGCGCTGCAACTTGCCCGAGCGGCAGGTAGAGAAGGCTCTCCGCTCGGCACTCCGTAGCGGCATCGGTGCCAGCAGCGTCTTCAAGGCTGGCGGTCGGTTGCCATCTAGTGGCCACCTGGCCAGATCGCACCGAGTCGAAAGCTTTCCGCCAAGAAATATGTGTTAAAATATGTGCTTACCGGTTTGCTTTAGTTCAAAATTAATTATTGCTCAAATCCACTTGTTTATATTCCACTTTTTAAATTCTTCTTAGTGCTGAAGGTGGCCAATAATACTAGAAAAAAAATAAGCCTGTGTTCACCCAAGATCTCCGCTAAATGTAGTTAGTGATTCACTGGAAGCATTTGCATGATATGCTTACAGTGATTTATCCAACCGGTCCATTTTCTGGGCTGTCCCAACCCATTAACCATAATCTAACTATATAGGCTGAATCTGCATGACTAGCTAGCTTGAAGTGAAGTTCAGTTCAATCTCCAGAGCTATAAACTAGCCAACTATAAACTATAAACTAGTCAGTCTGTGTTTCTCAGGAGCCCCAAAAATTGAATGAAGCTCAATTAGTGTAGTGAGGCCACACACAGCCATTGCCATGTTCTCTGAATCATATGTGGTTGTGATCCTTGTAAGCTGTCTGACAATGCCCCAGTAGCAGCCTCCCATAAACAGCAAAGATTTTTCACTTATGTTCCCATGGTTCTCTCCCGATCCATCCAAGTTACAATTTAAGTTACCTCAATGTATAGATATGCTTCTATACACATAACATACAGTAAATCCACAAAAGTTTTAGAAAAAACTATGTGGCTGTAGTGTGGTTAAGGTCCTGAAGTTAAGAATAGGACCAGGAGAGAGGTCCCTAGTCTGCCATGGATGCTCATTGGAGATTTAGTTTTTTTTAAAAAACAAAGTAGTGAACGTCAGTGGATTTAAAAACTATTTGTTTACACTATGTAAGAATACAATAGGCTATTGGGAAAAAAAATTAGCTGTTACTTGGGAGGAAGTGTTAAATTTTAACTTTTTTACAAATTGTAGGAAATAACTGTTTTCCTTTAGTTTTCATTGGTCACAGTCCACCAGAAATACTGGGCTCTAGTCTGGGTATCCATTTTTAGAAGAATTTAGAGAAATTAAACAGATTCAAAGAAATCAACTGAGGATTGAAAATTAAAAAAACAACTGAAGGAGATTGAAGCAACTGTGCAGGCCCGGACCTAATGGATTTTAGTTAAAGGACACATTTCCTCTGAATAACAGGGGAAAAGGGGGTGGGGGCTTTGTTCCTTTTTTGGTCTCCAGTGAGTTTTACCCACCATTCGGTTATGCCCATTTATTTCATTTGTTTTGGTCTCACAGACAAATAAGGTTAGAGTTAGTGGTTGATAAATAGAAATTTATGTACCCGACACCAATTGTGTCCATTTCAACAATTATGTTAGACAGGGTGTTTTGCTCTTCACTGAGTGTATTTAAGAAAGGCTGGCCAGCCAATTGTCTGGGATGCTTTAGGAATTTGGATTCCCAGACTTCATTACTTAAATTGTCTGCTTGTAAGATTCTAAGTTTCCTTCTTTGTCTTATTGAAAAGCCAGCAATTGCTGAACAAGTATAAGAGTTACAGCAAATACTCCAGCATTATCCATTGCCCATCCCACCCATTTTCCCAGGTAAAATTTTAAAACAAAAACATCATCTTTTATTTGTCTTTCTGGCCTATTATGATGCGGTTGTGTATTTCAGTCTTCTCCTACCCAGAGTGTTCCAAACAAGCTGAGATAAAATCCCGGTCATCCCTTTTCAGCTTTTGGGACAGTTCGTTGTAATCCAACATAAGTGGAAGGAATCTGACTGGGAAATACCGCGCAGAGCTGAAATTAAGCGCCTACGCCTTTAAGAAACAGGCTCAGCTTGTCTCTCCCTATTACCGCTTGATGTACTGGTTCTTCGGCAACGAGGAACGGCGCTTCTGACTGTTCCTTAGACCGCTTGTCGCGGAGCATTCTGGTAGCTGTAGTTTTCTCTCGACTCTAAACAATCGGTGCCTCGAAACATTCGAACTACGATTCCTAGGATGCTAGGCGCCCGAGGGGCACTGGCGCCTTGCGAGGCTGCTCTCGCTCGGTGGCAGGGCGGCTAGTTCAAGTTGCCATAGCGGCAGTCGGGCGGGTGTTGGGACAGTTGGAGCCGGAGGCGTCTGGGAGTCATGCTTCTTTCCTGACAACTATTCTCACGTGAGAAGGCGCGGGTTAGTCCCGGGATCAGAGAAGTGTCTGGGGCCCAGTGTGGAAATAAGCGTGTGGATGTATGACAGCGAGTGTGAATGAGAGAATCATAGAGGGTGCATCCGCCCGTGTCTTCGTCGCACGCGTGGGGTAGAGAGATCCATTGCCTTTGATCGTGCGATCGCGATTGATCGTGATCTTTATATTGGCGGAACCCGAGTTTAGGGTGATTGAGATTCGGCCGGGAAAGCGTCTTTATAATATCCGGACAAAAGAAACTTTGCAACACTTTAAAAGGATAACAATTATGCAGCCCGATTGCGTGCATCAAAAGTAAAGGTGATTCTTGTTTTACCCAGCCTCTTCCTTCTGTCACCCTTATCTGGTAGGGCTCAAGAGATGATCCATAATTTGACCACGATGACTCGTAACAAACCCTGTTGATTTCAGCAACCTTACCCTGGGGAAGGCGGCAATTCTGTACAGTGTCTGTCGAGTTAGGAGGAAGAGCCATTGAGCAAAATGGGGTGCACAGATTGAGGTGCATGAGTAAACGCACAGCTCTCTTGGTATTTACTTGAGCTTAAGGGAACGTAGGACGGATTTCAAGTAAAATGAAAATGAAAAGTGTCTTCAGATTATGTATGTGCACATGAACTTCATACAGGATGTATTTTTGGAATAACTATGTGGCTTATAAACTAAAACCTTTTTTAACTGCCTGATTGGAAGAAGTTTGGCACTTGCTCTTATTCATTTTATTTAAGGCTACTCATATGATGTGATTCTGTATTAGCTCTTTGTGACAGTTCCTAAGTGTGTCTGCTTTCAGTTGTATATTCCATCCATGTGGTTATAAATGAGCCTGCAAACTGATTTAGGTTAAAGAGGTGATACTGTTGAAACCTATGAGTTATTCTTAATTTTCAAAAGAGGTAAATTTTTGCATTATTTAACAGTACACTGGGTGAGACGGGTTAATCCTGCTTTCTGGAAAAATTGTACTCTAGCACAGGGGTCCCCAACCCCCAGTCCGTGTATGCATGCCAGCAACCGGTCCGCACAAACAAGCAAAGCCCCATCCGCAAGATGCAGGCAGCACATAAAACCACGCACTCTTCGGTCCGCGGAAAAACCTCTCTCCATGGAGCTGGTCCTTGGTGCCCAAAAGGTTGGGGACCTCTGCTCTAGCCGTACCTTAAAGTATATGCTGGCCTGTGGGCTGGATGCATCACGCGGAAGCTGCGCCCATCCCATTGCCAGCAATGGCAAAACCGTCCCGATACGTTGTGTGACATCACATGACATCGTGAGTTTGACATGTCTGATCTAAGGCATATCATCACTGAATTAAATAGATTTTAAATTCCTCCCTCCCTCCCTAGGCAGATGAGACAGTTTGATAATCTTTATAGTACTTGGTGCTGTACTGGGATGGAAATGGGAACTATGCCTATAGGCTGATGATATTCTACATTTAATAGGTAAAAATGGGTGTGATCCATTGTTCCTGAATCACAATATAGTATGGTCCTGGTTACTGTAACAACGCTTTCCCTTGCTCCCTTTCAACCTACTTTTTCAACAGTTCTATTCTGTTTAATTTTATACTGACTGAACTGAAAGTGGTTCAGCACATATAAACATTCCCCTAAGTTCTTAGTTTGACTCAACTTCCTTTTTCCTGTTGACTGAAGTTTGAAGAAGTTGTACTTGAAGTTTCCTAAGTGTCTTTTTGCTAATAGTCTGCTAGGGTGTGGCTTTTTTTCTTACGATTGTGTCTATATTTTATTTGTAATTGTGACATTCTGTGCTTAAGGGTAGGTAAACTGTTCTGGAGGATTGTGAAGTTCATTAACAGCTTACTTGAGCTTCTTCACCCTGAAAATTTGTAATGGTGCATGTATTTCTTTATACTATCCGTTTCACTAATTTGTTTTACTAATTTATCAGAGGTAGGGGTTATTGCATTGAATAATAGATTTAAGAAACAGGAAGGCAAATTTCTGGTTGGATGTTAATGAAAATTTTATTAACAGAAAGAGCATTCTGGCTTTGAACAGATTAGTGAGAGAGCTGCTAAACTCTCCTTTACTGGGTACTCAAGTAGAGACAAGCAACCATCTTTCAAAGAAGCTTTAATTTGAATTTCTACATGGAGAAGGAATTGAGTGAGTGGCCAAAAGGATCCCTTCTATCTCTGTGAATCTATAAACTAATGTAAACTGTAGAATAATGTTGTAGCAAATGGAAGAATCAGTCCAATTCTGTTTCAGAAAAAAAGATACTGTAGACACTCTTAACTGGGTTGTCTTATTTTTGGATGAATGGGATCGATTCAGCTAACTTTTCTT
The DNA here is from genome assembly GCF_001527695.2 of Protobothrops mucrosquamatus. Taxonomy (NCBI): domain Eukaryota; kingdom Metazoa; phylum Chordata; class Lepidosauria; order Squamata; family Viperidae; genus Protobothrops; species Protobothrops mucrosquamatus. The sequence continues at coordinate 14,603 of NW_015386437.1, forward strand.
TTTCTTTTAATACTGCTCCTGGCAGTGAAGTAATGAGCCTTTATTTTGCTGTTTAGTAATGTGGGTTCTGAATGAAGTTTTTGTTTTTGGAGTTGTTGTACTAAAAATAGTAGTTTTTAGAATTTTGTCTTCATGGGTAGGGTTTGCTGTAGTGATTATCAGGTGTTTAGGACAAGTTGCTATTTGCTATACCATAATAATATGTGAATATCAACTTTTAATGTATGTGCATAATGATATTACATGTCTGGACAATTGCAGAGGTTTACATATGTAAGATTCTTCAAAACTGCTGTAAGAGGAAGTATAGTATGTCTTTGAAAACTTGAGAGTAGTAACAATAACAGTCTGGAAACAATCGGTAACTATGATATTTCTTTAAAACATTCCTACCCCCAACAAGGTCAGGCAACAAGAACACAGGTGACCACGACTGAGCCCAAACTTTCTGTTGTTAAACGAGACAGTTACAGTAAGTGAATTTTGCCCCATTTTACAATATTTCTTGCCACAGTTGTTTAAGTGAATCACTGTAGCTGTTAAGTTAGTAACATGGTTGTTAAGTGAAACTGGCTTCCCTATTGACTTTGCTTGTCAGAAGGTCACAAAAGGTGATCACATGAATCCCTGCAACCATCTTAAATATGAACCACTTGCTAAGCATCCAAATTTTGATCAAATTTTGATGGGGGATGCTGCAGCGGTTGGAAGTGTGAAAAATGGCCATAAGTCACTTTTTTCGGTAACATTGTAACTTCAGACAGTCACTAAATGAATCATTGTAAGTCGAGGACTACTTGTAATAAAATACATAGTGAACTTGAAAAGGAACCGAAGGATCATTTAGTTCAGTGTTTTTCAAATTTGGCAACTTTAAGGTGCTGGCTGGGGAATTCTGGGACTTATAGCCACACATCTTAGTTGCCAAGTTTAAAAAAAAAAACAAAAAAAACCACTGATGTAGTTCAGCCCTTTGTATTCCGTAGAAAAAGCAATTAAACCATCTTTGAGAGGTGACTGTCAGGCCTCTTCTTAAAAACCTCCAGAGAACTAGAATTCACAATAAATCTCTTGTACTTCTTATTCAATTATTCTGTGTAATGTTTTTGCACTACTTACAGGTATTGCTCAACTTAACAATGACAATTGGAATAGGAATTTTTGTTACTAAGGGATGTGGTCATAAAGCCCAGCCATATTGCTTAGTGATACCTGCAGTTCTGGTTGTTGTTGTTAATTGAATCCCAGGATTTGTTGGCTTCCCACACCATGAATTGGAGAGGATGCATGGGATTGGATAAGGGTGCAAGGGGGTATGTGAGAGGCACTTCCCAGGTTGGATGGGTGAGTAAGAGTGCTCAAGAGGTATTGCATGGGTTGGGAAAGTGTGTGATAGGGAGCAATGGGTTAGGGAGTGTGCAGAGTATACAGAGATGCTGCCTTGGTTGAGGAGGGTCAAGGAGGTGTATGGGATACCCAAGAGGTGCTGTGCAGGGAGGGTGTGCAGGGCTGTGCAAGTGACTGCTGTGGTGTGGTTGCAAAGGGGTTGGGAGAGGAGAATTATCTCAGCAACTTGTGATCTTCTCTGCTAGCTTCTTCTTTGCATACTGGAGAAGTGGAATGGAAGTTACAAATGGTGATCATGTGACCTCAAGAAGCTTGGCAATTGGTTGTAACTGCAAATGGATTGCCAAGCACCCAGATTATGATCATATAACTGGGAAGGTTTGGGACAGTCAGAACTTCAAGGACTGGTCATAACTCCCATTCATTTAGTATCCTTGCATCTTTAAATGGTGGCTGAATGAATGGTTGAATCTGCATTTATATATAGGGGCAATTTGGAAATAAACCTCCATTTGCTTATCAATGACAGACACTCGCAAATAAAGAACGTGTATTATACACATTAGAAAACTACAACATTACATTACTTTTCGACATAATCGCCATTCAAATTGAGGGACTTGTCATAACATCTTACAAGGTTTGAAATTCCTTCTGCAAAAAAATCTGCCTGGGAATGAAGCTGGCTGTAACAGCATTGTGAAGCGCATTGTCATCATCGAAGCGGTGCCACACAAGCCACTGTTTCATTTAAAAAACTGGTTCATTTTCAGTTGATCTAGTGGACGAGTCAACTGCAACACAACCTTCTTCCACTCCTCACTGCCTACTGAACTACTGCGTACAGTGCCATAGGAAGGGCGTCGCTATCCCTGCCTATTTCTTGCACATCTCAAACAGAGGTTTATTTCCGAATTGCCCTCGTATAACTACCTTGTCTTTGTATTTGACAACTTTCCCCCTTCACTTTTTTACTTTCTGCTTTTTTCAGCTATTTTCAACATATCAATAGATTTTTTTTACTTAATTTGGTTTTGTTTGTTTTGCATATTGAGATATTTTTCTTGCTTCATCTTTAATGACGTCTGGTTCAGTACCATTCTGATACCAGAGTACAAACTAAATGAAGTCAAATTTTAAGAGAATCCGATACTGAAGTGGCAAATTTGCAGGAAAGAAAAGCAATGTCAGGGCTGTGTTATTTTTTAAGGCAGAAGTTTGATTTGAGGAAGTCTGAAAAATACTAGTAACAGAATAGCTTGTTAGGGATTTTTTAAAAAAGAGAGAGAAACAAACTTACAAAAGATTCTTCTATAGTACCTTCTATAACCTTGCTACAGTATAGAGCTTTGAAGATGATTGTTCTAGAATCCTGTGAACACCATGAAGAATAATGGTCAAAATTCAGACATTTCAGTGTAAATATTCAGTCAGTTTGTTCAGCGGTGTCGTGGTCTAGTGGTGAAGATGCTTGCCTCCCACTCCAACAATTGAGAGTTCAATCCTAGGTAGCAGCAGATGTTTCTTAATTAGTGCACAAAGAAAAAAAAATATCTGCTGCGAACTCAACGTTGGTGTCAGGAACGGCATCTGGTCAGTAAATGCTCAGCTCCATCCAGTCACCCTGACTTTATTCTGAATTAAGGGCCTATAGGGTCATAAAAAGAAGAAAAATTCAGTTTGTTAGAAATCCTTGCTCTTTCAAAAACAAGACAAAACAAATATGACTTTTCATTCTGGGTTATACAATGTACAGGCTTTATAGTATTGAGCCTTGTGATTGATCACCATCTTTTCAACATTGAGGCATGCCTCAAATCTGTGCTTTTTAGTACTTTACACATTTTGGGTAAAGTTTGTCATCATTATTAATGCAAGCATACTGTAGATTAGTGAGATTGTGATATATTAAGGAAATGGCAAAGTCTAGGCTATGCGTAAACAGTAGATCTATACATATTGTATGCTGAATCTACCTGTCCTTCAAAATCTTTTTCAAGTGTCCTCATTGCCAAAGTGAGAAGGTTGGTAATTGGGAATGTGTGTATGTATGTATGTATGTTTGTTTCGTGGTGATATGATACTGCAATTGACAAAATGTAATAAAATTTACTAATGTGAGTCCTTTTCACCCTTAAGATTCCAATGGCAGATTCATCCAGCGACTCTGATAACATCCGTCGTAGAATTGGAAGAAGGGGTCCTATAAGAGCAACCAGAATCCGAAATCATGAGACCGAAGATGTTGCAGAGAAGATTCACACTTTAGCAAATACTTTGCAGGTTGCTATGAACTGTCTACTTTAAAGAACAATTTTGTAGAATTACAAAGAAGGGTTCTAATTCTATATGGTCAGATAATTGTCTTGACTTGTAACATTGAGCCTGGGAAAAGTTTGTTTGTTTAATCAGATTCTTAGTAGTTTACTTAATAGTAGTTGAGCACTCCTTCCCAGACCTTAGCCTCTATGCATCCATAAAACAGTTGCTATAAACCCAGGAAGATCATCACGTTTTGGCTCTGCTCTTTCAAAAGCAGTGGCATCCCATGAAAAGACTAGTCTGGAACAGAACACCTTAATGAGTATTTAGAAACTCTGTTTTGTTTGGATTTAATCTAGCCTCAATGTTCTTCTCAGAAAGGCTAAGTTGGAGACAAAACACTAGTTATCAAGGATGGCTGAGTTTATGGAGGGCCTCTTAAAGAAGGGGTGCATTACAAATGGCAATCCCATGACTCTGATGGTTGAAATGCCTGCTGGTTGCAAAATGCCCATTTCACAATTATGAGTGTGGGGAATGTTGTGATGATCATAAATGTGAGTACTAATTGTAAAATTACCTTTTCAGTGCTGTCACAACTTAGAACAGTCATTAAACAGGGCAGTTGTTAAATGAGAATTATTTATTTATTCAAACTATAAATATCTACATAGCTTTTCTATTAAAATGGCCAAGATGATTTATAATATATTAAAACCCACAGTTGGTTTTTTAAAAAAGACAAATTGAATATAAAGTGGAAAGTCTGACTGATTATATGCTTTATATCCCTCCATATTTAGATATAGTTCAATATCTGTTTTTAAGTAAAGAAAGAAAATAGGTCATAACAGGGAACAAAGTGCTGAGAAGTCATTAGTTTTTTTGCTTGGATTTAACATAGTCATAGTGCATATGGTTGGCGACCCCCAGGGGGAGAGCCTTCTCTGTCGGAGCGCCCACCCTCTGGAACGAGCTGCCCCCAGAGATCCGGGTGATTCCGGATCTCCCCTCCTTCCACCGCGCCCTCAAGACTTGGTTGTTTCAGCAGGCAGGACTGGCCTAGGGGGTATTTTAATTGGTTTTAACAAAATTTTAATAGAGCAGCCAATTCAAATATTTATTTTTAATTATTTTAGATTTGTATTTGGTATTTATGTGGGATTGTTTTAAACTGGCTGTAAGCCGCCCTGAGTCCTCCGGGAGAAGGGCGGGGTATAAATGAAATAAATAAATAAATAAATAAAATATACTTTCATGCAAAACATTCCAGGTTCAATCATTGATAAATTTGAGAAAGTTTGAGACAGGATTTTGTCTTAATAGTTTCTGTTAAATAGTTTCTTCTAGATAGTTTCTACTGATACATAGGTAAGTGGTTTAACTCCATACAAGTTCACTCCCTGTAGTCTTTTTGGTTCATTATGTTTTAGTATTCCTAAATTACCTACAATCAAGGAAACAGTAAGATATGCAGGTTTCTGAATACTGCCACGTTATTCAACATGATTATAGCTTTAGGCAGACTAGGAGGTTAATTGATTAGAGCAGCATTTCTCAATAGTGACAACTTTATGTGTGGACTTCAACTCCCAGAATTCCCTAGCCACTGCTGACTGAGGAATTCTGGGAACTGCCCCACACATCATAAAGTTGCCAAGGTCAAGAAACATTGGATTAGAGCAAATACAAATGTAATACACTTTTGATAGCTGTATTGAAGTGGATCTCTTAGAATCCTAGGAGGAGGCATTGTATTAATAATTGTAAGAAAGTTGAATAAATAAGTACAACACAAATATCAGTGGGTACTAAACTGGTTGTGACTTTAAGGATACACATTTGGTAAGAAAAGCACACAGACTACATATTTTGAATATTGACCTCCCCCACTTAACCCTCATTTCACATTCAGTATTTATAGGTTGGATTATAGTTTAATTATGTTTTCCTCTCATATTTAAAGGATGCAAATTGGAATTTAAGACACGTGGATCAGATGTTGGGCCAATATCGAGAGTATAACAATGAGCAGGCAGAAACAATTGCCAATGTAAGCAGCTATTGGTTGAATTTAATAATTAGAATCCGTAAAAGTATACAATTCCTTTTTCTGTTCTATTCTTTAGTGCATTTTGAAGGAAAATTGTTTTCTACCTAACAAGTTGCCATTTTCATATAGCTTAAAGAAAATTTGGAAGAGTCCCTGGGCCAATTAAAGAACCAACGACTGTTGAGAAATTCTGGAGCAAGAAGCGCATCTCTTTCAAGCTTGTATGCAAGTGACCTGGATGGTGGAACTCCAGGTATTATTTAATGAACCTCATGCTGAAATCATACACTCATTTATCTGTGGGTGAATAGACATTTTAAATAGAACATTTGAATAGACCTTTATAGTTTCATGAATATAGCAAAATCTTTATTGATTAGTTTTGCTTTGTAGTAGCTATGTGTGAATAATGTATACCTGTAAGTATGGTGGAAAATATAATGTTTGAGCAGATTAATACTAGTATCTTGGCAGATTCATAGAAGAATAGACAGCCCTTCAGATATGAATTACATGTCAGGAGAAATTTGTGCTGATTTTCCTATCTTTTTTCTGTGAAGAAGGTCATCATTTCAAGCCTACCTCTCCTCTCAGAGATTACAGTGCAACACTAGGTACCAGGCAACGACGGTCTAGGTCCGCTGTTCGATTTGTTGATCAGCGAGGTAACTTGGACCAGGTGAGTAGGTATTCTTAAAAGCATATAGGCTCATGTTTTTCTGTAACCACTTCTTCCAAACCCTTTTACTTAGTGAAGTTATAATTCAGCTATTATGTTGTTGATGTAGACATTGAGAATTATTGTATATCTGTGAAGTTCTTGGTTGTTTGCTTGCAGATGTTTCATTACCCAACTAGATAACATCCGTGTGAGTGAGCATGGGAATTGATATATAGTAGCAGTTTTGGTAGGGATGTGGTTTCCTCCTTGGTGATTCTTTGATTGGATCATTGTTTTCTGCATGACGTTTATCTGATGTTAATCCTTGCTTGCTGAAGGGGATATGCTCTAGTTGATTTGTTTCATTCCTAATTTTATATTATCTCATTTCAATGGTATATAAAACTATTTATCTGAATGTGTCTGTTGATGGCTGACTTGTCTGAGTACCAGGCTTCCAGGAATTCCCTAGCATTTTGGATTTGGCTACATCTAAGATGGTAATATTAACTCAGTTGACACTATGGCTGAGTCTATCCATGTGTTGAGAAATGAAGGATTTTTTCTCTCCCTCATCTAACTGCTATTTGGTGTTTGTGCTGCACTCTGTTAACCTTCTGACTGTCTCTCCTATGCGGTAACTGTTAGAAGGTTTCAATTGTATGTTGTAGATCAGGGGTCCTCAACCTTGGCAACTTTAAGACTTGTGGAGTTCAACTCCCAGAATTCCTCAGCCAGCTCTGCTGGCTGAGGAATTCTGGGAGTTGGTTGAGGACCCCTGTTGTAGATGACTCCTGTTTGCTTTTTTCTTCCTGGGCTAGTGGGACTTTGTATATTTTTTCAGGACAATTGCCCTATGTTACTAATCACAATCATATGAAGAAAAGAAAGCAAACTTAAACTGCACTAAAGCATCAACATTTTAAAATTTGTGCCTGTCTTTTTGCATTTCAAAATAAAACAGCTTATGCCAATTAGTACTTTTAAGCTTATGTGGAATTGATGCAGTATTTTCTAATATGCTGCTATTATTACTGTGTTCCAAAAATGTACCATCTTGAGGAGAGAAGACAAATTCTTCTCAAAGATGAACCATTAAAACGGTTTTTCTATGTTGTGTAATACTACACATACCCAATAACACATTTGTACCCAGTATGTTTTTAATTTTAGTGCTTTGTCCTAAGCTTATTAAAAATAATTGCTTAAATGTAGTTTTCCAGAATGCAAGTGGTGAAATGTTTACATAATAACTAAGCAAACCACAATTAATAGTAATTTTTAAAGCTTTTAAATGTGATACTACATTTTATCAGTGCAATCCAATACATTTATTATATAATATATAGGAATAATTGTGTATAAAACTACTGTAATCTAAGAACTACTTGCATTACTGTTTTGAGTAATGTTTACTGCTGTTACTATTTGCAAGTTCTTTTGTTAGAGAGTAAAAACAGATTTTGGCTAATGGCTTTTCATTAAATGAGCTGTATTTTAAAATGAGCTAGTGTATTTTAAAATGTTTAAAACAGTCAGTGCTAATATGATAAGATTCTTTTGAGATTTATCAATCTAAAAATAACATAACAAGACAGTTGAACAGAAGAAATTTACAACAGTAAGCATCAAAATATAATAAAATATACTTTAAGAAGAGTGTTTTAAGACACTCTTGAGTGAATAATATTTACTACCTTAAATCTCAGCTAGCAGACATTCAAAAGGTAGTGCCATAATTGGAAAAAGAATAACGTGTTAAAAAAAAGTAATGCATTTTTTTAGAGTAAAGAAAAAACTTGAGTGTAAAAAAATATGTAGAATATTAAGTAATTCCAAAATAAAACCAAATACTAAAATATTTCAATAAATTTTGCCCTGAATTAGTTACATAGGATTGACCCAGGTCCTTTGATCTAATGTGAATAGATCTTAATATACAAAGTTGCAAAAATCTAGTAATTATGTCCTTTCTAATGATTGTTATTATAGCTGTTTTGTAGTTTTCAGTATTTTGAAAAGTGTACTGGAAAATAAACTGAATATATCTATACCAAATGATGGAACAGCTAATTATGTACTGTATGTGTTCATACTGCAGCTGCATTCTTTACATCAGTCACTTAGAGATCTCAGCAGTGAACAAATTCGCTTAGGAGAAGACCTCACCAGAGAACTTTCAAGAAGAAATCGGTATGAAATGAAAGTGTGTCTCTCGTTGGTGCAGAATCTTGAATATTTAACACTGAGAACAAATATTTGATGTTTGAAGGTTCTGTTAAGTCATTGCATTGTATTACATTATGTGTTATTTTTATTGCATCTGCCTAATAACAGAAGTTCTCTGGCACATTACAAAAGTTATGAAAATATTTAAAAATCTAATAAAAGCAATAAAATGATATGTATCAAAGCCATTTTCCCAATGTAATGTGGGCACTTCTTATTAAAATAAAGCATACAAAAGTGCCTTGTTGAAGAGGAATAATGTAGCAAGGTATGGAAAAATACTAAGTGGCTGCAAAGTTACCTTCCTTGCGAAGGCATTTTTTTAAATTGGAACTATACAGCTTGAAAATCCTTTCCCTTGTAGGACTGTGTCCTTTATAAAACTCCTCCATAATTTCATTTGGCAGTTTGGGGAAGAGCCATTGATAGAGTGCATGGATAGATGCATATGAGAGATATTCCTTGCTATACTGATTCCAAAATATTGAGAGCTTTAACAGTCATCATAGCTATCTTGAATAGAGTGTATAAACAAATTGTAGAAATCAATCACTAAAAAAACTAGTCTTGTTTCATTACTGGTGCCATGACTATAAATACCATTTTCTGGCCTCAGTCACCTTAGTTCATGAAAATGAGACACTGCTAGTAATTTCTCCCAGATGGACTTTGGTCGGAAAAGGCAGTCTTGTGGGTATCCAAGCACCAAGCCATAAAATGGGTATCCAGGCGCCAAGCCGTAAAGAACTTACAAGTTAAAACTAAGACTTTGAATTGTACCCAAACCTATTAGCAATTAATACAGGGCACATAATACAAGTGTAATATACAAATGATGATTAGCACCTTCTAACACGGGTCCCCAACCCTCGGTCCGTGGACCAGTACTCGGCTGTGGCATGCCAGCAACCGGTTTGCACAAACAAGCAAAGCCGCATCCGTGGGATGCAGGCAGCACACAAAATCATGCACCCTCTGGTCCGCGGAAAAACCTCTCTCCACAGAACCGGTCCCTGGTGCCCAAAAGGTTGGGGACCTCTGTTCTAACAGTTCTAGGTAGTTCAAAACAGAGTTAAGCCATCTATCTGCTTCTTCACCTAGTTTATACTATACACTTCAATTGTTTGTTGTACTTCCATTCTATTAGGGTTCCTTCTCATTAGAGGAAAGAAAAAAAACCAAAACAAACCCTGTTCTAAAACAGTAACATATTCTGAAAATAAGAAGTTACTATAATTTTGTAATAAAGATAGAAACTAGTTTGCTTAATGTAGTACATAGTATAATTTCTTTGTTTTATTCTAAGAAATGATGCTGAAATGAAAAAAAGATTAGAAGATATATCTGGCAGACTTGATGAATCACAAAGACAGGAATTGGTGAGTATTGAAAAATCAACAATATTTCTTAAATAGGTTTTGGATTTGGATTTTTTTAAATCTATCTTATCTGCCTGCCTGCCTATCTGCCTATTTATCATTGTTGTAGAGTCTGTCTGTCTGTCTGTCTGTCTGTCTGTCTGTCTGTCTGTCTGTCTGTCGTGTCTGACCCATCGCGACCCCATGGACAACGTTCCTCCAGGTCTTCCTGTCCTCTACCATCTTCTGGAGTCCATTTAAGTTCACGCCTACTGCTTCAGTGACTCCATCCAGCCACCTCATTCTCTGTCGTCCCATTCTTCTATTGCCCTCAATCTTTCCCATCATTAGGCCTTTCTCCAGTGAGTCCTTCCTTCTCATTAGGTGGCCAAAGTATTTGAGTTTCAACTTCAGGATCTGGCCTTCTAAAGAGCAGTCGGGGTTGATCTCTTCTAGGACTGACTGGTTTGAACGCCTTGCAGTCCAAGGGACTCGCAGGAGTCTTCTCCAGCACCATAGTTCAAAGGCCTCAATTCTTTGTTGCTCAGCCTTTCTTATGGTCCAACTTTCACATTCATACATTGCAACTGGGAAAACCATGGCCTTGACTATACGCACTTTTGTTGGCAGGATGATGTCTCTGCTTTTTAGTATGCTGTCTAGATTTATATTTTTCTATATAAAAATACCACCTCCTTTTCTACTTGTTACTTTGAATTTCTTGAATTTTATCTGAATTAAATTTGGGGGCTATTTTCTAATGTTTGCATTAACTCTTTAAATATCTGAAGAGTCAAGTCCCATATAAATATAGATGCTTAAATCTTTAGATGTCTTCTGTTTTCAGAAGGCTTGTATTATAGCTGTCCTTCAGATTCCTATCTGAAATTAAATTCCAAAGCAGATTAGAATATTTCAGAATAGAAGCCTACCCTGTTTTGAATCTGGATTCCATCTGACAGTGATGGCACTGTAACAGTCATAGGAAAAGACAAGATTTTTTTACTTTTATAAATCAATATGGCAGGGGAAGAGAAAGGAGTATGAAATTTAGGTTGAGAAGTTCCAATGACACTGGAATCAGACAACTTTTATGATCCTGATACTTCAGTTTCTTTGTTGTGGAAGTTGGTAAAGAGATATTAAAAGAAACATAATTAGATTTACTGTACATTGCCATTGTCATTGTCTATTTTCTTCTCTGGAGTTATTGGATGCTAATGAACTAGATTAAACATTTATTATTTTAATTTATTATTAGAAAATAATACTGTTAATAATCATTTGTTTATAATTTTGTATTAATCTATATCAAGTCCAAGAATCAGTTCTACAGGAAAGGAGCTACATTTCTTATGACCAGACCTTTCCTTGCACAATACTTTCTGAGCCTGAGTTTTTGAATGTGTTCTCATTATATGAGCTATTACCATTTCAACATTTATACTAGTCTGTCCCCATGTACAAATAATACAGGCATTTAAAAATAACTAGACAACCCATGACTTTTTGGGTCATCCTTTCATATTTCCTTACTAGATTCTTCAGTGCTTTCAACAGGGACTGAACGTTTAATGTACTGCCTTCAAAAGAAAAGCTGGGACAAATTCAGATGTATCTACCTTGAAAATAGCCTATGTTGAACTGTATAGCACAATCAAACATCAGTACAGGAAATGTTTTATGGCATCTTGTATTATGTCATAACATATTTTGTTTTAATTTTTATGTCATAAAAAGTTTGTAAAATTTGCCAAATTTCAGTTCATGGATCCCAGATTTTGGACACATTCTCTAAGTCCATTTAAAGTCCTTGGCTCAAAAATTATTGCCTCACGATGCACACTGTTGCCCCGTTAAAGGTCACAGAAACCGGAGTTTTAGTAATAAATAAGATTTTTTAAAGCTTGACATTTGTTGCACTATGTGAAATGCAGCACATGTTGTCCCTTCATAACAATCAAATTTTCATCTGTTTTTGGTCAAATATAGGCATTTATACTTTTTCCTATTGTACTTATGGAGTTATATAAGTTTCTTTTTCTGAGTAGGGGATTTAGTCAAATGAGTGGATCAAGTAGATCAAGATGTTGTAGTGCTACATCCAGCCCTTGGAGTAAAGCAAACCCATTCTGTTAGTGGGCATCACTTGTGGCAAGGGAAGACTGACTCTTATTGCTAGTTTTACTATGGCTGGAATCCTATGGACCCATTATCAGGTATCAGTAATTGTTTTTTGTTCTTATAGCAGCTGAAGAGCATTGTGAACACACAAGAACCAGCTTCATTTTTCCCTGTTATTTGTAATTTAGGAAAGGGACTAGTTTCTTTTTCATCCATGCAAGACTAATTATGCAAGTGTCGTTCAGCTAAGCATACAAACTGATCCCGCTCCCTTTTTGCTGATTTCAGAAGAAAGTGGAATACAGTACATTGATATATGGCCAGATTGCTTTACTATTCAGTTACTATTACTATTAATATTTCTATTCTTTAACTATTCCTAAGAGTGTAGTTACTATTAAATTCCCCATAGGGTTAATCAAGAGCTTCAGTTTTTCTCAACCTTGACAATTTTAAGGCATGTGGACTTCAACTCCCAGAATTCCACAGCCAGCAATGCTGGCTGTGGAATTCTGGGAGTTGAAGTCCACATGCCTTAAAATTATCAAGGTTGAGAAACACTGAGTTAGAATGTGGCTATCAGTCTTTGACAATCTTCATGGACCTTATGGTCCTCTTCTCTATCTTTGGGCACCTATGCTTGGTGGATTGATCTCACTCAGTTCGGTGTTCCCTGTGCAGTAACCTCTCTGCCAATCTGTCTCTGATGATTTTAAATTACTGAGGAACTAATATTTTGTCAGGGGTCTGCAACTGTATAATTAAATGTTTGTTTGCTAGTCATTTTACTTCCTCTTCCTCCTCCTCCTGCCAGTCCAACAACTCTTTTCCTGCCAGCTTCTTAGTCCATTTCAATTTCCTTTCCTTCCTCATTAGAAATATTGCGTATGTGGAAAAAAACACCTTCTGTTTCGTCTCACCTCTTTTCCATCCTCAGGTTGTCAACTGCAAGTATGTATGTATGTATGTGTGTATTGTCCTTAATTACGCTAAAAATATAAATCCCGGGTATACTCATATTCAAGAAGATAATCGAACACCAGGATAAAATACAAACAAAACTGTTTTAATACACTTAGCTTTCATTGGCTAACTGCCAACGTCGTCAGGGTAAAATGCCGGTGTTTTGGGAGCTTGCTTATAAAGCCGGCTGTTTTTGCGCTCTGCTCATGGAGCGAGTTACCGGTCTGCCTGCCCCAATTGGCCGTATTGTTTCTAGCTGTCCCGCATCAGTCGGTGTGTTCTTAAACACACACACACACACACACACACACACACATTAAAATTTGGATTGCTAACAAAGAATTAAGGGAGAACTGGAATAGCTATTTCGAACTTTTTAGTTCTTATCAACCAGACATACCCTTCTGAGATTTGAACCTGGGCTGTCTGCATGTTAAGCAGCTGTGTTAACCTCTAGGCCACAGGCTCTTTCTCACTTTGTCAGCTGTGTCAGGGAGGGAAGAGACAGGGGAGGAGAATTACCTTGAGTGCTTTTTGATGCACCCTGTCGACCCAAATATATATATATGTATGTATGTATGTATGTATGTATGTATGTATGTATGTATGTATGTATGTTTGTATGTTTGTATGTGTATGTATATGTATATGTATATGTATATGACAGAATGGCAGACAGAGTTTAACATCTTCTTTATGAGTATCTTACTTTAATTTATTTTAACCATTTATTGGGCTGCTATCTTGCAAATGAGCATGTGAGAGACTAACAACAAGTTAAAACCTTTCACAAGTAACAACCCAAAATAGTTTGAACAATGCTAACAAATAATACAATATGCCTAAGATTCAAGCAACCTGTTTCCTCTTGCAAATCAATAGCAGTCAGAACAACAAACCAACCAACTGAGTTTGCCTAATATCCAGGCTCCAATTTTTAAGGGAAAGGCCAGGTCTTTAAAGAGTTATAGAAGGTTATAACAGGGTCAGGATCGCTTGGATCTTTGGGGGAGGAGGTGAGAGATACTCTTGCAGAAGGCAGATGTTGCAACAGAGAAGGCATGCCTTCTAGGTCCTGTTAAATAATATTACTTAATAGAAGGGACTCAGAGCATACCTACCCTGTTAGCTCTCATACGGTGAGCAGAAAGAATTGGAACAAGCAGATCTGCAAATAATTGGCCTTGGGCCAAACAGGGCTTTGATTTGCCCCTGTAAACCAACTGGAAGCCTGTGGAATTCATAGAGCACTGATGCTATAGAAGCATATTATGGCATATCCCAAATTGCCTATGCCCCAGCATTCTAGATCAGTTGCAGCTTTTGAATGCTCTTCAAAGGCAGCCCCAATGCATTAGTGTAATCAGGAGGTGACTACAGTGTGTTCATGAACAAGGCTTCTCAATTGAGAAATGAGTGCAATTGGCACACAAGATAGATTTGTGCAAAGGCCCTCTAGCGTTGGATCAGGAGCTTGAGACCAAGAGGATACTCCAAATTGAGTGCCAACTCTGCCAGGGAATGTGCAACTCTATTCAGAGTTAAAAATAGAAAATCTCCAGCACCAGGAGGCCTCAAAAGTTACAGCTGTTTGGTTTTACCAAGGTTGAGCTATAATCTGTTTTCCCCCATTCAAATCCCCCAAGCCTTCAGACATTAGGAAAGGACCTTAGTGGCATTATTTGGTTATCACAGGGTGGAGATATAAATTGGATATCATCACTATACTGATGATTCATCACTCTCTGTCAATGAATGACCTCATTAACTTCATATAGATGTTGAAAAGAAGAGAATAAAACCCTGAAGCATCTTGAAAAGTAGGAATCAGACGCTAGATTTTTCTCCCCACTATCACCAACCGGAAGCAGCCCTGGAGAAAGAAGAAGAATAAATGTAAACTGTTCCTCCTCTCTTAATATGGCCTAGAAGTATTCATGATCAATGATGTTGAAGGCTGCTGAGAGTCATGGAGGTCAAAATAATTGTGTTTCCCCCACATTCCAGATCTGAAAGCCATCATCTGTAAGTGTGACCAATGCAGTGCTATAACAAGTCCAAAACATGAGTGAAAAGGATCCAGGTAATCCATTAACTCAAAGGCCTTCTGGAGCTAGAAGTCAATCATCTTCTCAATAACCTACTCTAACATGAGAAGGTGAAGACTAGACAAAAATTGTTCAATTTCATGGGATCCAGTAATGATTTCTTCAGGGAAGAGCAGACAGTACCTTTTTCAGAACAGGTGAACTATCCCCTCCCTCAAAGTTTGAAAAGTAATACTTTTCAGTACATTGGAAATTAAGTTTTAGTAACCATGGATTAATTATCCATCCCTTGATATGATTTAAACGCCTTTTCCCACAAAAAAGAGTGAATGAATTTATGTGGGAAACGATAGACTAGGCAGCAGAGTATCATTTTAGACATGCTAAACATGTAAATGTTACTTGCCACTAGAGGGTAGTGTCTGCAAATAAATAAAGGAAAGAATTCAGCTTTATCAAACATGAGTGCTCCCTCTATCTTGCAAAGTTAGAAAATTGAAGCAAGCAATTGCAATTAAAATAAAATTCCTGATTCATTCAATCATATTTTATTATTTAAAAATTAGAAGTTATTCTAATTCAGTTCTTCATTTGTTCAGGAAAGTTTTAATAACAATTTAAAAAAACCTGGCACCGATATATGGAAATATACTGGCATTGCTATATGGAAATACAAGCTTTTCACATTACTGCCCTGATCTAATTCTACATGTGCACAGCTAGCATCCCTGGGAGGAGATGTACGTTCCTGCCAATATCAAAAGGCTCTTCCTGCTAATTTAACAGGATCCAGATGTGAATGTTGGAATACAGATTCAACCTTGTGTCTGAAGTAGCTGCATAACCCAGCTTTAGCATGGGAATCTCCTTTGCTGGATTGGTTGCAACAGTGTTTTGATTAATGAATATTACTTTCCATACTCCTTACTATATACTGATGTGATGCAAATGAAAACAATACCCAGTTTTTATGTCTCAGGATATAACATGGAAGCCAATGGTTGTAATAAACTTGCTGAATTTAAGTTGATCAGGATCTCATCAATGCCTTAACAGTAGAGAACATCTGAAGTTTCAGAGGATATAGATGTAATTTTCCAAGGGGAAAAAGTGGAGATAAAAAAAATGAAGCGGACAACGAATACAAACTTACATATCTGGATTCATTTTATTTTACATAATTTGTTTTGATTTTATTATATGGGAAATGACAAAGTACTAGGCAGGATATGAAGCTCCATCAGTGAACATAATTCTTATGCTTGGTTTGTTTTTTAAGATTTCTTCTGGCTTAAAATATTTTTCACAGTCTTAGATCATCAAATAAACAAATGCAGAAACTTGGTATAAACAATTAGAATAGCCTAATCCATCTATTCTTGGCTTTCATATCCACTGTGTTATTAATGCAAATAGTGGTAGGGGGGAAAGTTAATTGGTAGCAGTGGACAAGAGATATTTTCTCAGTAAAAACTTTGCTTAAGCAGCTGCAGCTTAATTGTAAGATTGCAAGTTATTTCTAAATTGTGTTCTTCCACTGATGGACATCTAGTTAGCGGTATAAAAGCTGTCTCATACAAATATGTCTTATTAGTGGTTTATGGATCTTTTTGATGACTTTAGGTTTTAAAACAGGCTAAATCACGGTAGTATGGCATATTCATTGCTTGTAGAACATTGCAGATTCAAACTCCTGTGTTTCTAAATAAAGATGGAGAAGTCTTGTTTCATAATGTTAAGATCTTCTGCTATCTGGTACCAAAAATAGCTGAACGAATGGTCTTATTCAAGGTAAGGAGGTTTCTATGGTCCAGTAGAGGATTCT
This sequence comes from Protobothrops mucrosquamatus, assembly GCF_001527695.2. NCBI lineage: Eukaryota > Metazoa > Chordata > Lepidosauria > Squamata > Viperidae > Protobothrops > Protobothrops mucrosquamatus. The sequence continues at coordinate 31,473 of NW_015386437.1, forward strand.
ATCAGCACAATGCAAAAGAATAATTTGCAGCAATTTCCTTATACCCGAAGCCACTCCATGCTAGTTCTCATTTTGTGCTGAAAGATAGGAGACCAACTGTGAGGTCGGAGCAAAACCAAGGCAAAGGGAACAATTGCCGATAGTCTCTTTCCACATTCTGCTGGTGAAAAAAATGCAAGGGAATCTTCTGATAATAAACAGATTCCAATCAGATATAACTCTATTGGTTCTGTTTTGCTCAGGTTATTATTTGGTTCATATTTCTACAATAATAAGCACATCTTATAATAGTGTTAATGTTTGGAATAAATTAAATATGCAATTACCTTTTGGTACTTTCCTTCTGTTATAAATTTGGAGCATTTCTGTTTGCTTTCTTAACATCTTAACAAAAGTTTCTTCTCTGAAATCTGCATGCTTATATAGGTATCAGAGCGGGTAGAGAGAAGACTTCAAGAGATCGAACGAGAAATCCGATCAGAAAGGCAGTTGGTAGAAAGACGCCAAGACCAACTGGGACACATGTCTGTGCACCTGCAGGAAGTATGCATTTGGTATACATTTAAAACTACAAAAGTGCTTCATGCTAGCCTGTGTTAATTATTTAAAAGGATGACTTCCTCCCTCCCGCCCCCCATGATAGAGGTCATGCAAACTGACAAGACAGTGGTGAAGTGTGGCTCCCAGATTTCAACTACAAAATCCAAATAACTGCCAGTTGACAGCACAGCAGTAAAGGAAATCTCTCTGCTGCTATCTAGTGTAATTCTAAATCTAGATCTGGTAACTTTTCTTCTGTTAAAAAAAAGACTTCTCATGCTGGAAGCAGGGAGTATTGATTCCCATTATACAATAGTTGAAAGGATGCTGCCTTAAAACAATTTCAGGTACATTTAAGATTTAAACTGTTGAAGGTATTATTAACAGTCACTAGCATATACTTTTCTTTTGAATAGTAAATGTAATGTAATGGGTAGCCAGTTTCCTGGTGCCGTATAATCAGCTGTGTTTGAATGAAAATGCATCCAGGAGAACAAGAGTCTGTGCTGTGAAGGCAAACCGAGCTATTGTTTGCTTCAGAACAATAAAGCCTTTCCCATCTTTTCTTTGAAAAGAATGCATAAAGTGCATATGGGAGAGGTAGTTAATTTCCTCCAGCCCTGTACTGGAGAGGCCAGGGTTTTTAAATATCTAGCTTATAATTTTGGAATTAATTTAAATGTCTGGGCAATTAGTGGCAGTCATTTTCAATTGACTTTACTCTGGTGTCTCACCGAGTCTATGAAAAGTTTAATATCATATTTGGTTGCTTTAATAAATGTAGTGACCTGGGTGCATTTTTCTGAAAAGCAATTGTAGATTATATAGAGAAGTATAAGTCACTAGGGATTAATTTAGATTGATGCTTTCAGTTTTGAAAAAAAGTGGCTTTCTCTTTAGAGGTCACATTAAAAAGAAGAGGGGAAAAAAGCTACCACACAAGTTTAGTAAAAGTAATAGCTTTTCAACTTCATGTGCTCTTATTAGGTCAGGCATTTTTTTCTGGTATTCTCCTTCCTTTTTAAATTACCTTGAATGATTGTGAAAGATTGTGATTGATTAGAGCAAAGAGGAAATGAAAGTGGTTAAGTTCCTCAGTGAAGATTCTCACGATGACTAGCATTTTCTTTTGATTGCTTTTGGGCTTCTGCTTATTTTGGATTTAGGAAGTTGATGTATAATTTAATATCGTACTATAACCTGCAAACCCAAATATGCACTTTTACAAGGTATGTTTTTTAAAAAAACCATTTAATTTTTATCAAACTTATATATGCTTGGTAGTGAATATTTTGTTAACGTTCTTCATGCAAATTTTACTTTTACCTGTTACTATAGTGGGAAGTGGGCTCACTTGACATACTTCCCTAATAGATGGGATACCCTGCCTTCCAATCCTGGTGGGCCAGATGGATGTAATGGGCAGCCTTCAAATAGCCTGGCCCTAGGCCATGTAGGACTTTAAAGTTGTTAACTAGCACCTTAAATTGTACCTGGAAGCAAATTTTGCACAATTTATAAATTTTCTCAGCATCAAGGAACCCAGGCAGCATACCGGAACAATGGAATTATAGGGAGTGCAGTACAATAATATTGCACTGACCAGAACATGATCATAACTGATGATAGCAATAGTCAATTCAAAAGATCTTCTGCTATAACCATATATTTATAAGCTTCCATAAAGTCATATGAGTGAGGGCTATAGTAGTACAAACTCAGCTGTTTGTTGAGTTCAACCTGTGAATGTGAGCATTAAAGGTTTGGCAGGGCGGGGTTATACATAAAGACCTTATATTAGTATGTTGCAAGTCACCAAAAACTCAGCATTAAGGTTTAATACATTATTGTAAGAACTTGTGTAGCTCTTCCAGTTGGATATGGTTTTTCTGTCTCCCCAAACTTTTAAGATTTTTGACTTGAAGTAGAACCATAAATTATGTGGCAATTTTGTAGTTCTTCTCTCCTGTGGCATATGTAGCAATGGTAAGTGGCTTAAACCTGAATGTCAGGGTTGGACACCTTTTGCACAATTGGCAAGTTTATATCTCTCTCTGCTATTTTCCTCAGGAATATCAGCTATATAGGATCTATCACTTGTGTGTTTTGGAAAGAAGAGCAATGGATTAAAAGGATGATTTTGAATGTACAAATAGCTGAGAAAGAAAATGCTTTATCTTCTCTATCTGGCTTGGGTCTGAAATTGAAAAGGGTTTCTGTTGAAGCTAAAGCTGCTACCTGCAAAAAGGCTCATGAGAAAACTAGAGCCACGGGGATCTCCTTATGATAGGCATTGAGTTACACTTCCTCATTGCCTGATTTAAGTTTACCTATCATCCTCTGATGGAAACAATATCTGTGCAATCCCTTGCAGTTCATACCTCTTTACAAAGAATTGTAGTTCCGTGCATGAAGCACAGGCTGTTTTTGAGGCAAAGATATATATATACATTACTGATAGTCCTCATTTAGCAGTGCTAATAGAGACCGGAAGCTCCATCAATAAGTAACACAGTTGTAAATCTGAAAACCATGTGACTGTGTTGCTTAACAGTGGCAGTCCTGGTTGCCATTGTTAAATGAGGACCATGCCAGATGTTAAGCAGGGATGTCACACGACTACCACTTCTAACTATCTGCTGAGTTCCCTATTGAGTTTGCTTGTGGGAAACTGACAGGAAAGATCACAAATCATGATCAGGTGACTGCAATGGCCATAAATACAAAGTCCCATAGTAATTACAATTCGTTCAATAAGCTTGAATGGTTGCTGAACGAGTGATTGCTAAATGAAGACTACCTGCGTATGAGAAATCAGTGACTTCTGAATTCTTTTAATATACAACCTTTCTTGCTTGGTCTGTACCGTAAGATATGGTGAATGGTACTCTGATTAAAAAAAACAACAGGTCTTCATTGAAATTTAGTTCAATGTTTGGACCAGAGATATTCACAGATTAGGATATGTCAGTGTCAGCTTTTATTTTTGAACAGTATGCATCTACAATATGTACATATAGTTTATATGGTATCATCAGACAAAAGAGAACAAAGTCAATATTGTTTAGCATATTTATACATTAATTATTCCCTTGAACCCCATGTCTCTCTTTTTCTTTCAAGGCTTTAAAGCAACAAGATGCTAAAGCCAATGGAGCAGAAATTATCTTGAAAAATAAAATTGCAAAAGTGGAAGATGAAAAAAGCAAAGTAAGATTTAAAAATTCTATTGTAGTGATGTGGTGACTTGTAGTGGCTTTTCCCTATGTGATTAAGAAAAAGGTGCTTGAACTTTTTCCCAGCTATCAGATGGCATAGTTGTGGTTTATTTTTTCATGTTAAGATGGCAAAATATAGAAAAGGAAGGAGAGAGAAGCTGATCTGAACCATTCCTCATCATATGCTGTTTGTCCTGTATGGAAAGCATTTTTGCGCATGTTGAAATGTTAAGCCAAGTGTTGAGCCTGATGATGATAGTATGCATGGAGCATCTGTTCTATTAATGTAAGCTCCCCATAGAACTCTGGATGATCATAATTCTAAATTACATGGGGAGATCTCTCCAAGTAGAATAATTATCCCCTGGCAAGTATTCACCAATCAGCTAATGAAGTGTAGTCAGAATTATGGCGGATCTTGCTGTTTGTTGCCCCATCTTCCTCATGTAATTCTGCTTATAAAGGGGATTTGAACTGAGAAACTGGGCTTCAGACTGAAATTGTTTCTCAAGCCTAGTTCACAGCATTTCATGAAAACCACCCTAAACAGGACAAAATATACTTCTTTTCTCATTGGTTTTCAATCCTAAATATTGCAATTTTTTTTAAAGAAAACGCTTTATTTATTATCTATACTGATAGGCTCTGAATGTGGCACAAGTGAAACAACATTAATAATTATCTGTACCTTCAAATAAAGGAGGTTCCACAGTTTTTGGCCCCATACAAGAAAAATTAAGTTGTGGTGGGTAGGCTGCAAACAGGATATGACTTGAACATCAGTTGAACTTAAGTCTGGTTTAAACCAGTTACATCTCATTAAAACCAAGAGAACTTGAATAATTGAAATTTATGTATAGACATGCAAGAATTAAATTTGGTGGAAGAAAGCAGCCAAATATCCTTGTTGGGAGAATTACAAAGAGCTGTCACCAAAAATAATATTCTTCATATTTCTGCTATACTCTTTGGGCAATGGTATATAGCAGGGGTCCCCAACCCCCGGTCTGTGGACCAGTACCGGGCTGCGGCATGCCAGAAACCAGTCCACGCAAACAAGCAAAGCCCCATCTGCGGACTGCAGGCAGTACATGAAACGACACTCCCTCCGGTCCGCGGAAAAACCTTTCTCCACGGAACCGGTTCCTGGTGCCCAAAAGGTTGGGGACCTCTGGTATATAGAATAGTGCCTCTGAAGATGAATGCAATTGATGGTCAGGTTTATGTATGAAGATATCCTGGTTGATAATATATAGTATTTTGCACTTGATCTGTAAATGAACTGCCAGGCAAAGCAGTTTAAATGTGAAGTGATATAATTAAAAAAACAAACAAACTAGTATTTTGGCTGCCACATGTTTGCACCAACTATTATTTCCAGATACTCTTCAAAGGGGAATATTGGAAGAGGACATTTTGTTCTTAGTGGTTACAATAAGATCCAAGCTGTTCAAAGTTTTGGTTTCAGCATCTTGAATTGTGCTTTGAAAATCATAGAAGATCAATCCTGAGGCGTTGATACTTTTTTTTTTTTAATATCAGTCATTTTGTAAGAGCATTGCACTTTCTTTCTGTTTTGTATTGCTGGTAGATATATGCAATGTTCTTTTCTATCCTGTGTTCTGGGTTGAAATTTAGGCTGTTCGTATCCTACACTCCTATCCGTGAGACCAAGAGATTTCTAGGAACTAAATCACTTTTAAAAATGCATTAGACTCAGTAGCTTAATTATGTAATAGAATGTTAAAGAAAAGTCAATGCTCCTCAGAATTTTTCATACCACAAGACAGGCAGCAAATAGATAGATAGATAGATACTTAGACGGATAGATACTAGATAGATAGATAGATAGATAGATAGATAGATAGATAGATAGATAGATAGATAGATAGATAGATAGATAGATAGATAGATTTGTCTGTAAACAGATCACTTGCTTTAAGATACCACTGAGATGAAAAGCATTTTTGAATTTACATAAAGCATTGCTTAATAAATAGCACTTTCAAAATACTTTGAGTTATTTAGGTATGGTACTTAATATAACCCAAACAATACTAGCAATGAAATTGTTTCTTATTCTAATAAGCTTGAACAGGTTTTGGAGCATTCCCGGAGGAAACTTGATCATTCAGAAAGTAATAGAGAAATTCTTCTCCACCAGGTAATTGCTTTAATATTTAATATTTGGGTTTAACATTTAATATTTGGGTTTCATAAAGTTTGTACCGGCTATCTCAACAGACAATTGGGAGGAGATGTGCTGAGGATGTGCTCAGAAGTCTGTGTCCTAAGTTAGATTACAAAATTAAATATATATAAAAAAAAGCCTAGAAATATATAACAGAAGACAGTAGTCTTGTTTTACCTTATGAGATGGCACCAACCAACCAAAGATGTTCTCCAGGTTTTTTAAGAAAGGGATTTAGTTTATTGTTTTACATTTTGTATCTTTGCCCTTCAGCATGGACACTTTAAAAGGAGAGAGCATTTGATTTGAGATCAGCAAATTGGTTTCATGACTACATGGGGATTTGAACCAGCTCTCTGTATTCCATTTTCAATAGTTTTCTGCTGTACATTTTTGGACTAGAATGGAGTGCAGAGGGAACCCTTTCCTACAGGATTGCAGAAAACTATCATACAGAATACCAATGCATGTTTCATTTGCATATTTAATTTCTTATATTTTAGTTTGCTGCAATTCAAAGCATTTGTTTCCTGGAGTTATTCTACATTTTAATTTTTCTTTGCTGTAATTGATACTGTTAAAACAAGCTGTGTTTTAAGGAAGGTGGGCTGTCTCTGGTCATATAAAAGCTTTCATAATCTTAATTGGTTTGAGTTTTCGATTTGGTTTTGTTTGTTCACTTGTTTTTTGCATTTTCTCAAACCCATTCACGGTATCTATTATATAAATGGTAGATTAATGTGTTTGAAAATAAAGTAGCATAATAAATAATACAGATTGAAATGTTCTATTTATTGCTCAGGATACATTAATGTAATGTGCTAATTCAAAACTTCAGGCTTCCTAATATAGACATTCTGATATGCTTTGAAAGAATGCAAAAGATCCTGCCTTATAATTAAATAAATTAACACATTGGACATTTTTCTCATGTGTGGTGAAGTTGTAATACTTTTCTGCATTTCTCATAAAGAAATTATAGTTTGAAAATGAATTCCTTATAATATCTAATTTCTTTTTGATATGTTTTTGGTTTTCCAGCAACACAATTAAACCTCTGCCTCCATTTTTCCATTCAGAATCTTGTGTATTGTGCTTATAATCATTATTAGATATATAATAATTTGATATGTATTTTCCACCTTCAAGGAAAACAGTAGCTAGATGAGAATTATTTATCTAATGAGTATTATGAAAATGGTGTAGGCAGGAAGAGTCAATCCCAATCAGCAACTCTGTGGCTGATTTATTTTAGTATAATATACAAAACCAAAAGATCCAGTCAAGGTCTTCCATATGTATGGTTTTGAACATGCCTTTCTGTATCTGAGGTATACCTGCATGACAAGTGTATATTCATATATACCCATCACGCTATTCCTTTTTAGGTCAAACAACATTTCAAAGCATCCATTCTTTCTTCACATACTTGTTTTGCAATTTGATCTTCATCCATTTTGTCTGTATAACTGAGACATCTCAATAGTCTTCTTTCATACAGGTAGTCCTCAACTTACAACAGTTCATTTAGAGACTGTTCAGAGTTACAATGGCACTGAAAAAAGTTACCATTTTTCATGGTTACAACCTTTGTACCATCCTCATGATCATGTGATCAAAATTCAGATGCTTGGCAACTGGTTCATATTTATGACCACTGCTGTGTCCCAGTGTCATGTGGTTTACTTTGCAACCTTTTGACAAGCAAAGTCAATGGGGAAGCCAAATTAACTTAACAACTAGGGTTTCTAACTTATTAACTGCAGTGATTCACTTACCAACTGTAGTAAGATAGGCAAAATGAGGCAAAAAGGAGGCAAAAATCAATTAACAAATGTCTCACTTAACAATGGAAATGTTCGGCTCAATTGTGATTGTAAGGTGAGGACTACCTGTAGTGTATTTTTTCCACATTTTTTATTATTCATTCATCCATTCTTGATCCTGACTGTTCTTGGTTTACCATACACAGTAACCTATTTCCATTGTGTTCAGATGTTTAATTTTCTCCTGTGATATCCCACAGTCATTTCCATATATATTTAAATTTTGTCATCTTAACGTTTCACTTAAAATATTCCTTTCAACAGGAATCTGAATATTCTTCCATGTCCATATTTTTCCCAACTTCCATTCTTGCACTCTGAACCCTGGAACTTTTTTCTTTACTCTTTCATCTTGTCCCCACCATGCATTCATGTAGTGTGGAACAAATTTGTCCTCTGGTTTGCATTCATTCAGACTCATCAATTTTTCCATAATTACTGTTAATGGGAGGATAATATATAATTATTACTAATGTATGCGTTTCTACTTTCATATGTACCAGAACAATCTGGATGATATGAAATCATACTTTCTGACTTATATAGTATTTTAGCTCTTTCAGGGATAATTAAACCTACACCTTCAGGTCTATGGAGATTCTCAATCATTCAGGTCATGGTTGTCCCAAAGGTGCTTTTTCCAAAAGGAAATTGGACTTGGTTTTTTCTTTGAAAAATACCTACACCTTCAGTTTCTCCACTCTGTAACATTATACCATTGCCATTCAAATCTATTATATCCATCCCCTTTTTCTTAGGTTCACAAACATACAGAAATATTACTTTCATTTGAGTTCATTCATTAATTCATGCTCTTTACTATTTACTTCTCTTATATTCAAAATAAGATGCTATAGCTACAGCAGAGTTCAATTTCTAATGAGATCATGACATATTATTATCGTATTGAAGTATTCTGATTGTGTTCTTTTTCATTTTTTATTTTATGGTTCTATTATTTTACTTCTGTTTATATTCCTTTCATTTTCTTCCTTTTTATTATTGTAAGATGCCTACAGTAGCCCCACAGCAAGATAGGTGGCAAATAAATTTAATGGCAGATATCAATATTTCATGTATTTGATTTATTACTAATTATACTTCATGGATAGTAGATAAGAATCTCATTTTGCTTGTGTCTTTGTATCCTTTAAAGATTTAATAACATCCATGAAGATACAATTCCAGATTTGATTGAAATCATTTTCTAGCTTGTTTAAAAAGCTGGCACTTGTCTGTGTATATGTATGTGTGTGTGTTAGATTGAAGATCTTCGTTCCCAACTTCTTAGAGCAGAAGAGGACCGTTTGACTCTCCAACATCAAATAACTCAGGTTGCTAAGCATCACCAAAGCCCTCTAGATGAGCAACAGGATGACAGGAGGAAGCAAAGAGGTAGGACTTTTCCTTCTACTTTTGGTACCCATTACTGTGAAGAGAAGAACTTAGTATTTGGAATGGTAAGCCGCATTTTGCCAAGGGGCAGAGATAAATAATGCTAAGGCCGTAGCACATAGACAAAAGCATTTTTAAAAACGAGTGTGTAAATGCTCACCATCTTAACTTATTTTACTCATTACTCCATAGGGGTGTTGTGGAATTATGACACTGATGTAAAAAATAGTTACTGGGAATTAAAGAAAACACAATTTATGTTATGGAAAATGTATTGCATAACTTTTTGAGATAAAAAAATGAGTGGAAAATGCTAATTTCGTATAGACTGCTGAAGGATTATGGGATCTGCTAGTGTCTCATAATCTACTCTCCACTCTGCATCTCCTGTTGTATGAATAGAATAAAAGCTGAGAGGCAAGCAAAAGTGTATGTATGAGCTACGGAAGAGACTCTAGCAACCTTCTGTTTGCTATTCATGTCAGGCAGAGTTGTATGGTTACATTCTAAGATCTCATACAGCAGTAGATGGAAGTAATAAATCAACTATGCTTGGTAGATTTTATCCTTTGTTTCATTTGGCATTGAACAGATCAGTATGGTTACATTCCCTAAATTTTCAGGGTTGCTGTGAGGATATATTCTAGGCCTCTGAAGTCACTTAGATGTGCTGAAACTGTGACTGTCCAATTCAGGTGGGAGAGTTTAATTCCAGATGCTAAGTGTAAAAACCATGCTTGGTTCTGGCACTTAGTTAACAGCTACAAGAGAGGCATGGAAATACCATTGCCAGAATATTTTCATAGTGGAATCACTAGATAATCCTTTTATGGCTGACTCTTGAAGTGGTCTTCCTGATTAGCTTGCTGAGGCCAAGATCCTTATACAGCTAAAATCTGAAAGAGCTCTGGCAGAAAACGTTACCCCGAGAATTACTAAAGGGAAAACAAGGTTGTTGACTCCTGTGTTGGCTGTCTTATTTACCCATATTAGTCGTTCAGCACATTTTTATATTGATTGGAACCATGCCACTATCATCTCTTTTTTATAAAAACAAAGGAAATAGGCCAGACCGTGCCAATCATGTTTGCTTAATACAATCAGCAAGTTATGTGTTGCGGGTACTTTTCTGAACTACAAATGATCAGATTGACTCAGACTCATCACAAAAGGACTAGAAACTGGTACAGTTGGTTTGTTTTTGTATCTCCCTTCATGGCTAGGGTAGACTTTCTTTTTTTAAAAAACAAAAACAAAAAACAAGAATAGTGAACAAAAAGGAATTGTAAATTACAAATGCCTTCAGCTATTTTAGAGAACTAATACCTTACTACTAGTATTCTATCTACATTGATGCTTTATTCATATTCTTATCTTATATGAATTCCCTATTCCTACATCAGTATTCGTGGTGCTAAAGCTATATTGTAGTTCCACCATCTATTTTCTGTAGGCTATTTATATGCACTACTGTATATCTTAAAATCATATATATATACTGCTCAAAAAAATAAAGGGAACTAGAAGACCTCCAAGGTCCCTTCCAACTCTGTTATTCTGTTATTCTTGTATTGCTGATTTCTCTCTAAATATAATTATATATGTACTGGCACTCCTTCTAGATCTATACTCCGTTTTTTTACAGCGTTCATTTGGTTCTTTATCTTTTGGTTCCTTTTTCTATTTCTGCTTCTTTGCCTTTTCTGCTGAGCTGTTCCTGTTTGGGCCCCTTTCCTTTTCTCCTCCTTCAAGGGAGGGTTCCAGTTGAGGGGAAAAGGGATCTCAGATCAGGTCTGAGGAAAGAAAGAAAGATGCCCCGCGCAGCTCAGTTTTTGCAGCTATTGTCTCCTTTCCTGTGGCCTCCTTTGCAGCAGGGTTTCGGGCTTCTGTTTCTTCTGTTGGCTCCTGGCGAGGCCTGTGGCTACAGGGCGCTCGCCTTCTACCCTGCTTCCCCACCTGTCCAACATTGTGGTTTTGGCAGCTATGCTGTCCTGGCACTGAGAAGGGAGGAGCGTGCAGATATTTTGATAAAAAACTATTGGTTTATCAAAAATTATCTGCGCTATATCTTAAAATCTTATTTCTTTATCTTACTCTGTTCTATATCTGTACTATATATTTTTTATAAATGAAAATGAAACCATCCTCATTGAGAAATGGAGCAACTTTAGAGGGGCTAATCAACTCTGGACCCTTATTTGTCCTTTGCTATTGAGCTGAAAAGGATTCTCACAGCCCAAAAGCTTCCTTTTTGCATCCCTTGATGATTTCAGTTCAGTTGTTGATTTAATCTCAAGCAGAAACTGTGGAAAAAAACTAAAGTTATCCTTAAATAATAAAAGCTTGCTCTTTCTCATCCAATCTTCGATGCCTCTTTCAAATTTGATTTAAAAATATCCCTCCTTGGGAATATCTCTCTGGAGCTGTCTCCACCTAGAGAAAAATAAAGCAGAGACGTGTTCTCACTTAGAAATAGGTGAATGTGAATATTTAAAAAGCTTATTGTTATCCTGGAGTTAGAGATGGTTTCTGAGGAAGGCAGCTCCCCCATCTGCAGTGCCCCAAATCAGTTTTTCCATTACTCTTCAACATGTAATTCAAAGGAGGCAATAGCATGGAACTAAAAGGAAATCAAGTTGATGGAGTATAGACATGCATATGTTGAAACATATGTTTGAATGTTCCATTAACTATATTGCTCCATAGAAAAATTCTGCTTAGAAGGAGCCTTGTTTTCCCTTTTGGTTTGGTCTGATGCTAAATTGTATCATGTGTTCCAGTTGTTCAGAGGTCTGATCCAGAGAAGCAAGAGATGGAGAAACAGATCTGGGAATTAAGAGCACAATTAAACCACAGTGCTGTAATGTCAGAGATAGAAGAGTTGCAGCGATGCGTTGAGCGCAAAGACAAAGAGAAATTGCAGCTTGTGATGCAAATGGAGGTAAACTTTTTCTTACATTATAACTTTAGGGGCTTTTACTTTGCAAATGGGAGGTATGTGTGCGAAAGTTTGCCTCACAAACATTGTCAGGTGAGAGCTGCTGCTGAAGTTCAAATGTACCTTTGCTTCCCTTGTAAAGAAACAAACAAAACAAATTCTGTAGATGAAACCAGTATATTGTCTTTTTTTCTTTTCCATGTTATTTATTTTGATATCTCTAGGGAATTTGGACGGTAGTACAAGTAGTAATATTGAGCAACATTCATTCATACAGGTCCGGATTTGTAGTCTTGTCACAGTCTTGAGTAGCATAGTGCATAGTTCTTATGCAAAACTGTCTTTTCCACCTGTATTGAAAGCAGTGGTTCCCATCAATACCAAATATGAAGGCTTTTATTTGTGAAAAATACAGCTGACACAGCATCAACCTGATCCTGAAGAAGCAGAGTAAGGTCAGATCTAGTTGGTACTTGAATGGGAGGCTACTTGGGGCTATAGACTAGGCTAGAAGATTAAAAAAGCAATCATGGAAAAAGACAGTGGGAAACCAGTTCTATATTATTGTTTTTTAAAAAAGTGATCATGGAAAAAAGATGGATGTGTCTAAGTAGTCACTATTTGAACATGACTTAATGGAAATTTTATTTTCAATTTAAATATTTCCAGTAGCTCCAAGTATAAATTATCTCTTGTTGGGTATAATTTCTGGAATTAGCAAACAATTAACCATAAAGACATAATTCTTCAATTATCTAATCAATACAGTTTAAGACATATGTTTAGCTAGTTGATATCTATGACAGATATAGTTTTGACCCAGTATTGGTCAAGCCTCTGAGTAGCAGTGACCTAAAGTCAAAATTAAAAAATGTCCAACACAATTCTGTAAAAAATACATAGTGACAGAACAGTTTTCTGTTTGTCACGCCACATGTGCAGAAAATTAACTTTCTTTTCCTGGCAACTGTGAGCAATTTCTTTTGAATCTGAGCAAGATTAACTACAACTAACTGGGAGAATCAGCTGAGAGTGACAACATCATCTGTTACAATGGAACTGACCTATGAAAATCAATTTTAAGATTTTCTCACTGACTCCTTCTTTTTTGTCCAGACTGTCCCTTTCTTGAGATTTGAAAGGGAAGGTTGCCTAATTTAAATATTTGGTATAACATGATGATCAATGAGATAATGTTGGCTAGCATCATTTGGGTAAACCAGAGGTTAGTGCCACAATATTTTAAAAATTGGGAAAGGAGCAGTGGACTGTGGACATCATAATTTCAGGCAAATGGATACAGTCAGATTGGAAAAAAATGTTTTATAATTATTTTATGACCGTAAGGCCAATTGGAATATTTATAAGCTGCTTTGTCGGAAAATAGAAAAATAGAGAATTGTTACTTCATAAGGTAACTCTTTGTTGCTCACTGAGAGGCCAGTATAGTTTCAGAAAAGATTTCAGGGTCTGCAAATGGCTTTGAATTCCCAGCCACAGTATGGATATTAACCTAAGTGCAGAATTTGACAATAGACTGGTAGATAGTTGAGTCAATATTAAATGATAAGTGCATATTATTGTTTGGCACTAAATTTGCATTAAACAATAAAATGTTATAGCAGTCTGCCACCATTGAATGGATTATTCTTTTTGCATTGTATGTAGTCTTCTTGTCAGTTTTGTTCTAGAAAACAAAACTATTTAAATTGTATTAAGTTTTTTTGTAAAGCATTACTTCTAGCAATTGTCCTTGCATGGGTAACTCTTTGGCCACTCATGTATTTGAAAAGAATGTTTCAAATTCCAAAACAGATTTATATCTTTATTCAATTGACATGGGCTTTACATGTCCCACGGACCACATCTGGTTCTTCGACTGCCCCTGTTTGGCCTATGGTGGGAGGGGCAGCAGTGGTGGAGAGGCAGCAGGGGGAATGGCAGTCTTCTTCAACAGTCCTAGTTTCTCATGTTGCCCCTTGAGAAAATTAATTGCCCAGCCCTGACATAGAGAATACATTATTTTAGAATACATGACTGAAATAAAAGATAAATTGAGATGATTGCTGTTTTGATTTCTTACTATGATTGTCAATTAGTATAAATCTCATATATTCATGCCATACTTATAAAATTATTAAATTTGATTATAATTTTAAGCACATATTTGATCATAGCTATTATTTCATGAGGGATTTAAGTTGAACACATTTGAAGAGGAAATAGAATATGAAGATAATATCTCATTTCCTTGATACCAGTTTGGTCTAATGGTTAAGGCACCAGACTAGGAACCAGGAAACGGAGTTCTGGTCCCATTTAGGCACAAACACTTGGTGGATGATTTTAGACCAGTCACTCTCTCTCAACCCAACTCACCTTACATGGTTGCTGTTGTGGGGAATAACAGGAGGAGGAAGGAATATTAGGTATTTTGCTGTCTTAAGTTATATATACAAACAATAAAGGCAGAATTAAAATAAAATAAAATAAAATACTCTTATAATCACAATTGTATCAGTAGCTATAAATTCTTCAGAAGACAAATTTAATAGTAACTTTTTATTGAATACAATTCTAATAAAGACAACTGTGAAATAAATAAGCATGTAGGAAAGCAGTTAAGATACAACAGATCTTAAAATCTTGCTTCCCATTAAAGGAATAAAATTGAATATGATGAAATATTTATTTTCTCTCAAACATTTGAAGATTTAACAAGAAATTTGAAGATACAACAACTATCTGAAACAACTTGTCTCACTTTCTATTGCATCCTAGTGACATTTGTATTTAACAAGAGTGTCAAGCTATAGTGGTATCTAGGTATCATTGTTAATTGCTCTTGAGAGATGTGACGAGTACCAAACAGATTTTTCCCATAAGGAATAATGTAGTGAGCCACAATGCGGCCAACATGACAAGTTCTAGCTTGTGTGTTGAGTACCAAGCAAACAACGAGTATTGGGGCAAAATGTTTGTGTCAAAATGTATTGAGTATCAAATTCCATGAGTTTCAAAACAGTCGAGTACTTTATGAGAGGAAAACAAATTTTACTTTTAGGAATATAATTTGGGCACTGATCATTTTTTACATTTGCAACCCTAAAGAATTTCTGGCAATTTGACTTTACGGTTTGATGATAAAAATATTCATAGCAGGTAGTCTTTTGTAAATTTTAATTCATAGACCCAGTTCCTTGTACCCATTAGGCAATTCATATTTTGCTTCCTGCTATTATCCTTTGAGGATAATTTCACTCTTGATGCAACATTAAGCCATAAAAGACTGCGAATTTGAAAACTACAACAATAAAACAGCATCCCATCAAATCTGTTTCCCTATGCAAATGTAATATTGTTCTTTGCTTTTTCCAGATGGAGTTGATGAGCAAGATGAGCAAACTTGCTCTATGGATGATTGGGAAAGTTTAGGATCTGCCTGAGAATGGCTTAATTAGTTTATTTTATATAATACTCAAAGTAATCAAGTTGATCTGTAGACTGGATCTCTCAGCTTGCTCCAGGCAAAAGCAGCCATCATTGATTGTTTATTTGCGGTTTGTACAAAACCTCCAATGGGAATTAGGCTGATCTTGTTACAGGCTTTTTAATTAGGTAGGAATGTTAAGCCCATTTCATTTGCAGTTTTGTAGTTTATGCAATTCTGAATTATAATAGGAATGGGCAGACCTAATTCATCTTAGCCATCTATACTCTGAAATATAAATGGGGCAAATTCCTGGAAGAAAAGATGTAGTAACAGTAGTAAAATCAAGATGCATGCACAGGCTAGATTGGATGCAAACTTTCTTAAAGCCCTGTAGAAAAATTGTATGTTTTGGTTAAAGTCTTTATTTTTCTTTATAAAAAGCAAAGACTGATATTTCTGATGAGGTAGTCACTTTTGTCTACTTTATTGAGTGAACTTTTCTTGAATGGGACTAAGAATATGTGATAGTTAATTGGGGAAGAAAGAGATATTTTATAATTGACAATAAAAAAAGTTAATTTAGCTTGCACTAATGTACCTTTGAAAAGTTATCTGGACAAATTGGAGAATGTTCTGTACATACCAAATATATTCATTCTCTTCTTTTAAACTCATGTTGAACCTCATTAACCTTCATGAGTCATTTGTATTCATCTGGATTCCAAGTATTCCCTCATCAATGGTTGTTACTGATTTAATCTGTTTCTTTTTCATCATCTGAAAGTGTTCAGAGCTGACTTTTATATAATTCAAAGCAACATTAAGAGTGAATTAACAACATTTCTATTTTTAAATAAAATAGAGATGGTAACCTCTCTTAATTGTGCTTCATCAAAAAATCATTGACTGTCTTGCTGAGCTACCACGTACAGTATATGGGCCTTATCAACAGTTAGTTTATAGTATGAGTGAATAAATTAGCTGTTAGTAATTACACTGTATACTAACATATGATGGGAGCTTAGCAGTAGTTTTAATAAGTGATATATATCATCAAAGTAAATAATTGAAACCCACATAGCGCAGATGTCATCTGATTACAAACTCAACTGTATATGATATAGTGCCTAATCCCATCAGAAAAGACCATACTGAAAAACTGTATTTTGAAGCAAACCCTTGTTTTGAACATGTTTCAGTTAAAAAATGCTATAATAATTATATTAAATACATTAAATAGATAATAAAAGCTGGTATAAAACTGTTAAACACCTAAGTGCAAAGTCTACAACTGCACAGAGATGTACCCTCACAATGATTGCAGCTTTGTGCAAAGAAACGTTATTATGTTTCTTTGTATGTTTCTGTGCAATGATAGGATTCTGCACATCTGCAAAGCATATCCAGAAGTATTTCTCTGGACATGTGCTAAGCATGCCTTACAAGAAGAAATTGGGTAAATATCCCAACACATTTTGTTTAATTTGCCTATGCAGAAGCAGGCATATATAAGGATTCACTTAATAAAGGGGGTGCTGGATATGTGTCCAGGCATGTCTGAACAGAAGCCAAATTTCAGTTTGACTTTTTTTTAGAAATCCTCTGTATGCTTTTAAAAAAATAAAGCCCTATGGTTTGAAAATGGTAACTTCTGACATCAAAGAGAAGCATAAATATTCTGCAAATAGTTTTATATCATTGGAGTTACTCTTCAGCAACCAGCAACTCAGGGTTATGTTTTTAAGAGCTTCTCACGGGGTACAGAATGGTTGAGCCTCCTGGGAGAGGGTGGTTTAATAAGCATATATTGTAGACTTCAATCTTGTTTTCATGTATGTTCTTTAAAGAATGGTATTCATCTCATTGTCCATTTGATTGGTGGCCATAGTCTCAGTAGTAAGCATCACGTTTCACAGTAGTCCTATCTGATAAAATACGGATGCAGAAATGCTTGAAATTCTACATTATTTATTTCTGTGAATTTGATTAATTTTATAGACTTTCAGACATTGTGAGTCTGATGCTTCATTCTGCTAAAGGAAAGAATAGAGAGTTCATAAATATTTTGCCTCTAAAGTCATAAAATCCATTTACATTAACTAAATCTATTCTCGAAAAGATCTTAGCTGGGAAAACAGTATAAACAGTTGGATAATTTATAAAACTTATAAAACCTCATACTGAAACAGTCACATATGCTTCTGACTTTATGCCTATCACCTCATTTTGATATCAAAAACTAATTGCATTAGTTCTAAATTCTTAACACTTTTACAAACCAGTCAGACTCGGGACAACTGATTTGGATAATACTTTTGTTAAAAGTGATTAAATTGTCTTTGTTTTACATGCTGCCACAGTTATACGGGGTTAGCAAAACAGCAACATATTTTCCCCCACATGTATATATTTTACAGTAGGGTTGGTATTAAAAATTTGAAATATCAGCCCTTTCATAATAATGGCAATTCAACCCCAATATTTGCCATTGTTGTTGTTAATTGCGAAGTCGTGTCCGACCCATCGTGACCTCATGGACAACGTTTCTCCAGGTCTTCCTGTCCTCTACCATCTTCTGGAGTCCATTTAAGCTCACGCTTACTGCTTCAGTGACTCCATCCAGCCACCTCATTCTCTGTCGTCCCATTCTTCTATTGCCCTCAATCTTTCCCAGCATTAGGCCCTTCTCCAGTGAGTCCTTCTCATTAGGTGGCCAAAGTATTTGAGTTTCAACTTTAGGATCTGGCCTTCTAAAGAGCAGTCGGGGTTGATCTCTTCTAGGACTGACCGGTTTGAACGCCTTGCAGTCCAAGGGACTTGCAGGAGTCTTCTCCAGCACCATAGTTCAAAGGCCTCAATTCTTTGTCGCTCAGCCTTTCTCATGGTCCAACTTTCACAGCCATACATTGCAACTGGGAAAACCATGGCTTTGACTATACGCGCTTTTGTTGGCAGGGTGATGTCTCTTCTTTTTAGTATGCTGTCTAGAATTGCCATAACTTTCCTCCCCAGGAGCAAGCGTCTTTTAATTTCTTGGCTGCAGTCCCCATCTGAGGTGATCTTGGAGCCCAGGAAAATAAAATCTGTCACTACCTCCATTTCTTCCCCATCTATTTGCCAGGAATTGAGAGGGCCGGATGCCATGATTTTTGTTTTCTTAATGTTGAGTTTTAAGCCAACTTTTGCACTCTCCTTCTTCACCCGCATCAAGAGGCTCTTTAGTTCCTCTTCGCTTTCTGCCATTAGAGTGGTATCATCTGCATATCTTAGGTTGTTGATATTTCTCCCGGCAATCTTAATTCCAACTTTTGATTCATCTAGCCCTGCCTTTCTCATGATGTGCTCTGCATATAAGTTAAATAGACAGGGCGACAGTATACAGCCTTGCCGGATTCCTTTCCCAATTTTGAACCAATCAGTGGTTCTGTGTCCAGTTCTCACTGTTGCTTCTTGACCCACATATAGGTTTCTCAAGAGACAAATAAGATGGTCTGGTACTCCCATCTCTTTAAGAACTTGCCACAATTTGTTGTGATCCACACAATCAAAGATTTTAGCATAGTCAATGAAGCAGAAGTAGATTTTTTCTGGAACTCCCTAGCTTTCTCCATGATCCAGCGCATGTTGGCAATTTGATCTCTAGTTCCTCTGCCTCTTCAAAATCCTGCCTGTACTTCTGGTAGTTCTCGATCCACATACTGCTGAAGTCTAGCTTGTAGGATTTTAAGCATAACTTTACTAGCATATAAAATGAGTGCAATGGTGCGATAGTTTGAAAATTCTTTGGCATTGCCTTTCTTTGGAATTGGAATGTAAACTGAAAGTAAATTAGTGTCTTTCTCAATGCAACCTATGAAGGTTGCCAGTTCAAGAAAAGTGTCCTGCACCTGGATCTGAAAAGACCTTGAAAAATTCTATAGCATTTTTTAATGAGTTCCGTAGCTATTAATTTGTTCTTTTTGCTCACATAGGCAACCCATCAGACAATACTGAATGATTTTGATGCTATAGATTTTCAGAATCTGTGTCATGCTAACAACTGAGACCTTATCATTTTTTAAAATAACACAAAATAAAATTAAGGTGATGAGTCTAGAACTAACACAAAGTATGTTTCTTTCTTTTTTTTTGTAATCTTTCATTTTACCAGTTGCTGTATTGCCAAACCAGAAGGAACAAGGCAGTACTGATAGTCCTCGACTTATATTTAATGACTTTTATTGTTTTATCAATATATAAAATACAAAGAAAAATAAAAATAGGAAATTAAGTGAAGGAAAAAGGAAGGGGAAAATAAAATATGAGGTACAAGGGAAGAAAGAAAAAAGTGTTGACTTCCAATTCTTTTTAGCACAGTACAAGATAACAACATTCCAGCCTCAACTTTTTACTTTTATCCATTAGTATATAACTAGCCATTTCTATAACAACAAATGTATCTAATCAGCAAAACCAAAGTCAAAGTTTCATTTTTTTATCACAAGCATAAAATCCAGAAGTGATATACAAATAAAAAACATAAATATATTCTCCTCTTTGAATAAAACAATCAATTTGACCATTTCTGCTTTATTTTCCTTGCTGTGGAAATATGCAATTCTATTTGCACAATAATCTTTATAAACCTATCACCATTTATATTAACAAAATTCACTGTATTTCAGATTCTTTAGGCCTCAACTTATGACCCCAATGAGCCCAAAAATTCTGTTGCTAAGTGAGACAATTGTTAAGTTTTTTACGTTTTAAATGACTTTCTTCGTAAAATGATATTTTCTGAAATGGTCACCTTTCCTGCCACAGTTGTTGGGAATCACTGCAGTTGTTAAGTTAGTAACACAGTTATTGAATGGATCTGGCTTTCCCATTGACTTTGCTTGTTGGAAGTTTGCAAAAGAAGATCACATGATGGTCATAAGAGTGACAAACGGTCATAAGTCACTTTTTTCAGTGCCGTTGTAACTAATCGGTCACTAAACAAACTATTATATGTCGAGGACTACCTGTACAATACCATCCTGAGCATCAACCTCAGATAGGCTGAAAGGCTCAGGAGTGCAGAGGCGTTTTCTACCTCCGGCCCTTTGCTTTGGAAGCCCAGGAGGTCAATTTTATATCAAACAAATCAGCCTCTATGGTTCTTTTCAGCCCTTTATACTGAGTTGATAGATTGTTTGCTCTTGTATAGCATGCCTTCGTCATACCTAGATGAATTAATCAAGACCTGTCTAGACCCATAACTACCCTCCTCTTGCAAGGCACGCCTAGCACTGGCCCAGGGAAATGTCTTTGGAAAAGCTTTGCACATGTGTAGAAACCTGCCACTGGACACTTGCATGGACAGTGCCCAGACATGACAATCATGCTTTGGACATGTTTTCAGTCATTATGAGGGTATGTATCTGCCTAGTTGCAGACCTATAGTTAAAACCTTGCAGACAGAAGTTTAAAAGTTTTTTACTACCATTTATGGTCCTTCACTAATGTTCAAAATAGGGTATGTTGCTATATTTATTTTTTGCATTTTTGTTGGTGGTTTGGATAGTGCATATGATACACATATGTGTATGTTTTCCTAGTTAAACTTTACAAAAATACTCTTTAATTTTCAGAAAAACAGATTCTGATTTCCACAGTTATTCTTATATTTAAAGTGCTGATTAAAAAAACCCCCAAAACCTTATTAGGGCTTTCTATATTGGAAAAGTGCTCAAAGTATGATTTGCTTCAACATATGAATGTTTGGTCCTTTGGTTACCCGAGGTCAATGCAATCAAATGGAAGATTGTATTAATTATTAATTTTAGGTAGGATAAGCAACTTTTCTTAATGAGATTAAGTAGCATGTTGTATCTGGTAGGGTTTGGGATCTGACAGCTGTACCAAATGGGCTTTGTTTATTTAATTTGATTAAATTTGATTAAAACTACAGGTAAATTCCCATTATAAATTAGTATATTCTATAACTACTGCCTATTAACATTTTCATACATATTTGGTCCTAATTCTGTTCCATCCAATTTCTGCAACAGCCTAAGGGTTTTTTAATACATGAAATTCATGACGTATTTTAATATACGATTTTCCTTCCTGCATAATGGGGAACTTATGGCTCATTAGGTATTACTGGATTACTATTTCCTGTAAACATATATTTATTTATTAATCAAACTTGGAGACTCCCCTTAGCAATTTTGTCTAGCTTACAAATAAAAACACAATATCTATAAAAGTGAACACAACTGACTGGAAGAACAGAATACCAACAATAAACCAACCATAAGTAAACTATAATAAAAGCACGATAGCTCAGCAGTTAAAAATGCTGAGTTGTTAGCTGGGTCCTTTATTTGTCCCAGCTCCTGCCCATCTAGCAGTTCAAAAGCATGCAAATGTAAGTAGATAAATAGGTACCTCTTTGGTACCTATTGGGAAGGTAACAGTGTTCTGTGCGCTTTTGGCGTTTAGTTATGCTGGCCACATGACCATGGAAATATCTTCAGACAACGCTAGCTCCCTTGGCTAAGAAACAGAGATGAGCACCGCCCCTTAGAGTCGGACACGACTGGACAGGGGAAACCTTTCCATTTAACTAAACTGATATAATCTATTGGAGGCATTCTGAGAATCATAGTTCAGCAAGATTGAAAAGTTTGCAGATTCACTACTCCTTCTCAAAGATACAGATCCATATTTTGATCTGAGAGCTGCAGAAGAAAAGTCAGTGTACAATCCAAAGGATAGAGATGTTTTGAAATTCTGATCCCCTATTTATATGGAAATATGGTCCATAATAGGTCACTTAGAAGTGTGAACTAAATACATTTCTCCCTGAAGAAATACATTTCTCTGAGTGTAGAAGTGGGACTATGCATTAAAGAGATTACATGGCAGTTGGTACAAGCAAATCCACTGGAGGTAACCATTCAATCTCATCTGTTGCAAGAATGAGAAATATGAAATTACAGTTGATGGAAATATCTTGGAGGAAGAAAACTCACAAGATTTGGGATAAAGATGCTTCATGGTTTACAAATGGACGGACTTGTTATTTTGTATGCATCTTTAGCTCAAATAACAGGCATAGTTTTGTGATTATACAAGTCTGATTACATGTCATATGGAGCCTTCAGACTCCTGGCAGCTTATAAGGATAGAATACATACTGTAAACATTGAAGCAGTCATGGTAACAACCCATTCAAACCCCCAACAACATCAATATCAAACCAAATTAAATAATATACTGAAACTAGAAATAGGGTAGTCTTCTCTATTCTCCCTCCAAAGACCCCTCAGAAAACCTCTCTTTTCACTAGTTTTCAGAAGACTATCACTAAAGGGGCTAATCTAAAGAGAGACAGGCTCATTCTGTTGGTGCTATGACCAAAAAAATACTCATGATATCTCTAGTAGGTTCCACTGGGAGGCTCATCTAGGATGGGTTCACTCTGATTGAAGCAGGCGGTTCCTAGTGCCAGCCATATAAGGGCTTTATGAGTCAAAATTAAAATTAAACCTATTGGCAGTCAATAGCAAGTTGCAAAAAGGGACAATTAGACAGAAAACTGGTCGGTCTTTTGATCAAGGAGATTAAAATACATTTCCATTTATGAGGTAACTTATCTATCATCTGTTTAAAAGGATGGGATAAATTTGCTATAAATGAATAATCACTTCGAGGATAGTGTTAAAACTTCAAGTCAATAATTAGCAGTTAGAAACTAGATTAAATTTGTTTAAACTAAACATGTATACAAAAAAAATCAAGAGCATAATATATGTGCAATAAATATTTAAGATGTTAATCAGAAGTCTAGTGTAATAGGTGATTTGTCTCAGAATCATAAAATCGTAGGGCTGGAAGGGACCTTGGAGGTCTTCTATTCCAACCCCCTTCACAAAGCAGAAGATCTTATTGCAACCCGGACAAATAGATGCTTTATTTTTTCTTGAAGACTTCCAGTGATGGAGCTCTCACAACTCCTGGAGACAAGCTGTTCCATTGATTAATTGTTTGTAGTGTTAGGAAATTTCTCCTTAGTTCCAGATTGGACATTTCTTAAATGTGCTTCCACCCATTGCTTTTTGTCCTGCCCTCAGGTGCTTTGGAGAATAAGTTGACCCCCTCTTCTTTGTGACAGTCCCTCAACTACTGGAAGATAGCTGTCATGTCACCCTTAATATTTCTTTTCATTAGGCTAGACTTGAGGTAGTTCACTACATACTTTCCTCCATATAATGTACTTCCATTGAAGACTACATGCTGAGTATGGTTGGTCAGCCAATTGTGAATCCATCTGATGGTGATACTGTCTATCCTACGTTGTTCTATCTTGCCAAGAAGTAGGCTGTGGTCTACTTTCTCAAATGCCTAAAGTCCAAGTAGACTATATCTACAGTATTTCCCTAATTCACTAATTTAGTCACTTTATCAAAGAAGGCATTACACTTTGTGATTTTTTAAATCCATTACTTAAGAGTGAGTTTACCATCTGTTCTTGGTTTCTGACATAACAATGGCTATTATGTTGAAGTAAGGACAC
This sequence comes from Protobothrops mucrosquamatus, assembly GCF_001527695.2. NCBI lineage: Eukaryota > Metazoa > Chordata > Lepidosauria > Squamata > Viperidae > Protobothrops > Protobothrops mucrosquamatus. The sequence goes on from NW_015386437.1 coordinate 55,559, forward strand.
ATCCATGCATCATTTTATTTTGTAAATTTTCTGACATATTCTGTCATATTCCTAAGTTTGTCCTGAATTTCTTTCTCTTTGTAATTGCAATGATATGGAAAATAATGGCTGTGCAAAACAATTAGGGATGGTTGCAATTAGTTGATTTGTTTCAGATTTAACTTCCATTTTATAAATTGGATACATTGGATATTGCTTCACAAAACGCTTTGATTTTCCTTAGATTCCTGGGAATTCTGTCTGTGGTCCTATATTATATAATTCTGTGTTTGCACACTATGCTTAATGTTCTGCATGTTAAAAATAGAGTCTTAATGCCTGTAGGTTTGCTTCAAAACAAGATTTTTATGTTTAGTTTTAGATTGCTGCATTTTCGGTATGTAGTCACTGAGCAATACTGAAATTTGTTTATAATTTATAAAATTTGAAAGTACAATAGTTTATGTTGTTGTTGCAAAAGCTGAAGTTTTTTTTCGATTTCTTTATTGTGAAAGAAATTACAAGAAACAGATTGGTGGTAGTGAGGCAGCTTATCTGCGTAGACAGTTCTAAAATAAGCCAACTAGGCTCTGTCTGATTTTATGAAAGATTCAGATTGTAGCAATGACTGCTTTGAGGATTGCTAGGCAATCGTAGCCTCATTCTAAAACCATCAAACCGTTCAAATAGATGGTAGTCTGAACATCTTCGGTCTAAGCAATTTGAACATCTTCAGTCCATATAGCATTAGCTGCTCTTCATTTCTCTTGCTTTGCCTTTGTCCTGCTTTTTGTACTGATGCATAACTGAGCAATCACAGCCATTTATTTATTTGATTTATATAACCATCCACCTCACATAAGTAGCTTGAGGCGTCTTACAAGATTAAAATATACAAATCCACCAAACATAATCGCCTGGCACCCAAAGATAAACAATGATCTCATTCCCCATCAGCAGTAACAGAGTTTATCTCCCTGTCTGATCCAAAGGCCTAGCGAAACAGCCAAGTCTTTAATGCCTTGCAAAAGACTGAAAGAGATGGGGCTTCAAAATCTTTTTCAAACTCCATCAGAATCTAACGCCTTGCCATAACTTCTACCCAGCCAAGCCACAGCTGAGAATAAGATCTGACAATCATGACTTTGGTGGTTTGGGCATGTCTGCAAGATGGATGTAACACTCTTGCCTAAGTGATTGCTGGAAAGGAAACATTCATCTGGTTGGAGAAAAAAAAAGAAAAAAAATGCCCTTCAAAAAATATGGATTAGCTGATAGAAAAGCTGAAGCATAGCAGTTGTATTCTAATGTCACAGAATTTATAGCATCTGCTTAGGACTGAGAACATTGAAAAGTATCTGCAAGGTATTAGCCGTGGTGTGACATCTTACAGTTTACAAGGCCATCCACATAAATTAATCTTTTAATAGTAGAAATATAAAGCTATCTGATGATCTTAAAAAGTCACATAGTTTACTTCTTTTTAAAATTAGTGTATGCCATAGTTGTTTCTGGTTGGACTGACAGATTGATCTTTGATGCCTTTCATTGCTTTGATTAATGACATAACTCTTTTACTAATATTGAAAAGAAGAAAACTGGTTGCCACCCTTTGTCATATTTGTGGCACAGATATTATCAGTATTCCCTGATAATATTAAAGATAGTACCAGATACTTTGGCAGATTTGGGTCAATACGTCACTTGTGCAGGCAAAGCTCACAATATTTTATGCACCCAAAGTTGTCTAATCTAAAGCTTCCTTCCAATCCAACATACTGTTTCTTGTATGACATCAGCTAGTGAAATATGTAATATACACAGGATGCTATATTAAAAATGTGTATAAGAATAAAAAACAATGTGTTGGGTATGGACATAGTAGAAGTAAGGATAGAAATGTATGAGTTCTTGATGTAAATGTTTAGTAAATATAAGTTAGTGTGATAAAGATATTGTTCTAATATGGATTGTGGAATACTTCTAATAACTAATATAGATACCATTGTCTTTTGTTTAAGTATTTAACTTCTGTTCCATAATAGTTTCAAAGTCAGCAAAAGATACTTTTTAAAAATTGCATTGAAACAAGTATCCATCTCAAAAAGGAGGAGGCAGGTAGAGCTCCTCATCCTCATGTTCATTTTTCATATCTTTCTTTTCAAAATAGTCACTGCATTACAGCTAAAGAGAAAAAAGTTGTAGGTTTCCCAGGGAAAACTTTCTGTTGAATAGGGTGTTCCCATCCTGAGGTATAACTTTTTCTGGGCAGTCAGTGGCTTGTACGGAGAGAAAGTTATAGGAAAATTTGTTTTTGTTTCTTTTCTTCTTTAGTATGCACTCAGCCTCTCAAAACAATATGGAATAGAACAAGACTATAGTATTAAAACATGCAGTTGTTAAGCTGTTGGAATAGGAGAGATAAGATCCATATTCTAGTTCACTCTTGATGTTTGAAGTACATTGGGTATCTCTCAGTCCAACCTATTTCATACAATGGCTGTTACAGAGGAAAAAATGGAGGGCAGAGCATTATTTGCTAAATGAAAGACAGAATATCCCTCAACATACATACATACAAACATACATACAGTACATTGAGTCAATCAATCAATCAAATATTTAGTTGGTCATAGGTCAGCAAATAAAACACAAAAGTCATAATTAATTAAGATAAAAGAAAAATATAATTATTTTAAAATATCTAAAAAGGGTTTGTGTTAATAGGGGTGACATGATAGCAATATTCCAGTATTTGAGGAGTTGCCACAAAGAAGAGGCAACTTATTATTCTCCAAAGCACCCGAGGGCAGGACAAGAAACAATTGTTGGAAACTGACCAAAGAGAGAAGCAACCTGGAATTAAGGAGAAACTTCCTAACAGTGAGGACAATTAACCAGTGGAATAGTTTGCCTTCAGAAATCATGGGCGCTCCATCACTGGAGTTTTTTTAAGAAGAGACTAGACAGTTACTTATCTGAAATGGTATAGGTTTTCCTGCTTGAGCAGGGAGCTGGACTAGAAGATCTCCAAGGTCCCTTCCAGCTCTATTCTATTTTAATACTGTGGCATACTGTGCAGATTATAGAAGAGTACTTGGCTGTGATCAAGGAAATAAAATCAGATTGATGCGATAATCACCTCTTGGGTTAAAACAGATTGGAATGACCAGGATATTTAGTAAACAATAATTCCTGTTGAGCACCTGCATGGAAAGGGCAATAAAGAATTGTTCCATGAATTCAATTATTTCTCTGTGGCATGGACACAATTTCTGTTCAAAGGGGATTTTTTGGTATTTCCCTTCAATAATGGCTGTTACGAGGGCATTGGATCTGACTAAGGAAAAGATTTTGGGGATCGTTATGTATCTGAGATATCTAGCTGATTGGGGAAGATGTAAAAAGAGGTTCAAGAAGGTGCTTCTGCGTAGAGCTAGAAAGTCTAATTGCAGCTCTAAATCAACGAGCTGCTGTTTGAGATCAGCTACTGAGCATTCATAGCCCATCACGGTAATGGCTGATCATGAATAGCCATAAAGTTGCAATTTGGCATGTATTGTCTGTTGTGTACCTTGTTGACCAGGGAGATGGCTGATTTGGTATAGGATTTTTTGTTTTGTTTTGTTTTCTTACCAGATAGGTTGGTGGATAATGGTAAAATGTATGACTGGTACATTTTGCATAAATATAACAACAACAACAACAACAACAACAACAACAACAACAATAATAATAATAATAATAATAATAATAATAATAATAATAATAATAATAATTAATAATAATAAAAAAATTGGAAGGGACCTTGGAAGTCATCTCGTCCAACCCCCTGCTCAGGCAGGAAATCCTATACCACTTCAGATAAATGGCTGTCCAGTCTCTTCTTAAAAATTTCCAGTGTTGGAGCATTCACGGTTTCTGGAGGCAGGTTGTTCCACTGATTAATTGTTCTAACTGTCAGGAAGTTTCTCCTTAGTTCTAGGTTGCTTCTCTCTTTGGTTAATTTCCATCCATTGCTTCTAGTGTCATTGGAAGATAACAGAATTATGTATCCTTGTGCTTTAAAGAAAATAATCTCAATTAAAAAAAGTTTGACTTGTTTATGAAAAATGTGAACTGCTAATAAAATACAGTAGAGGTCACTTTTTTAAATAAGATAAAGGTTTCCGATTAATTTAACAATATTTTCTGTACATTGCTTAAACGTTGAATCTTGTTTTATTAAATACTACATAGAAACTATAGTTGTATATACAAAACCTTTCCCACAAGGCTTTGTGGAGAAATAGTTATTTTTAATGACTCAGAAAAGTTGAAGATGCCATTATTTAAGACTTTTAATATTATCACCAGATGGGAAGCAATTGCAACTGTTGAAAGGGAAAAAAATTAGCACAAAGGTGAGACATGTTATAACATTATTGAAGATTAAATGTAACCATTTCAGTGTTTTTAAGTATCTCTTCACATCTGTCAGTGAATTTGAATCCATGGATCTTACAGGTTATATTTAATTAATACAAACCTTCCTTTGTTATTGAATTCAACTGAGCATATAAAACACCACTTTAAAGGTATATGAATAAGTTTTTCTAGTGTGCTTGATGGTCTAAAAACATGTACATGTATTAGAGTATGAAAGTATTTTGCATTGTAGAGAAATGCTCAATTACAAAGTCTACTTTAATTTCAGTTATAATGATCACAGTGTCCAAAATCATTTATTTAGAATAATGATATTTAATGGCTGAGATTAAATCTTTCTAGGTGTCTTGCTTGATGACAAGCTTTGAGATGTCTCCTTATCGTATTGTTATTTTAAACGGCTCTATGGAAGATATCTAAGCTGTCATCAAGAAACAAAGAATGATAAATACTTATCAGTTTTGTATGTGGACTGTGGCATTTTTCCATTGGATATTATGACTTTTCTTTTTGGACACTTCCATATAAGATGGTAGGTTTGTTACTATTACTATTATGATATTATTATTACTATTATTATATTTAATATAGCTGCTATATAGAGTTTCCTAGAGCTTTAGGAATTACATTCATATCTGGGTCAGGTGAACCCAAGAAAGTATTCCAACATATCTTGCTGATTCCGTACACCTTGTACAGACATACAGTGTTACTCAACATGCAGATAGTTTTTTGGTATATATTCAAGAATACTTTTTGAAGTGGAAAATACTTCTATTTTATTCCCAGTCTGTAGTGATCCAGCTAATTTTTGTAAATAAATCATCTAGTATAGGTAGAACTTCGTATATTTGAACATGGTCCAGCTACAAATTGCCCTTTTTTAGAATGGGATTTTTATTTTTACATTCTTAGAGGATAGCCAAGTTATAAGAATTTGTTGGCAGGTATCATTTTAAGTTGGATGTATGTATAGTGTTAGATTCTTTTTGTTTGCCACTTCCCGGTAGCACAATAGATGCATTCTAGAGATACATTCCAGGTATGTCAATGTATGTGAGTGCAAAGTATTTTGTTCATTGCAAATAATAAAGAATAAACAATATTTATTCTTTTGGCCTTTAATTAGTGTAGCTTAATGGGACCTAAGAGACACCTATTAGGCTTTTGGTTGCTTATAAATAATTGTAATGAATTTAACTGCTTGTGTTTTTGACCTTGCTGTACCTTGCCAAGAATCGTTTTGGTTTGGGACAGGCTATAAATTTTATAAATGAACAAATAATAATGCCATGAATAGTCATAATTGCAGGAAACTGAATAATTGCTATGATGCTTTTCATGTATTCAAAGAAATTTGTTTTTTTTATACGTAAAATCTAAATTTATGTGTGCCTGTCTGTAAGCATAGTCCTTAATATGTTGTGCTGGCTTTTAGGTGTTAACAGCTGACTTGGAAAAGAGGGACAACCAGCAGCAAAGGATGATGAGCCAACTGAAAGAGATACAGAACAACTATAAAATCTGTGAAAATGAGTGCAGAGCTGCTGAATTACAGGTTACAGAGCTAGGTCAGCAATTAGAAGAATCGATCAAGGAGGCAGAGAAATACCTAGCTGAATTCAAACAATCTGAAGTACTAAGGCTAGAGACTGAGAAGAAAAAGGAAGAATTAAAACTCAAAGCTCAGGAATCAATTCGATACTGGAAGCTAAGGTGTAAAAAACTAGAACATGAAAAAGAAAAACAAACTGAACTTCATAGCCAGTTGATGGAGAAGAACAATTTGGTATGGTATATATATATTTTTCATTTCCTTCAAACAATAATTTTGCATCATGTAAATATTTGCAGTTCTTCCAATACAGTTTAAAAACCATGCTTCTTAAACCTGGTTAAATTACCAAAATTGAGTAAAACTGTTTTTTTCTTTGGGTAATGTCACACAAACCCATTACCCAATCAAACAGTGGCACTTAAATAAGGATTCTTAGATAAGCTGTAAAAACGATTTTCTGATAAGCGGTTTTGGGTAATGAAGGAAAAAGTTTGGAAAGGACTGGTTTAAAACTATTAACAATTAATTTGTGGTGAGGAGGAGTGATGAGATAGGACTTTCAGTAGAAAACACTGAAATAAAAAAGTATAATTTAATCAAAACACAAGGTAACTTTTTAACATTTAAAACTGATCACAGATGGAAATTGGGTGAAATCCAACTCTAGTCCATCTTAGATTATACTTACTTAAATCACTAAAATCAATTAGTCACGACTAATTTATCTTGAGTTAATATCAGTGGGCTTATGCTCATTAGACTCACGGTTTTCTCCCTAATGCTATGCTAGATCAGTCTTTGATTAGCACAGCTATTCTCACATTTCTCCTATAAGAAATGTTATAAATTAAGAAGGTAATGGTATAGAATTGGTTCCCCCCGCCTTGCCTCATCAAATTTGGAATCTCTGTAATGCACTTTAAAACCTTTACCGAATAATTTTTTAAAAAATATTTTCTAGTATTGAAAGCTTAAAACATGATGATTGTCAAGTATAATTTTTAGAAATCTGTCTGGTTTTGATCATCCAATAAAATAAAACACATTCTGAGCACTTTGTTTTAGGGATAACTATATTCTGTCTGTGATACTGTCTTCATTCTCCTGCTGTTTTATGCGGCAAAGATACAAGGCATCTTTTCCTGTTAGGTTGTCCTTTATCTCTGTTGGGAATACAACTTTGAGACTTTTCAGTCAACATTAATGGCTGAGATTTCATTTATTTAAAGAACTAATGTGGCTGCCTTTCTTACACAGCGATCCTAGGCAGATAATAGCAACCAATAAAAACTACAACATAAAAACACATTGTGCCCTTCTCACGAAGGCATCAGAACTATACATACTATTGATTCCTTGACTCAGCACCTTTCCTACACAAATACTTAGGGGAAGAGCCAGGTCTTCATGGTCTTTTGGAAGGCTAAAAGTGTAGTCCCCCCCCTCTCCCACAAAATCTCAATTGGAAGCTATGTTAAAGGGCCTGGGTTTCAAGAATTGTAGGGACAATACATCTGTGAAGGCAGTATATTGATGAAGGTACAGAATACGTTATACCTTTGGAATTTGGAGTGGCACATAAGCCCTACTTAATAAATAAATAAAGGATGCAAAACAAATGTAAACGATTTGTTTTTCCTCTACTCTGTAGCTGATTAAAGATAGGGATTGTACATGTCTACTTGTTTCTTCCTGAGCTTTATAAAGCTAAGCCTCTTGTTTCCAATAATAAAAACCAGATACCCCCAAGAAGCACACAATCCTCTTTATGGATTTTCTTTGGGAGGTGCAAAATATGTTTTGTCAGATTGGGAGTCAGACTGTCCTGATGGCCAGAATGACTCTGAATTGGTAGATAAAATTTTATTTGCAGGTTTGACTAGTTGATAGTCTCAGTGGATTTTCATTTGCATTCTTTCTAGAAATAGCAGTTCAGTTAGGAAAATAGGTCACCATTGATTTTAAAAGGATACTCCAGTGAGAAGTTTGGGACTCTTTGGGAAGTCTTTGTCTTGTTTCATTCTGCATTTGCCCAGAAGGAAGGAACTAACAGTTATGAGTTTAGAGCTCAGTGATGCAGTATAATTTTCAATTTTGGTAATCAGTTGAAAAATTAACATTTGAAATACCAATTGATATTGAAATTAAATGTTCCTGAATAATATCTAGAAATAGAAAAAAAATCCTTTAAATACTTAAAGGCGAAGTATATTTGATGTGATAATAAATACGGGAGAAAAATGATTGGGTGAAAATAATAAATTAGTCCTTCTACCCTAGAGGTAAAAACATGTAAAGAGGACAGTTTTGGCAGATTGCCATCAGCAACCTGAAAGCAATAATTAAGCTTATGATCGCTGTTTCAAAATAATCAACCAACATAGGAAACACAGATTTAATTCTGAAAAGCTTTTTTTAGGTCCTTAGAAGGATTCAATATGATATACGCCACATTGACAAGTTGGTGGATTTTCTTCCTTGCTTTATAATTAATCATTCATTTGCTTTACATTCTGTCAACGCAAATTATACTTAGCAGAATTTAAAAGTTTGCCATCTAAGATAAAAAAAGCAGATCAACCCTTTAATTTACAATAGGTCAGGAATTCTTAAAATCTTTGAAAGGGCAGAATAAAAAGGAATATCGGTAAGACGTTTTGGAGGAGGAAGAGAATGTTAATAGAAAGGTTCTAAGGATCCAAGATTTTGCTGCATGGCCCAATAGTAGGCAACTGCTCAGCAAGAAAAGAGGATAATTTGAATTTAAATAGCAATGTTTAATGCAGATTGTTTGGAGTAGTTTGATAACTTAGGATAGGAGATAACATTTAAATATTGTTACTTTTTAATATATATCAATTTACATGTATATTTTGTCTTTGATGATTTTTATATTACTACTTAATATAGTGGGGAGGGCTCAGTAATTCCATTCTCTTTAAGATCAATGCTGGTGGTAGAATTATATTTCTTGGCAAAGATAAAAGAGAATGGATAAATCAAGAATAATCCAGAAAGGGGATAAAAGCAGTTAGGGATGGGCAGGTGTGAAAAATGTCAAACCATTCAAATCTGAAAAGACTTTGATTGGGTGGATAATGCCAGAATGTGGAACATATGAAGACTCATGAACATGCCGGAGCATCTAACTACTCTTTTCAATAGCCTGTACAATGAGCAAGAAAGTATTATAAGAACTAACTTTGAAGAGACTGGTTCAGGAAAAAGAAGAGAGGCATGAATGGATCTGTTTAACTCATACTGTTAAATCTATTATGTAATTAAGTTAAATATTGGAAGAATAGGCTATTGGAAGAAAAAAATAGCAGGTATCTAATCACGTGGAATAATGCAGATAATGCCAACTTGTCAAATGAAAATGAATAGTTAATTAGGAAGAGAAAGTTAGGAACTTATGAGAACCCCCAAGCTGCTTTTATGCTATGATTTTTAAAAAAATTATAAACTGCCTAGAGCCACCAAAGTGAGATGGATGGCATGTGATAGATAAATAAATAACAGAAAGTAAAAAAAGTCTGGATTCATGTTGAATATTAAAATGACAAAGTTAAACTCAACCAACATATTTGGTGAACTCACAGTTAACATTGAAGAAGTGAAGACTATAAATAGTTTATAGTTTACAGTTTATAAGTTTTTTCATATCAAGCTTAAAGATAGATAGTTTGTTGGGAAAGTAAATTAATTCTAGGGAGGAAGGTAGTGATAAACAATATCTGGAAGTAGAGGCTATTTCTATGGCAACAGAGATCAGCATAGTTAAATCAATCATTTTCTCCAGTAAAATTGTAAAAGCTGGATATTGAGTAAGAACAAAAGAAAAAAGATAGATGTCATTCGATTATGGATTTGGAGATAGCTGCTCAGAAAACTATGGACTGCAAGAAGAACTAATCAGTCCATCATGGAAACAAAATAAAAGAAACCTATTGTTTAGAGTTAAGGAGCAGTGAGCATAAATTCATATATTTGAACTAGAGAGAAACTTGAAAAACTTTCTGTGCTTGGCAGAGTTGAGGCAAGTTAAAAAAGGGGGAAGGCAATGAAAGGATCCAGAATCAGGGATATTACTTGAATGAACAGTTGCAAATTATTGCTAGGGAGACATTGAAGTTGAAAGGTTTTCATCTGTACAGTTACCAGGATTTGAGTTTAACTCACTGGCCTGTATGTTTGGTTAGTTTTAACAGCAAACCAAATGATTGTAAGCAGTGATGGAATTCAAATACCTGAACAACTGGTTCTCTTATTCGATGCAGGCCTGGGCCTCCGAGGCCTAGAACGGACTTCCAGAGGTGGCATCCACGCACTTCTGGCGGGCCGTTCTAGGTCTGGGAGGCCTACTCCAGGCCTCCAGGGCCTAGACTGTACTTCTGGAAGCCAACCGGTTCTCTGAATGCAGCAAAGTTTAGCTACCGGTTTTACCAAAACGGTGCAAACCGGCTGAATCCCACCACTTATTGTAAGGGAGATATATATTTACTTTTAAAAAAGAAATATTGGGAAGAATCTAGTTAACCCTTCTATTAACAGAACAGAATGGGGCGGGGGGGGAGTTGGCTTTCCTATCAGCTTATAATCTTCTGTATACCTTCAAACTCTATTGTGAATCAAATACATATATAGTCAATTCAGAATTTGGGAAATGCTGGCTTTGTATATATGTATGTATGCAAATATAAAAATGTTGCTTGACTATTTAATAATGAAAAGCAGGTAGCAATCCTATGAAGTTTGTTTATAGGTTTAGTTGGAGGAGTGATATACCAGTTTACTCCAGATCATATCATATAGTATATAATTACCAATCACCCAATCAGATTATTAGTGCAATTAAGAAAGTTTATGCAGTAATGCATTGACACTCTTCTTTTTGATTAGTTGCCTTTCATTTTGAACAGTGATATTTTGTGCCTTTTCTTCCTATAACATATTCTTAGACCACTCACCTCTGCCCTATTTCATTTGAACTGTAGGTTCTTAAAGAAAAGGATGAATTGAAGAGCCAGCTCCTTTCATCTATGCACCAGATGGAAAATCTTCAAAAGGAACTGACAGATGTTCTTGAGAAAAGGGCCAGACAAGAAGAGGAGCTGCACTGTAAAGAAATGAAACTCAGTGAAGCTAGATCCTTGCAGATGGCTCTTGAACAAGAAACCAGAGATGTCAGAAAAACTGTGGATAACCTTGAGAAGAAACTGCAAAAGGAGACCCTAATACAGACTCAAATAAGAACTGAAAAACAGCATTTAGAGGAAGAACTTGCAAATATCAATATGATCCATGAAAAGGATCAAGCAAGATTGTCAGAGATGCAAGAAGTTATAAAAAACTTGAGTGCTGTTCGGGCTGACTTAGCCAATCAAATAGCAGAAGAGAAGAAATCCAAAAAAGAAATGGCGAAATCAGCGATGGAACTTCAGAAACAAACAGAGTCTGTTCAGGAGGAGATGACTACAGTCAATAAGCAACTGAAACTGGAAAGAGATGTCCACAAACAGGAGCTGGGAGAACTTCAGTCAGAATTGCAGAAGATGAAAACCAAGCATGATCAACGTGTCCAAGAGATGATGAAACTATTTAACCAAGAAAAAGAGGAGGCAACTAATCACATTGGAATGTTGAAGGTATCTCTGAGATGATCAACATATAATCATTATTATTGTATAGTATGGTATAGATGGGATTTAATGAAATCAGATTTTGGTGAATTGCTATCTAAGTAGTGTGATACTTTGCGTAATATTTTATGTGGCTGTTATTTTACTCTGACCTTTACTAAAATTATTATTTTTTACATAAGGTAAGATGAGATAACCTTTATTGTCATTTTTTTTTACTATGGGCACAACGGCACACATCAAAAATGAAATTTAGTTGTCCACTCTCAAAGTGAACACATACATGACACACACCTAACATATTATATACAACATATGTATAGACCCACACCCCTACATATACATAACAAATAAATATTAAACACTATCCATCTTGAAAATATAACAGAAGGAGGAAGCTTATTGTCTAACTTGTTTTTTTGTTTTAAAGAAAGAGCTGTATAGGCTAGACTGGATGAATGGTTATCATAATCTGAAAATTTTATGCAAGGCAAGTGCAGTGTTGGGAACAGAAGAGTTTTGTGCGATCAGGCCATAAGCCCATCTAATTCAATATTCTGTAGCACACAGTAACCAATTGAATACATTAGGAAACACATAGATTTGGACTCTAAAAGATAACCTTCCATAATCACTTTTGAGTAATCAACATTTAAAGTAAGAAAATAGTAAACAACCATCAATATTAGTAGCCACAGTATATTAATTCTCCATGAATCTTTTCATACTTTTTAAAAAATATCCAAATTGGCTACCATTATTATAGTTGCTAGCAGCAAATTCTAATTTAACTATATACTGTTTGAAAAAAAACAGGCCTCTGTCAGTTCTGAATCTCCTTACATTTAGTTCCAACTAGACAATCCATGCCCCATTGGGTTGTCATTTCAGAGATATGTCTTACCTAAACACAGGAGCAGAATGACCATGCGTGGGTAAAAAAGCAGTAGGAATGGAAGCAACTTCTGACTTCTTGCTGACTTCCTCATTGAATTTCCTTCTGGGAAGCTGACAAGAAGCATGAGAAGCACTTCTCCCCTTCCTTCCTTCCCTCTCTTTTCTCTCTATCAGTCTGTCATTATCTCCCTCCCTCAAACTGCTGCTGGTTTCCCCATTTACTTAGTTTGTGGAAAGCTTCCAGGGAGAAAGTCAGTGGGGAATCCAGTAGAAGACTGCTGGATGGGGGAGGAAGAAAGGAAATGCACAGAGGTGTATGTCAGGAATGGTATGGTGTGTGTGCAAGAAGTTCCATGTGGTTTGGGGAGAGCATGTGCATAGATGGTGTGCATCAAAAAGGGTGAGTGAGGGATCACATGAATATGTAAAAGATGCTGTGCGGGTCAAGTAAGGATGTGGGGGGATGCGGGTCAACAATAATGCATGGAAGTCTCAGTGTTGTATGAGAGGTGCTGGGCCGTTGGGGATTGTGTGTGATGTTTGATAAATTAGAATGAATGGAGTTACAATACATTTTTACCACATAAATATTGTATTGACAATAAATAAACCAGCTGGGGATTTAGTTTGCAAAAAATAAGCTATAGGTTGATTTCAGATTTGCTTTTCTTTTTATGCTATATTTTCTCTTTATCACAGTTGCAGTTTCCCTCTTACTTGTCTGCGTAAACCTGTTTCTTCCCTTAATAAAATTGGATATCTATTGGGTATTAAGAAACATTAAATTACTACAAAAGAACAATATTTTTGAACAAATGTTTTCTTCTAAATTTCTGTGCTATTAATATGAAATACTGAATACTTCATTTCTTGTTTGGCTTCCTTCCAATAGTCAGAACTTGTAGAAGAAAGAAATTTTGTAAAAGCTCATCGTCGGCAGGTAGAAAAAATGAAAATCGAATGTGATAAGCTAACATCGGAGCTAACCCACAAGGAAGAAGAAAATTTAAAAATTAAGCGAAAATGCAACATAATAAAACAGGAATTAGATGAAAAGGTAAAAGAAAAATATGAACCTGTGTAATAGAACAGTACCTGTTCAAAGGGAAAACCACATTTATGACTTAAGAAACATTTATTTTTTAATGATGTAAATTTCTTTCTTTGTACTCTTTTCAGTCTTTTTATTTTACTCTTCCATTTTCTCCAAATGCAAAAAGGAAACATGGCACAAAGAAAGTCTTCTTATATTTGATATTTATTTATCTAGTTGTATACCGCTACATAATAAAGTTGGTGATAACAGACTATTAAATGAAACACTCTGATAATGTAGTTCTGAGTATTGATCCACAGTTGAGATCCTACAGTTGAGAAAATTGCTTATGAAAATCTGCCCACAAGCTTCAAGTATGCCGCATATTAAATTCCATACTTGTGCTCTGCCAAATCAAGTACACACTGATAAGAACAAAATATTTTTTTCTAAAAATAAAATATTATTAGGAATAATTTGAGTTTATAAATAGACATTCCCTGAATTGCTAGCAGCATTTTAATGTGCAAAAATTATCTGATATGCTATTGTTTATTATTATATTTATATCCCAATCCTATTTTTTATAACTTAAGGTAGCAAATACAATGCTCCTCCCACCCATTTTCCCCACAACAACATTCCGTTGGGATAAGTTGGGCTGATACAGAGGGAAGACTGGAATTCGTGATCTCCTGAGTTCTATCCTAGATCTTAACCACTGTACCAAACTGGCTATCAAACTACAGCCAATGTGGGACTTGAACCCCACAATCTTGTGATTGTGTGCCATGCTCTATCGGGTGAGCTAGTGGGTTGTTTTTTTTGAAATCAGATTATTTATTCCTAACTGATACTGTTAAATTACATTTTGTCATCACTGCACATAGCATACTGTCATCGGAGTTGAAAGGATAGAAATGTAAATTGTCTTGAGTTGCAAGAGGTAGATTAGTATAAACATGTAATTTATGAATTTTAAAAAAAAAATCAAAAGTGATTCCATCAGACCTATAGAAAAAGAAATAAATGCCATCAATTACTGATTAATAATTTAGTCTAGAAAATAAATGATCTGCTTTAGATCAATGCATTTGAATTTTCATAGCTACAAAGGATTTAACAACTGCCAATGTTCCTAACTTGTTTTGAAAGTATTAATTTCTCCTGCTAAATAAACTGAAAATGTTTTTAATAGTACCAGTAACATAGTTCTAATGGTTTTATGTGTGCTGCTTGGTTTAAAATAATTCAATAATTCCAAATCAGTTTTTTTAAGTTGTACTTTTAAAGTTCTTGTTAATAATAGAGATAAATAATTTCAATAATTTCATTTTTCACTATTTGTTTAGAACATTTTCAATTCCACAATTTAATATATTTTTTTCAAAAGAGAGAGAGAGAGAGAGAGAGAGAGAGAGAGAGAGGTGTTTCCTGCCAGTGTGCATAGTTAATATATTTGAATGATAATCGCACTAGTGTGAATTTAGGTAGGGTAAGGGTAGGTAAGGCAGAGAAAGGCTATATACCAATTTTTTCTATTAAGAAGAGGCATTGTTTTACATTTGTGTGCGAGAATATGTATGTACGTTGACAAATGTGTCAACATTTTCTTTAGACTGAAGAAGCTACTTGAATAAGTAGCAAAACATTTCAAACTGACAAGGAAAGTTCAGTTGTCATCTGTCCATAGTCAGATACAAAAATGGCCTAATTACATTATGAAAAATATTGATCTACTCCAATGCCCCTAACCTCACTGCTAAACAAATAATGAAAAAAAAAGTTTATCTGGTTTGCTTTTGTCTAGCTCCACTGCATAGCAACATTTTCCTTTCCAGGATTTTGTTTCCCATTAGAGCTTCCTTTGTAAACTACAAGTTTGTATAGTTTCTCTGTCGTTCATTGGCATATTCATCAGGGTTTTTTTAACCTTCTGAGTTGTTTTCTTTTAGTATGTTTTTAATGTTTTCCAAAAGGGCTCAACTTACAAGACTGAACATCTTTGTTCTACACTAGCCTTTTATAGTTTTAATACTTCTGGTGACACCATGAAATTCTTTATTTTTACTAAGTATTCTGTGGAAAGTGATAGAAATAGGCAATGGGATTTAACAAGCTTCAAGAATATTACCAGGACGTGACAAATTTATAATGTGATGTTCCAATGAAACCTTTGAACAAAAACATTCTGCTCTTTTTTTTTTAATAAAAATGTAGGTTCGTCCTGTAATTTGAAGAACTCAGAGATAGCATCCCATAGGAAATTGCTAATGGTTTTCCATGTTCTCCAGGCGGTTACACAACTACAATGTTGCTTAAACATTTGGCTCATAAACAAAAGTACTAGTGCATTCCAGCAATTTCCAAAGGCTGTTCAGGCCAAGCTGTGTTTGGATTTGCACTTTCTGATGACAGGTTTTCTAATGACTCTTCTTCCTGCATGGATATAATTAAAAAGAGAATAAGAGAGCACAGAGTCTACTTTTACCAAATCAAAATATTTCCCTGGGTAAAACAGACCCATGATTGGATTCTTACTATTGTGTTCTTTGGATCAGAGCAGAGCAGCTGCTCAAAGCTAATTCTTTATAATGTCAAAAGAAAAAAATGAGAAAATGTCAAACAAGGATTCATTTTTGAAAACTTGATCAGAGGACTGCATTCTGGTTTTCATTTCCTTGGGAGCTTTTTTGTGAGTTATTTATTAAATATGTTTTCTTTGTATCCCTAGGAGGTGGTGAGAAAGCGGGGAGGGGGGGAGGGAAATGAATCTTTGACCTAATCTGAAACTATGTAAATGAACATCTTTGGAGTTTATCCTCCTACTTCATCCCATCATGGTCTTCTTTTATAAAATAAAGGCAATGCACAAGCAAAATCATTGCATACTGTTATATGATGAACATTAAATAGTTCACAGTGTAATTCTAGAGAACAGTTATCCTTAATATGGGCAGATTTCAGTGTTACAAAATGAAGTGTTCATGTGATGATCCCCAATGTATGTGGGGAATTTCAATAGGAGCAATGATCTACATTTTCTTGGATTTCATGGTATTCTCTGAGCTTCATTATTTGCACATTACCATGTGTGAGTGGGCAACTATATAAATTTATTTCATAAATAAATTTTATTGCTTAATTAGGTATCATTAACCAGTAAGGATGTTACCTTGTTGGGTAATGAAATGTCTGCAAGCAAACAAACTCAAAAGGCATCAAGAACTTCACAGTTCAATCCTGAACTGTATATATTATCTGTTATTTATTGTCTTTTTCTGCATTTGTTGTGAAATGTGTTGAGATTATCAACAATTGCTTATTACATATAACTTCAACTTATTTATACTCAATCCATCAGAAAATTAGTAAACCAGCCACAGACAGATATGCCATCATCAAAACTGCATTTCCTTCTAGAACATATTTCACATGTTGTATGTATGTATGTACTTTTTTTTAATCCCACAATTTGCAACATTTTGTGAGAAGTTTGATCCAAGCAATGGTGCAAGCTGATAAAATTTAAAATTTAGGAAAAAGGCCGCCTTGACACTCAAATAACTGAAAATATATTTGGAATGGACGAAAAAAATACAGTTCCCAGAAAGTGTGGGCATTCATATTGTATGTCTAATTGTATAGATAATTCTTTTATTAAGATTTCTGGTTATAATAGTGAAATATAATACAAATTAAACTTTAAAAAGAGGATAAAAAGTGCAAGGAAAAAGAAAGAAAAAGGGAGAAAAGTAAGAATATAATAAAGAAATAAAGAAAAAGTAATATATAAAGAAGAGACTTGCAACCTTTATGACAAACACAAACAACAGGACAAATGGTTTTCCTACTGTAAAGACCCATTAACTGTTAAAGCTATTAAGTCTTGAAAATCTCACTTTTCTTTAAATCTATAACAGTATTGGCGAGTCTCAATTTTTTAAAAATTAGTACTTGAAAATATAATAATTTTTCAGCAGATAGAATTGAATTCTTTATTGGCCAAGTGTGATTGGACACAAGGAATTTGTCTCCAATGCATAGCTGTCAGTGTATATACAAGCAATAAGTGATAAATTATGATCATAGTCATCATAAAAATACATTAATCATAAATCATAAGATACAACACTTAATGATAATCATAGGATACTAAAATAAGCAATCAACATAAATCATACTAGGATACTAAATAAAACAATATAAATTGTAAGATACAAGCAACAAAGTTATAGTCATAAGTATATTAAGAGATAGGTTATAGGAAATATGAGAAGAATAATAGTAATATTATTACTAGATAGTTTGACAGTGTTGTGGGAGTTAGTTGTTTAGCCGAGTGATGGCATGGGGGAAAAACTGTTCTTGTGTCTAGCTATTTTGGTGTGCAATGCCCTATAGTGTCGTTTTGAAGCTGAAGTTGAAAAAGTTTATGTCCAGGATGTGAGAAATCTAGATATTTTCACAGCCTTCTTTCTGGCTCGTGCAGTATACAGGTCCTCAGTGGAAGGCAGGTTGATAGCAATTGTTTTTTCTGCAGTTCTAATTATCCATTGGTTGCAGTGCCAAACCAGACAGTTATAGAGGTGCAGATGACAGACTCAATAATTCCCCTGTAGAACTATATCAGCAGTCTGAGCTTTCTGAGTTGGTGCAGGAAGAACATTCTTTGTTGTGCTTTTTTGATGATGTTTTTGATGTTAGGTGTCCATTTTAAATCTTGAGATATTATAGAACCTAGAAACTTGAAGGTCTCTACTGTTGATACTGTGTTGTCTAGTATTGTAAGAAGTGGTATATAGGAGGGTTTTTCCTAAAATCTACTACCATTTCTACAATTCTGAGTGTGCTTAGTTCAAGATTGTTCCAGCTGCACCACAAGGCTAGTGTCATGGTTCCGACAGATGAAACACTTCAAAAGAACTTTGAGTCATTGTTTACCTGAAAGAATCTTTTATTCGGGATACAAAGTATCAGCACAACCCAAAAACTAAATTCTCCTCCCCTGGATACAAAGTAACAAAGTACAATTCCCACCTCCAATAAACAGTCATAAATCACATTCCCCAATTAGCTTGAAGCTCGGGCTTCCTCCCCAGCTCTCCAGCCCGCCTGGAGAGGCCAGAGGGCCCCCCCTGTGCTAATTGTACAGGTATCTGATGTGATTTTGCCTAGCTTCACCTACTGCTTCCTATCTGTTAGAAAGCTTATCATCCACTTACAAGGATTATCAGGCACAGCTAGCTGATTTAGTTTAGTTAGAACAGGTATGTCAAACTCGCAACGTCATGTGACATCGCGCAATATATTGGGCCGGTTTTGCCATTGCCGGCAATGGGGTGGGCGCGGCTTCCACGTGACACGTCTGGCCCGTGGGCCAGCAGCTTGACACCCCTGCGTTAGAAGAATACCTGGAATGATTGAATGCCGAGCTGAAGTCTACAAAAAGGATCCCTGCATAGGTCTTTGGAGATTCAAGGTGTTGTAGGAGGTAGTGCAGAGCCATATTAACAGCACCATCTGCCTATCTATTTGCTCAGTAGGCAAATTGCAAGGGGTCTAACAGCGGATCCATGATGCTTTTCAGGTGAGCCAGCACTAATCTTTCAAAGGTTTTCATAAGTACGGATATCAGAACAACTGGTCTGTAGTCATTCAGTTCCTTGATGGAGGGTTTCTTCGGCACTGGCATGATAGTAGAGTGTTTGAAGCAAGAACGAACATAGCACATCTCTAGTGATTTATTAAAGATGCGGGTGAAGATGGGGGCCGGTTGGTCAGCACAAGCATTCAAACAAGAGGTTATCTTATCTGGGTCTGATACTTTTCCAGGCTTTTGTCTATGAAATAGACCTTGCACATTGTTTTCACCAGAGGTGGGGGGCCCAAAGGGATGGGGTCAGTTGTAGGAGGCTTGGCTGTTATTGGTGTATCTAAGATGGGGATGGGGGTTTCCTCTCAAACCTACAGTAAAACACATTCAGGTCATCTGCCAGTAGTCGATTTCCTTCAACATGGAAAGAAAGTTTGCTGTAACAGTGATATTTTAAAGAGTTTTCCACATATTTTCTGGTTCATTTGTTGAGAACTGATTCCTTAGCTTTTCAGAGTAGCTTCTTTTTGCTGCTCTGATCTCCCTTTTTAATACGTTTCTGGCCTGGTTGTACAGCATTCTGTCTCTTTTCCTGTAGGCTTCCGCTTTGGCATGACATAGCTACTTGAGTTTAGCTGTGAACCAAGGCTTCTTGTTACTGTATACTCACAGGTTTCTGATTCGCACACATAGATCTTCACAAAAACTAACATATGATGTTATAGTATCTGTAAGTTCATCTAAGTCTGCAGAGGTATCTTCGAGAACTTTCCAATCAATACAGTCAAGGCAAGCCTATAGCTTTAGCTTTGCCTTCTCAGTCCAAGACTTATTTGCTGTAACTGATTTAATAGTTGGTTTTATGGTTTTAAGCTTTTGTCTATAAACAGGTACAAAGTGAATCATACAATGATCAGAGTGTCTCACAGCTGCTCATGGTAAAGACCTATAAGCATCCTTTAAGGTTGTGTAGCAGTAGTCTAAAGTATTCTTGCCTCTAATGCAGGCATGTAAAACTCATGACATCACGTGACGTCGCATGACGTATTGGGACTTTTCCCCCATTGCCGGCAATGGGGTGGGTGTGGTTTCGGTGTGACGCATGCCTGCTCTAATGAGTCATTTGACGTACTGAAAGTATTTTGGTAGCTCTTGGCTTAAGTTAGCACTGTTGAAATCTCTTAACACAGTGAGGAGTGATTCTGGATATTTTACTTTGTAATGCAGCTGTAATGTATTGTTTATGCAAGCTTATGGAGGAATATATACTGCAAATAGAAGAAATGAGGAAAGCTCTTGTGGAGAATAAAATGGTTTGCATCTGATAATTATTATCTCTAAGTCCACATCACAGAGTTTCTTTAGTGTAGTTACATTTTTGTGCCATCGGTTTTTGATATAAAAGCAGAGACCCCTTCACCTCTTTTTCCCGGATGTTTCTGCAATTTTGTCTGCCCTCTGTATCTGAAACCCTGGGATATGCAAGCTGCTATCATCAATTGACTCATTTAGCCAGGTTTCAGTGAAGCAGAGAGCTGCTGAGTTGTAAAAATCAGAGTTGCATCTGTTTAAAAGAAGTATTTCATCCATCTTATTAGTGAGTGAACGTAAATTAGTCAGAAAGAGTGAAGGAAGAGGAATTTTTTCTTAGTCTATTCAAAATCCCTTCTCCGCTTCCATCACAGAAAGCTGCCCATTAAAAAAAATGCTTGATGCTTAACAGTTGGTCTCTTGAGTATGAAATCTGAAGTGAATCACAGAGAATAATAAAAAACAACAACACTATCAGAGAGCATTTCACTGAGGCTGCCATTATCAGTGCCATCTTGAGGTGATAGATTGTGATCCTGTGTCTTACAAGGCTAGATACAGTTTAGAACAATATGGAAGTTAGCATGTGGTTGCTATAAAGAAGAGATACATTTAAAATAAAACCCTCTGCCATTTCTGTGGGTATAAGTCACCAATGGATCACAGTGTTTTCTATTAGGTGAGGATACCTTTAGAGAATCATATAATTAGTTATAGAAATTCATTCATTTCTGTTTGAATACAAAAGAAAACTCTCTCTGGCTATTTATTATGATCATAACAAATATTGTTATGGTCATAACAAATGAAATGTCAAGATATATGAAATATCAAGACTCCAAGATAGTATGGTTTTAGATATCAGTACTGAGAGGTACGGTGGAAGAATGCAATCTTGTTTTAGCTTGCTGGGAACAACTGACTATTGTGGGAAACAAGTTGTAGGCTAACTGGAGCTTGAGAATGATTCAGCAGGAGATACTGGGTTTGTTGTTATCCTTGGAACTGATCCATTCTGAAATGATTCTATTTCTTATCTCTGCTTGGGTTTTAACATGCTCTCTCCATAGATATGGGGCCAAAGGTATTATATGAGAGGCTTTGAGTTGGAACTTGATGCACCTCATGGCGTGCTGTGATAAGCTGCTGAGTTACCTGGATAGATGACAATTGCAGTGATTTGAACCTCTCTCTGCACAGCTTTATTAGTGGCAGCAACAAGTTGCAGAATTTTCTAGGAGGAAGTGATTTTTCTCAGTGCCACAGTCCCAGTTAACTTCCCTAGTGCAATATCTAAGTGATGTATTAAGCAGTACATTATGAGAGTTTAAAATGGCGGCAACTTGCTGTCAAAGTTGAAACTTCAGCAGATATTTTGCTCTGAAATACTCTGAAACTCAGGTAGATTGGCATTGGAAAGATGTGCTTGTTTCAAAACCTTTGTAATCTCTTAATTAGGTTCTTACTGAGTCTTGAGCTAATACTAGCCCCTACAAGTCAAGGATTTTGGCTAAATGTAGATCTTTCTCTCCAGTTTATCCACATTATTCTCCTTATATTGATTGGCTGCAGAAATTCTGTTTTCCTGATGGACACAATTCAGGTATAGGAATGTTCTGCATATAATTCTTCAATCTCTTCTGCGCAACATATATTGATGCTTTAAACTAAGCTGTCATGAGTGAGATGTTTGTGTCAGGCAAAAGCTGTCAGCTGAGAAAGAACTGTAGCACTGAAGTGTAAAATTAAACAATTTTTCTTTGGAATAAATCTTCAGATATTTGATATGAGCTGTTCTTTGGGTTCTGCTTATTTGCTGGATGGAAGAATTTACAGAGAGCTTCAGTGACTATATATTTTTTTGCCAATTCTGAAAGCTAGAAGTGCAAACTACAGTAAATGACAATAAAAATTATTTCCACCTTGTCTTTCATCTAATAGCTGCTACTTTTGCTGACTAAAGACTGTCTAGATCAGGGGTAGGCAACCCAAAACACTCAAAGAGCCACTTGGACCCATTTCCCACCGAAAACAAAACACTGGAAGCCGCAAAACCCTTTTGATATCTAAAATGAAGATAACACTGCATATATCCTTTTTTACCTTTATTTTATATTTATGTATATATTACACTGCATATATCGTTTTTTACCTTTATGATATATATATGTTTTCTGAGGTTTTCGTGGGTGTTTGTATGTAGGTCTTTGGTTATTCGGGTTTTCTCCCGCGTAAAATTGGAAGTGTCTTGGCGATGTTTCGACGAAGTCCCATTCGTCATCTTCAGGCTGGTGTCTTCAGCTTCGTGCTTCTAGGAGTAATGGGTGATCGCAGCTGTTTCTTCCTTTTAACTGCCAGTGGGGTTTGAACTGATTGGGTGGGAGCTTGGCTGTGTTCTGATTGGGTGGAGGTGTGTTCTGATTGGTTAAGGAGCTTGGCTGTGCTCTGATTGGATGGGGGGTTGGCTGTGCTCTGATTGGATGGGGGAGTGTTCTGTTTGGGTGGGGGCTTTGTAGTGCTCGGGTTAGTCTGAGTTGCAGGGGGATTTGAGATGGTGAGCTTTGTTGCTGTTGTTTGGCTTCGTGNTTCTTTTCTGACTGAGTTCTTGTGTTCTTCAATGCGTGCATTTATTCTTCTGTTGGTTTGTCCGATGTATGTGGTGGGGCAGGCGGTGCATGGGATTTCATATACTCCTTGATTTTCTAACTCAATTTTGTCTTTGGGGTTTCTTAGGATGGTGGATATTTTTCGGTTTGTGCAGAATGCTGTCTTGATGTTGTGTTTGCTGATTCTGTCTGTGGTGCCTTTTATGTATGGGAGGAGGGCTTTGCCGTTTTCTTGTTCTCTGTCTTGGATTTTAGTGGGGGTTTCTTTTTGGATTAGATTGGTAATCTTATTTCTTTGGAATCCGTTGGATGTTAGTACGTTAGTGAGAGTGTGTAGTTCGGTTTTTAGGTGTTGTTCGTCAGCTAAGCGTTTTGTTCTGGAGATGAGTGTCTTGGCTACGGAGTTGATCTGTGCTGGGTGGTGGTGTGAGAGTGCATGATGATAGCGGTTTGTGGTTGTTTTCTTCTGGTAGATGGTGTGTCCTAGGGAGCCATTGGATTTCTTGTAGACTAGGACATTGTCTGCTCACCTGGCAAGCTGGCTTCAAGCTGTTCTCCAACAAGCTCAGGGGTAGGCAATCTCGGCTCTTTTATGACTCATGGACTTCAACTCCCAGAATTCCTGAGTCAGCATGGCTAGGCTAGCTAGCTCTCTCCTGCCCTTCCTGCTTCCTTCTTCCTGCAGAGACGCAGCAAACGCAGGAGCCCTGCCCAAAAAGCTTTTCAGCTTGTCGGAGAACACCGTGAGTCCACTCTCTTTTACACACACAAATACAAACACAGAGAGAGACAGAGAGAGAGGCAGGGAAGTGCAAGTGCCTCTCTCTGTCTCTGTCTCTCTCTGCAAATGGCAGAGGAGGCTGGGAGCCACAGGGGAAGGCTCAAAGATCCGCAGGTTGCCGACCTGTGGTCTAGATTTTTGCTAACTTATTTATTCCATGATGTCAACTATGTCCACTCTGGCTCAACTTTCCTTTCTATTGAAATGCCAGCTTAACTTTGAACCACTAGCACACTAAATGCTGTATATAATAATAGCTGAAATGAAAGAGAGCCTAGTGGGAATTTATTTATTTATTTATTTATTTATTTATTTATTTATTTATTTATTTATTAATCAAATTTTAATACCAGCCACATCACCGAAATGACTCTCTCTTTGTACCTCTGTCTTTTCTTATTACCTAATTTAATTTCATTTGAAATTAATATCTTCTAGAAATCTTCAAGATTATGGCCTGTAGCAGAATGTCTCAATTTTAGCCTTCTCACCTTGTTTTCATTCATATTTGGAATTCAGCTTTGGTTCTGTTCACCTCTGTATGCCTTCATGCTACTCATATTTAATTTATAAGTATTAACTTTAAGTTTTTGGTTATGATGGAAGAAAATCTTTGAGTTTGAGAAGAAAATCCCTAAGTCTGAAATATTTACTAAGCTATTCAAAAAATAACTTGATTGAATCCAAGTCAATGAGGGTTAAGGATGATTTAGAGTTTGTTATAAGTACAATGTTGCTCCATACTATATGTTTCTATTTACTTCCTGAGATACTGCTGCTTCAGAAAGGGAAATCTGTCTCAAACGGTATTGCATAAGAAATAATTAATATAAGTTATGGAAAAATGCAGATATCTTGATAACAGTCATAACCTGGCATTGTTTCTCAGCTGGGAAAAGCACAGTGGAAGCTAGTGGCTTCTAGATCTGCATTGGCATTGTGTCTTCTTGCCATAGATAGCTAAGTAAATGCTTTATTGCAATCCTGGCCTATTTAGATGCACAAGCATGCTCTACTAGCTGTTTGTTTGATTTGCCAAATTCATGAAGGTTGATCAACTCTATATGATATAGAGATATTTTCTGTAGCATTGATTTTTCCCTTGAATTTCTTAACCATGGGAAATCAATTTATTTGAAAAGTGATTTTTGAAAATGATTTACATCTAAACATGTGGAAATTGTAACTGCAATGCTGGGGTTATAAGGAGTTTCTGTAATTAGTAATTGTAGACTTTTTGCAGACTTGTAAAATGGTTTTCAACAACCTATGCTAATAATGTTTCTAGCACTTATAAAATAACAGCTTGCTACTATTGAAACTTTGAGGCATTTTAGTTCAGGAATTGCTATCAGTCATGTGGAAAACAATGAAGCTAAATGTATAATCTTACTGCATTGTGTTTAAAATGTTGCACACACTCTCATGTATTATATATCTCTTAGGTTATACTTTGGCTTTCCAAAATGTTTGGAAAAATAGCAATTGCCTTCACGCACACATTCACACATTCACATATACATATACACATTTGGACTTAGACCATAAAATAAAGTGTTATTTTCGCAGGCCTTTGATAATTTCCATGTGATAAATATGGAAGGAAGAATCCTTCTTTAGTCTGTTGCAGCCATTCTCCACCACAGACTTCATAGTGCAGAGCCAGTTGACATAGGAATAAGAAGTGATAGTATGTCCAAACTACAAAGAAAGCATCAACCATTATCCTGCTATTGTTTCTTTTATACTGCTCTTCTCTCCCTCCTGCTTCTCCCTTTTTTTCATCATCCCTGGAGACCTGATCCCTAAAACCAAATCTGAAATCCAGGATTTTAGTGTTTCTGTACCAAGAGATTCTCAGCTTTTGTGAAATTAGCTGGAACTATATTGAAACTATATTATAGTTTGTGCTTCTTGTCCCATTTCTCCTTGCTTTAAAAGGGGTAATGAGATAGAGTTCCACTGTATACTTAAAAAAGACAAAGTGTATTTAATTTTCTTATCTTTGTTTGCCATGTTCCAAATGAAAATAGCTGTCAGGAACTCTCTAACCACTATCAGATGAGAAGCTACTACTGCTGCTTTAATTTCCATGATGAGAGTAACAAGAGTTAGAAGTATGTCTGGCACTGTTTGAAGGTCTTAGAAACCTGGGCATATGCCCCCTATAAGTGAGCAGAGAGACATATTGCAGTAAGTAGATTAGGATATTTCTTTTGCTCTACTAATCTGATTTTTATTTTTTTGCATTCATATTAAAATCTTAGAGGCATTTAAACAGTGTCTGTCCTCGCAGCAGCAATCCTGTGAGATAGTTTTGGCTTAGATAAAATGATTAACTCAAAATTAGACAGTTCCAGGCTGAGTGGGTAACCGAACCATGATCTTTCAGGCGCAGTCCAGAACTGAAAATATTACATTACATTTTGTGTGAAACATGTAACAACATTTTTCATAATGTCTCCACCTCCATAAAGTTTATCTTACACACACACACACACACACACACACACACACACTGTTTGAAAGAGGTTGGATTATTATTATTGTTATTGTTATAGAAAAATGTGAAATCACAGCTGTCAGCCTTCATATATAGTACATCAAGTTCTTCCTAAGAGCCTAGGATATTGTAATGTATGTATCAATGTGTGGCCGATGTGCAGCCTTTTGCAATTGATAGATGGAAACTTTATCAATGTGCAGATTTTCTAAGTTTGTCCAAGATTTTTTGGTATATGGCATTCAGTTTGCCAGTAATCACTGGGATCACCACAGCTGGTTTATGCCATAATTTTTATTTTTTTAATTTTTCTGATCGTCATACTTTGTGATTTTTTTCCAATTCCTGGTATTGTCTATTTTCTCATGGAATTGTCACATCAATTATCCATATTTTTTTTTCTTTTCAACCACAGTTAAATCTGGTCTGTTATGAACCATATCTTTTATCAGTGTGTATTTGGAAATCCCACAATATTTTAACCTGCTCATTTTCATCTACTTCTTCAACTCAATTTCAATATCAAGCATACTAAAGTCAAGAAGAAGTTAGAATTGAATATGCATGAGAGTGAAGGAGGACTTAAAATCCCAATTTAGTGGAGAAAATACCATCAAAGCAATGAACACCTGGGCAATTCCAGTCATGAGATACACAGCTAGAATAGTGAACTTGACCCAAAGAGGTTTTTTTGATTGTTTTTTTTTTATTAAAATAATTTTCATTGAAGTCAAATAATAGTATTCAGAAGTTTTTAACTGTCCACACATTCTTCATCAAACAATATAATTTAAAGAAAAAGTACAAACTCTGGAAGAGGTATGATTGATGTGAGGATCATGTTGTTAAAAGTTATATTTGAAATATGAAAGAGTCTCCAGACATATAATTAGTATTATCAGAGTCACAGAATGACTAAGAAGTATCTACATATTTCTGGAGGTTTTTCCCCCCACTATTGAATATATAGAGAAGATAATGTTTTCAACTTACAAATCATCATTTCATTATATGTCATGAGCCCTTTAGTTAAAATGTTCCTTATTTTATTTTGTGGTTTTCCAATTATTTTTAGTTTGTAATGGTATTAATTGCTGTTTTTTACTTATTATTTATTTATTTATTCGTTAAATTTATTTGCTGTCTATCTTGCCGTGGGCCTACTCTAGGCAGCTAGAGTATTTTGTCCTGTGACTGTGTTGCACTTAGTTATAAATACACGATAAATAAACTTATTGTTTCTACTTTGTTATTGTTTGCTTTAGAATAAAATAATAAATAGTGAAGATGATAATCTAAGGAGGTTGGATGAAGAAAGGCTTCAACTTCATGATCAACTGCAAAGTGTGAAAACTGAACAGGAATCCATTTACTCTATGATAGGAAGTGAAGTTGATGCAGCTTGTCAAGTCTTTTCAAGAGATTCTATGGAGAAAATCACAGTAATTATCTCTCAATTGTTTTAATTTATTTATGCATGGAATTTTATTACTATTTCTATATTCCCAAGTTCTACAAGTGGTCACAAAACAAAAATGAGGGCATAAAATGTGAGAACAGTAAAGTAAATGAAACGCACAACAACTTAAAACAGAAGCAAAGTAAATTCAATAGAGAGGACAGCAGCTATTGAAGAAGCATTAAATGTATATTTATAATTGAGTAAGTAACAAAGTCAGAAAAGAAAAATATTTTCAGCTTCAATTGACAAAGTTAAACTCTCTGGGGACAATATTCTGTAATTGTAGTGTCAGCATTACAAATACCCTCTTCACTAATTACCAATCTTATTTCTTTGGCAAGAAGAACCAATCTCCACAGGTACATATGGAAGCAGATTTTTCCTCAAACAACAAAGTGAATACTGCACTTGATATTCTTCCATGTTTCTAAGAAATAGTGTATTATTCTTAGCTATAATTCACTGTTAATCCTATCTGTTTTTGGCATATTCTAACACCAAGTTTGTGAAGCCCACACCTAGTAGGTAATTTGATTTTAAGAGAACATCTTAGCTGTTGCATGATGGTTTCACGCTGCAAATGATATTTTCTCCAGTTACCAATTAGAATTTCAAGAAGCAGTCAATAAGATCATTTTTCCAATCACCTGTTTTTCTGTATTTATCTCTAGTAAACAGGATAAATTTTATCTTCATATGTGCAGTTTGCTATTTATATGCTATTTTCTAAGATTGCCAGAAGTTGTTTTAATAATTGTGTTACTTTGGAACAAATGACATCCTATTAGTCCTGGATAGTGATGTGACCTCTCCAGTTGCAAGTGGTGTCATTTTGGCCTGGGAGAAAAACATAATTCTTTACCATGCATGAATCCATTATGTATTTTTTGTAATATAATATTAGAATCATATATTTATAATTTGGAATAGAATCTTACGTGCTGTGTTTGTAATCCACATGCTGTGTCTGTAGTCTTCATGTGACAAGTTCTTAGTAAACTTGTGCCAGGGTTTCTAATCTGGGACACATACTAAATAATGAAGATTACATTTTAATTTCTTTTTTATATTTTGTTCTATTGGTTTTATCTAAATGTGTATTTACATTGCAAGCCTCTCAAAATGGTAGTTCTTAATACATAAAAAACTTGGAAAAATAATTTTTAACAATTTTTCAGTTGCTATTAGCCTCTTTCTCTAATAATTCAGAAATAATTTAAAAATATCTCTTTATATTATGAATAATCTAAGTTTGAAATGGTTGAAAAGAAAATAATTTTTTTTTGTTTGTTTGTTTTTTGTTTACTGTTTTATGTAACTATTTTAATTTCATGAATTACTGGACCGAGCAGTTGCAAAACATTTTGTTAAGAGGATTGGCTTCAAATCTTTTCTGAAAATCTGAGTATATTGAACCTGGGTATTCAGAATTAATTATTGGAAAAAGGAACTACATAATTTCTCATTATCGATGACTTGTTTCAGGGTGGCCTTCCGAGTAGTAGCATCTTCACCATACATCCCATAATATCCATCCTTTTATATTCCCTGTAAATTGCTGATCTGTTTTACTTACTGTTTTTTGATACCATAGCTGACTGAAGATTTAGCATAATTTCCTTGTTCAAATTATTCTTCATCCTCACAGTACTGAGATTATTGTTTAACTGATGTCACTTAGGACAAATGAGACTTGTTCAGTTCCTCATTGCTTTCTGAATATGCACAGTTCTCATTCTGGAGTGGTATTGTCTGTCCTTAGAGATAGAATTAAAACTGGATATTGTTACATTAGAAAGTTTCAGTGTTTCAAATATTCCTCCAAAATATACCTACTCTTGTGTTAAAAATATAAACTATAGAATATATTGTGCAGTTGTAAATATAAATGAACAAATCTCTTATATTAAAATGTGTATGCCTAAGTAATACAACTGGCTCGTATATAATATGTGTCCATATTTTCATTTTTATTTTTAATTTAGGCAACATCACTTATATCTGGTATACCGAATGATCCTCATCGCTGGTTAGCAGAGACAAAAGTAAGTGCAGATCTTTTAAAACCTAAATTAAAATTTAGCTACAGTAGTTAATCTGAATTAATTCCTTAGTAATTCAGAGGAAATGTACAGTACAGTTCTTGTGTCACATATTGTGTTCTGCTATATCCCAGTAATACTTTCATGTATTTAAATATTTGGCCCTTCCATATAGATATTTAATATTTATATAAATCTGCCACATTCCTAACTTTGTAGAAAGCTAGGAGCACACTAGAGGTTTCTCCAGTAAAGTACTAGTTTTCTCTTTCATTATGGAAGCTGACTAATGCATAGCATTATATCTTCATCTGTATTTTTAAACAGTGCATATCCACTACATTCTGTGGATACAATTTGTAACAGCATTCTAGAGTCTATCTATCTGTCTGTCTGTCTGTCTGTCTGTCTGTCTGTCTGTCTGTCTGTCTGTCTGTCTGTCTGTCTGTCTATTTTTCATATTTCTGAACCACCCATCTCCCTCAAAGAGGAATTCTGATCAGTGTGCAATAAAATGTTAAAATATAAAACAGTATGTATAATAGTTAAAAATTTTAAGAGGAGGCAGGGAATTAAATGAGTTAAAAGGTGAAAAGAGGTCTTTCAGGAGATTAACCAACTCCACAGCTGCGTGCTCCTTTGGGGTCCCTACCTGAAGCTGTAGAGCCATCTTTTATCTCTTTTTCAGAAGGCCAGGAGAGTGGGAATCTGCCTCGCTTCTGGGGGGAAGAATATTTTATAGAGAGGTCAACAGCAGAGAAGGCTCTCTTTCCAGACCCCAGCAGTCAGAGTTCTTTAATTGACAGAGTTTGTAAACATACCTTTCCTGCCTGACCTGAGAAGATGAACTGATGTAATGGGACAGACTGCTCCATAGGAGCGGAGAGAACTCTATGGCATACCACAAAGCAAGGGCCAAAAGCTGAACCTCTCACTCCCTATCCACACTGATTGGGGCCAACCTTGGAGGAAGGAAGTGAACCAGCACAAACTGTGCTACCCACTCCCAACTCCTTAAAGGAAGCCCAAAGGGATACTATGCTTGATGGTTTTGAAAGCCATCGAGAAATCAAGAAAAGGAAGGATGGATGGACCACTTCCATCCTGCCAAAGATCATAAGTGGGACCAATGCCATTTTGGTTGCATATCTGGGCCTAAAATCTGACTAAAGAGTACAGCTAATCTCTTTCATCCAGGTTCCTCTAGCGTTGCAACAGCACTGCCTTCTGAACTACTTTCCCTAAAAAGGAGAGGTGAGAGACTGGACAAGAATTGTTCAGAATGGTAGAATACAGCAATGGCTTGAGAAGGGGGCACACTAGCGCCTCTTTAAAAGGAGCCCAAAACACCTCCTCCAACAAGGATTAATTGACCATTGCTTGGATCCATCCACATGACATCTCCCAGGTGACCTTAACAAGGAGGGGCAAAGATCCAATGTACAGGTGGCGGTGTTTACATTTTGGAACTCCCTGTGGTCTCCTCAGGTCCAGCAGAATGAAACTGTTCCCAGATAACTGGGTAGCTCCAAATAACTGGGTAGGTAATTGTAATGCTGTAATGCAGTTAGCTATTCATTCCAAAAGAAAATTCTTGAGGATAAATTGTATATGCTGATAGCACATTTCAATTACATTCTATATGTGTAATGAAAGGGCACCGTCCCTTTCATTTCTCATTTTCAAATGCTAGTCTTAATTGTCTTGAATTCACATATTTTTCAAAACCTTTTATGAGACTTTGAAATCTGATTCCTTTTTCCTATAATCTTTGGTTCCTTTTTTTTAGCTTATTAGATCAAGACATTGCCCGTTAAGATCTAACCATTATTTTATTAGTTCAGTGACTTTGTAAGCAACTTCATCTTGTATCTTTTAATAATGTTAAACTTCTTTCAATTGGAAATGCTTTTTCTACTTCATGAGACAAGGCTTGTCTTCATAGTATATTAGGGTCACAATGAAAGGAGAACTGTTGACCAACTGACTTGGGTGAAATTGCATTTGTTTGCTAGCAAGATTGCCTGAAGTTATTGATGGGTTTGTTTGTAATGCCTATGGACCAAGAATGAATATCACCATAAATAGTGGAGATAAGAGTTTGAACTGGAGGACAAGGGCAGTAGAGGAAACAGACTCACTATTCAGATTGTTCATGCTGAAACTCCAGGCACTAAGTATCAAGAAGGGTATGTGGTAATTGATTCATAAATCTGCCAGTTGAGTCCTCTTTAGTTATTAGTAGGTTAGTCATGAAATAAAAGGGCCTTTGAAAAATGGTATATTTTGCACCTGAAAAACAAATTGACTTAATAATTGTTTTGTTAAGAAATACTGCTTTATCCATCAACTCTTTCACTGCCTGGGTTCCTGCCTTTGCAATTGAACACTGTGAAGAGATTAAATACTTTTAGAGGGCCAGAGCAATGAACTTTGTATACACAATAAAATTTCTAAGAATGACCTTTCCTAAAGCAGCCCTCTTTATCCTCTTGGAATTTCAAGGAGATTTGGAAGGGAGCCTTTAATTCAGAATATGGAACTGTAACTGATTTGGAGGAAGGACAGGGAAAGAAAGATGTTGGCATTGTTTATAATGCTTATAATTTTATGTGAGGAACATAATAATGGTAAATAGAAAAAAGTCAGAAGTATCATGGCATGAAGAATCATAAGATGTGTTGCACTGTTTATGCAGTGCTCTTTTTACAGTGTTTATTATTTAACTGAAGAAATTAAAAATGCATGTGTTCTGTCCCATTTATCTGGTTTCCTTTTCCAATTTAATGGATTCATAGAAGTGAGTTGTACATTTTATACTGTTGATAAAAAAGTGGACAAGAAAATCAAGCAAGCTGGACGTTTTGGACACAAGAGACAGGGCAAACATGTCATTTTTCAGTTAAATGTGGAAGTGATATGATTCTGCCCTGTTATTAAGGGTAGTATATAAATTGGCCCTATTTTTTAGGTTCCCAATGAAGAACTAAAGAAATGTATGGGATTTACATTCCCACAGGAAATACAGGGTAGATGCCCTATTTCTGAAACTAATGATTGTAGGATATGATTTGAACAGCTGAGATTACTTAAATACATTGAAATATTTGTGGGTCCTTTATTATTAGAAACATTTGAAACTGCTGTGATGAGGACCATATGTCAATTTTATTCCTTGGCAAAGTAAACACTTTTTCTTAGCTACTTATAAGTAACTTAAAAAAAGAATATTTGTGTCCTCATTTTACTGTTGTCATAGTCATTTGCAAATTACACTATTATAAACTCAATATTTTGAGCTGTATTGGTTACCTGGTTGTAATGGAATGTGTGGATGACCTTGGGAAGAGGTGCTGCTTAGGAAACAATCAGATGAGAGAGGCAGGATGGTCAGTGACTTAATGGTCAGAGAAAGAAACTTAGAAAGGAACTGCCATAATGGATCAAGCAGTTAAAAATACTGGCAGGAGGTTTGTACTTTCAGACTTGCAAAGTTGTTACCAGCTTGCCCAGGTAAATCAGACAGGAAGCAGAACAAAATGAACTAATTCTACTTCATTGTAAGGCTACATTAACAATCTTACATATCTGAAAGTGTTTTGGTTTTTTTGGGGGGTCTGATTGTTTCCTAGCCTTATTTGTAAACTGGTCACAGTAGCCTTTTGACAATTCTACTATTGTATTCTTGACCTATGCCAAGACCCTTAGTCACACAAGAAACCACCACTATTGAGTGGATTGAGTAATTGCTGAAAACTACTATAACACCCAGCTGTGAGGCATGCTACATTTATGGTTATTGATGTTGTCTCCCTTTCATCTGTATTTGACTAAAATCTTCACAAATAAAGATTTTGAAAAAGTCCTTGTTTTGGGTTACAGGACCTTATTTTGTTTTGAATTTGGTAGATGTATTTGATAGAACTGTATCTGATGAATGATAAAGTTCTCTTTCATTAAATTTAATAGGAATACATTTTCTTCTAGGCTAAACTTAGATGGCTTTGTGAAGAAGTGAAGGAGAGACAGACCAAGGAAAAGAAGCTTCGTCATCAATTGCTACAGAGCCGGGAGCAATTAAAGCAACTGACCTTGAGCAAGGAAACTGAGCACCAAAACCTCGTAGGTCAAATAGAAAAGCAGGAACAACTACTAGAAGAAGTTTATCAAGAGAAAAAATGTGAGTTTATAAGATCATGTTAATTAACAACAAATCTTTTTGAATTTCCCATGTCAGCCATATCTCTGATTGATCTAGTAATCTCTCTCTCTCTCTCTCTCTCTCTCTCTCTCTCTCTCTCTCTCTCTCTCTCTC